>NC_057850.1:243232563-243598396 GCF_015237465.2 Chelonia mydas | reverse complement strand
TTTTTCTGACGTTCAAAATAACAAAGTTTCTTACGGTTTTGTAAATAAAAAGTTTGTGTAACAGTCTTGACTTCCAAGAATGTGGCCCAAATGGTGTTTTTACAAAGCAAAATATTTACGAAACATGAAAAATACAGGAAATGATGTTACAGTTGAAACTATTTAAATTAAAATAATATATTCTCATATTTTACACTATTTCAAAAACGAAATGTGATTCAAGTTAAGTATTGATCTCTCAAAAAAATCTAATTTACAATTCTGTGTACAAAAATATAATTTATGGACCCCATGAAGTTTGTCTTTTTTGTTTGTGTTTAGACTTGCTGAACAGAAGGAGCATTGCAATGGAGGGCTGGGAAAGGACAGAATTTTGCTTTCTGAAAGTCAGGACACGTGTGACATGTAGAAAAATAGACTCTGCGCAGTTTTGCTTGGCCTCACAAAATAATGTTTTCCCCTGTGAGTGCAGTTCAGGCGATAATAAATTATCAAAGAAACTTCTTAAGGCTCTTGAAGGTCCGGTTCATATCCATTTTAAAACATCTATTTAAAATACAAAACCAATAAATATCCAGGAGAGGAGAAAAAACAAAACAACCAAGAGAACAGAACAAAATAACCAACCAAATAAAAATATATATATAATATATTTATAAACTAAACAGAACAAAACTTCCCGGGGTCTTTGTTTTCCTTAAAGTCTACTTTGGACTGTCCTACTTTATTATTATTTTTATTATTATTATTATGATTTTGTCTCAAGCCGTGCTCTCCTTTAAAACATTTTTTTCCTTTCCTTTTTCCTGTGAGTTTGTTTTTCTTCCCTCGCTCTCTTTCTTTCTCTCTCTCTCGGGGCTGCCTGGGCCTGGCGGCGGCGGCTCTCAGCTGGCCTGCACGGCCATGCCCAGCGGGTGCAGGGAGTCACTGTCCAGCACCCAGCTGCCGATGCGGTAGAGGAGGCGAGAGTACCAGTGGAGGCCCGGCGGGGCGGGCTCCGCCTCGGGCGGGGCGGGCAGGCTGGCGCTGGGGGAGAGCACGGCCAGCAGGGCGTGGGCCAGGCGGAAGGGGGCGAAGGCCCAGTGCGCCCAGCTGTGCTCCTCGATGACGGCGTAGCAGGAGGCCAGCACCCGGTTGATGAGGATGGTGCCCTGGGCCGTGAGCGGGGCGTAGGCCCCCGAGGCCTCCTCCCGCAGCGAGACGCTGTGCACCGCGGCGGGCAGCAGCCGCCGGCCGCCCTCGCCCAGCACGTAGACCCGCTGGCCCGGCCGCACGCGGCTGGCGAAGAGCGCGCGGCTGCGGGCCGCCCCGGGCTGGGGCTGGGGCTGGGAGTGGTTGTGCGGGGGCGCCACGAAGAGCAGGTGGGCGGCGGTGAGCAGCAGGCGCGCCCGCGGCTGCCGCGTCTCGATCACGTAGAAGAGCTTGGGGGCGCCGTGGTCGCGGTCCAGGAAGGCCAGGAAGTCGCTGTAGAGCAGCCGGCCCTGCGCGTCCGCCGCCAGCACGCGGTCCCCGGGGCTCAGGTCCCGCACCCGCTTGGTGCCGCCCTGCTCCAGGTGCACCGTGGCCGAGCCCGGGAAGCAGCCGCCCGACTTGGCGGCCACCGAGTTCTCTGTGCGGGCGAGAGAGGCGCGCGGGTTAGAGCCGGGGGCGGACGGAGGGGGCCCCGGGCCGGGCTCTCTGCACCCCCCCCCGCTCCCATTCTGCACCCCCCCCCTCCGGGCTCTCTGCACCCACCCCCCGCTCCCATTCTGCACCCCCCCCGGGCTCTCTGCACCCCCCCCCCGCTCCCATTCTGCACCCCCCCCTCCGGGCTCTCTGCACCCCCCCCCCCGCTCCCATTCTGCACCCCCCCTCCGGGCTCTCTGCACCCACCCCCCGCTCCCATTCTGCACCCCCCCCGGGCTCTCTGCACCCCCCCCCGCTCCCATTCTGCACCCCCCCCTCCGGGCTCTCTGCACCCACCCCCCGCTCCCATTCTGCACCCCCCCCGGGCTCTCTGCACCCCCCCCCCCGCTCCCATTCTGCACCCCCCCCTCCGGGCTCTCTGCACCCCCCCCCCGCTCCCATTCTGCACCCCCCCTCCGGGCTCTCTGCACCCACCCTCCGCTCCCATTCTGCACCCCCGCCGGGCTCTCTGCACCCCCCCCCCCGCTCCCATTCTGCACTCCTCTCCGGGCTCTCTGCACCCCCGCTCCCATTCTGCACCCCCCCCCGCTCCCATTCTGCACCCCCCCCCTCCGGGCTCTCTGCACCCACCCCCCGCTCCCATTCTGCACCCCCGCCGGGCTCTCTGCACCCCCCCCTCCCGCTCCCATTCTGCACTCCTCTCCGGGCTCTCTGCACCCCTCCCCCCCGCTGCCATTCTGCACCCCCCCCTTTGGGCTCTCTGCACCTCTCCCCTCCCCTGGACTCTCTGCACCCCCGCCCCCCCCCCGTTCCCATTCCCACCCCCCCCGCTCCCATTCTGCACCCCCCTCTCCGTGCTCTCTGCATCCCCCGCTCTCGGGCTCTCTGCACCCCACTCGCATTCTTCTGCACCCCTCCCCCCCACTCCCATTCTGCACACCCCCCCTCCAGGCTCTCTGCACCCCTCCTCCAGGCTCTCTGCACCTCTCCCCTCCCCTGGACTCTCTGCACCCCTCCCCCCGCTCCCATTCTGCACCCCCCTCTCCGTGCTCTCTGCACCCCTTTCGCATTCTTCTGCACCCCTCCCCTCCCCTGGACTCTCTGCAACTCCCTGAGCTCTCTGCCTCCCCCCCCACTGCTCCCATTCTGCCCCTCCCTCCCTGCGCACACACCCCCTGCTCCCATTCTACACCCCCTGCTCCCATTTTGCCCCCCGCCCCCGCTCTCTGCACACACACCCCCCTGGGGTCTCTGCACCCCCCTGCTACCATTCTGCACCCCCCTGCTCCCATTCTGCACCCCCCCTCCGGGCACTCTGCACCCTGCTCCCATTCTGCACCCCCCCTCCGGGCACTCTGCACCCTGCTCCCATTCTGCTACCCCCCCCTCCGGGCTCTCTGCACATGCGCACGTGCGCGCACACACACACACAGGCTCGCTGCACCCTGCTTGCATTTTTCTGCACCCCTCCACTCCCCTGGACTCTCTGCACCCCCCCCGGGCTCTCTGCACCCTGCTCGCATTCTTCTGTACCCCCTACCCCCAGACTCTCTGCACCCTCTTCCCCCACCCCGCTCTCTGCATCCTCCACTGTCTGCATCCTATACACAGGCATCAGGCCAGCTGCTCTGCATCCCACCCTTTCAGCCTAGGGGCTGGCTTCATTTCTTGCCCCAACACACAATCTAGCCAGGGGCTCTCTGCATTCCCCCCCACCCCCATAGAGCCAAGGGCAGGAGCTCTCTTTGCATTCCCCCCCACCCCCATAGAGCCAAGGGCAGGAGCTCTCTTTGCATTCCCCCCCACCCCCATAGAGCCAAGGGCAGGGGCTCTCTGCATCCCACCACCCCCACCCCCATAGAGCCAAGGGCAGGGGCTTTCTGCATCCCACAGTCTCCCCACCTCCTATCCCATAAGACGTACAATTCCCTAGCCAGGTCTGCTCAGCATCCTCCTCCCCACATCCCCAGGGTAGGAGTTGTCTGCATCCCATACCTCGGGTTATGAGTTTCAGTGCACACATTTATAGCAGTGGCCTTTGCATGCCACCTTTCTGGCTCAGGTTAGTAGCTGTGAACCCCTTCCTCTCCTAGGAGTTTGTGCAACCTTCCCCCCGTCCACTTCCTCCATTAATAGTAGTACAGTAGTGCCTAGAAGCCCCAGGGGCTGCTTGTGCTAGGCACCAGATACACACATCACCAGAGACAGTCCCTGGCCCAAGGAGTTTACAGTCTAACTAGACAAGACAGTTAAAGCCTTGTCTAGAAGAGTGCTCTGCTTTCACTAAAGTAATAAAACTGATCTTGTGAAAGTGCTGCAGCCCCCTTTGTAGGTGCACTTACGTCACAAAGAACCTAAGAACGGCCATACTGGGTCAGACCAATGGTCCAGGTAGCCCAATATCCTGTCTTCCGACAGTGGCCAATCCCATTGCTTCAGAGGAATGAACAGAACAGGCAATCATCCAGTTGAAGCTGAAGCTAACTCAATATAAGCTAACACTTAAACCAGTGTAAGTGGTTTACACTAGTTGGAGGTTGGGCCAGTTTAACTGGATCCCTTTCAAAATGAATGTTGCCTTGTCTACATGGGGGGAAATTGACCAGAATAGCTATTGCAAAATAACCTATTCTGCAGTCAGTATTCCAGAATAGCTCCCCATGTGGACACTACTCTGGGGGGGAGGGGGGAGGAATTTATTGCTGAATAATTAGTGAACTTCTGAAGTGAAGTTGTTCTGGAATAAAATCACTTTTATTCTGCAATATTATGTCCATGTGGAATAGTTTATTCCAGTTAATTTCCCCAGTAGAAAAGTCCAGAGTTAAATTGTGCACTTTTACAATTTAGGGTGACCTAGCTACTCTGCTCAGGGCTGTGGGGAAAAAAATCACACCCCTGAGAGACGTAGTTAAACTGACCTAACCCCCTGGGATAGATGCCACTAGGTTGGGTATGTCTAGAGGACAGTGCTACACTGGCGCAGTTGGTGAAGACGCCCTATGCTGACCGGAGAGCGCTCTCCCATCGGCATAATTACTCCATTTTGGTGAGAAGCAGAAGCTACGTCTCCCGCCGACATACCACCTGTGTGGGCAGCGCAAAACTTGTCGCTCTGGGTGAATGGGGGGCTTTTCCACACCCGAGTGACGTAGGTTATATCGACTCTGGCTGTAGTGTAGACCTGCCTGTTGACGGAAGAATTCAGTGGAGCAAGCCACTGCCTCTCGGAGTGGTGGATTAACTACAGCGATGGGAGACGCTCTTCCGTCGCTTAGGAAGGGTCTACACTCACCATAGCTGTGCTGCTGTAGCATAGACAGGGCAAGGGCAAGTTTACGTTTAAAACGCTGCATTGGTGCAGCCGCTGTAGCGCTTCAATGAAGACACTACGCTGATAGGAGACAGCTTTCCCGTTGGCGTAGTTAATTCACCTCCCTGAGAGGCATTGGCTGCGTCAGGCTCTCCCACGAAGAGCACTGTCTACACAGGGGGTTAGGTCCATATATGTCACGCAGGGGTGTGGATTTTTCACATCCCTGACTGACGTAGTTCTACCGATATAGGTGTGTCATGTAGACCAGACCTAAAACAGCCAAGACCAAAGGGTGGAAGGGGAATCAGAGGCACAGAGAAGTGTAATGACTGGCTTAATGTCACATTGCAAGTCAATGGTAGAGCTAGACAGCTCCCCAGGCTCCTGACTCTTAGGCAATGTCTACACAGCGTACCTTACGTGGCATGGCTGCGCCACTGTAAGGTATTCACTGTAACTGCTCTTTGCTGGCAGGAGAGAGCTCTCCTGCTGGCAAAATAAAACCACCCCCAAAGAGAAGCAGTAGCTTTGTCGGCTGGAGAGCATCTTCTGCCAACAAATCGCTGTCCACACCGGCACTTTTCGTCAATAAAACTCTTGTTAGTCAGGGGGTATTTTTTTCACACCCCTGGCCGACAAGTTTTACCAGCAAAAGTGCAGTGTAGACATAGCCTTAGGGCTGGTCTACACTGGGAACTTACTTAGACATAGCTATGTAAAAAATCCACACCCAAGTGATGTAGTTTTACCAGCCTAAAGCCTGGGGTAGACAGTGCTAGAGGGATGGAAGAATTCTTCTGTTGCCATAGCTACCGCCTCTTAAGGAGGTGTAGTACCTACCCTGATAGGAGACCCCCTCCCATGGGCGTAGGTAGTATTTACACTGAGGTGCCACAGCAGTGCCACTGTTGCATTTTACCAGGTTTCAGAGTAGCAGCCGCGTTAGTCTGTATTCGCAACAAGAAAAGGAGGACTTGTGGCACCTTAGAGATTAACCAATTTATTTGAGCATAAGCTTCAAGTGAGCTGTTTTCTTGTTGCAGTTTAGGTGTAGACAAGCCCTTAGTCCGCTGCCCTATCCACTAGATCCTCCTGCCTCTTATTGCCTTAGGAGCCTGGGAGCACTCCCCTACAGCAGTTGCTGTGCCCACACATTAGGTGAGGATTCTCTGCAGCTCCTTCCCTTCTCAGGTAAGAGTCTCTTCTCCCCCCACCATACAAGAGTCACCACCCAACACTTCACCCATTCTCCCAAAGCGGGTGTATTTGCCTCCCTCACTAGATCAAAAGTCTCTGCTCAGCCCAGGTCAGGAGTGTATGCTCCCCCTGCCTAACCTTAAAACATCCTCTACTTTATGCACAAGGCCAGGCTAGTCATTGGGGTTACTTCGGGGGGATTAATCTGATCCTAAATTTTAGGGCCCTTGGTTATTCTTGTCACCACTGCCTCATTATTAGTCCTTCAGAGAAATCCTAGCCATTTTAAAAACAAGATCAACCTCATTTATGGAGTTGAAGTCTCTGTCCTTGAAAATATTACTATAATATGTAGAAATTTAAAAGATTTTCAGGCCAGAAGGGACTGGTATGACTGTCTATTCTGCCCTCTTCCATAGCACAGGGTCTGGAACTTCACCTAGTGATTCCTGGGTGTTCGTAAACACTCTAGTTACATTTTTTTTTTTTTTTTTTTTTTGTATTTTGTGCACCCAGAGTATTCCACTGTAGCAAGGGCATTTGATAAAATTATTTCCATTCCTTAGGGTAGAATGGAAATAATATTTCCTCGGTTCCTTGACTTCACTGCAGTTTTCTCCCAGTTACTGAGTGTGCCAATTTCTAGTCCAAGTAATTTTCCTCCTAAAAGTAGTAAGACCACAGATACAGATTTTATTTTTGTGCCTCTGTAGCTGGTGCATAAGCTATTATGATTTAAATAAACACTTGGGGAGTCTCCTAATGACTTTCTCAGGAAGGACAGGAAGGGCGAAAATTAGAATGTTATTGATTTGCTAACGACTTTATCACTTGTGCTTCAGAAATGAAACAGCAAGATCTCCAAGGCCTCTTCACTGAGAACATGGCAACAAACGAGCTATGTGCTTTATGTAGAGTCCTTTCCTAGCAAACTACACCTTAGTACAAGCCCCGAGTAAAGCTCTTGCTTGAGCTTTGTTTGCATATTCAGGGGCTTGATGAATAGATCTAGTAGTGTAGCAACTCTACAAACATGCCAGTGAATTGGCAGAGGTGTGAAAATCTGCTGCTTTGAGCAGTGCTGTTTGGGTTCTCTAATTAAAATCCAATAAAGGATCAGCATTGTCATTCTGATTCATGTAATAAATGCAGACACTCTTGGAAGAGAGGACACTTCCATTTTTTTCCCAGCTTCTTCCCTCCCACCCCCCTACCCCTATTTGTTCAGGTGCAGAAACCCGATGTGCCAATTCACACACATACTCTCCAAAAAACCAGGACCTTCCAAGCACTATTTGCACAGCAGAGCCACTTTTCCAAGACACTCAAGATGTGTATTTGAATTTTAAATGTAGGAGCTTGCTCTAAATACTTGCCGTAGCTCATTATCAATGTCCCTTTTACCACCCCAGCCTCTCTTCTCTGTCCTGATGACAATAATTCAGACCTTGGGGGAACTCTTCTTTGCATTCCAATCTCCGGGATCATACTTTTTGCAAATAGAGATCTAGATAAAGAATCTTCCTGCCTGGAATTATAGGGTTTAATCTTCTCATAAGAGTCTCTGTCATGAAACGAGGTTTTGACAATTTGAAATCAGACTTAGCTGGCGGAATTCAAGCCTGCTCTCTTGAAGCCCGTGTTGTACAGTCACACGACCCTGCCTGACATGCACTAAATATTACCCCAAACCTCCAAGTGTGTGTGGAATTTTAATGAGTAGATTTGTTCTCTTGGAATTATTCGTCTCCTATGAAATATACATGGAGTTGGATTATGTTCATTTGGAATAAGGTTACTGTGCATCACAAACAGACACCTCGAGCTGAGCATATCTTTACTCTAGAAAAGGACATTTAGAGATTTCTTTGGCTAAATAAGACCAGAAGCTTAACCGAAGCAATATCACGGACTCAATGTAAAGCCTGCATTGGCCAGGAGAAGTGTTACATTCTGGGGCTGATGAAAAGTAAAGCTGGT
Source organism: Chelonia mydas (assembly GCF_015237465.2). Taxonomy (NCBI): domain Eukaryota; kingdom Metazoa; phylum Chordata; order Testudines; family Cheloniidae; genus Chelonia; species Chelonia mydas. The sequence goes on along the minus strand of NC_057850.1, from coordinate 243,590,277 downwards.
TCAGGGGTCTGATCTGCTCCCAGGGGAGTCAATGGAAGTCTTGCCATTGCTGTGAATGGGAGCAGGATCAGGCCCCTCGTTACCTTATTTCTAAGCAAACAGATCTATTTAGAGAGAGTAATTATTTTCTTTCACAACTAAGTATTTCTTGACACTTTAAAAGTGTTTCTTGGCTAAAAGAGGCTATTAAAATACAGTTTAGATGCTACGCAACAAACACTGAGAGGTGAAAAACCCAGCTCGTCGGCGATGCACTGTTAACAGTTTTGCTAAACGCGTCAATTTATGCGCAGAAATGAAGTTTCGAATTTCGCGATTTATTGTTACAAGTTATTCCTTTGCTGAAACAGCATGTGGCGTTGTAAGCACAGGGGAAAAAAATCCTGGAGTTTCCTAGCGGCTGCAGATTAAGCCATGAATGGCATGAATTTTCTTTTCCCTGCGCACGCCAGCGGGTTGGCACTAGTAATCCTACTAGACTTCGGGGCGTGCAGCCAGCTAGATGTTCTTAAATGGTCACGGTATTTTGTAATATACGGGATTTAGGGAAAAAATAAATGCGGGGGGGGGGACACTTATTTTGCAGAGCTGTGTGCTCAGTCGGGGCAGGGGGAATCAATAACAGAGTGGATGAGCTGGCTGCAGGTTTTTGCATCCTTATGATTAACATAGGGCTAGAGAGGGGCCTGGCCCGTAAGGTGCGTGGCTTGCATTCGTCCCACCCGCATGCGGAGTGAGAAAGCTAGAGAACCGTGTTAATATCCAAATCCGTTCTCTGCCCAGATTGTGATCAGAATGGGGGCTTTCCCCTGCCTTTGTAAGCTCCGCTCTAAATCTGCACTGTCCTCCTCATAGCCCCCTCCTACGTAGGCAGAGAAGCACAGGACGAGGCTGGCTCATCAGTGTGACCGAGCCTTATACTTAGGTATGGATCGAAATCCGTTCAATGGCAAGAGAAGAGCGAGAGCCTGCCGCAGAAGCGCCCCCCGCCCCCGCTCCCACTGCAGCCCAGCCGCGATGCAAAGCGATGGCCGGATACCCGCATCCTCCCCCAGGTCGGGTGCCCGGTTCTGATGCAACCTGCTCTTGGCACAAACAGCAGCGGACCCAGGGGAGTGCCCCTCTCCCCCCAGTGATCCTGTAGTCCCTTCGGGGGCTGCCTTAGCGGGGGTTCACACGCCCTGTGGGGTCCGGCCTTGCTGGGATACTTTTATTCTCCCCTATGGGTCCAACCTGTCAGGCCTGGGTCCCACGGCCCTTAAGGGGGTGCTTTGGCTAGATGCCCCCGGGCAGGCCTGGGGTGCCAGCCGCCGTGAGCCAGGGGGCTCAGCTGTCCTCCTTACCCGCTTTGACGGAGCAGTGGATGTGGGCCTTGGATTCGTAGTAGACCCAATCGAAGCCAGCCTCTACCGCCAGCCGAGCCAGCATGCCGTACTTGCTGCGGTCCCTGTCCGACGTAGTGATGTCCACGGCCCGGCCCTCGTAGTGCAGCGACTCCTCGGAGTGGTGCCCATCTTCATCCCATCCCTCGGTCACCCTCAGCTTCACTCCGGGCCACTGGTTCATCACCGAGATCGCCAGGGCGTTCAGCTTGTCTTTGCATCTCTGCAGGGACAGGGGCGCACAAGGGGCATTGCACGGGCACTGCGGCATTGACACAGCCACTGACACCCTCCCCCCCCCCCTTAAAAATAACACACACCTGGCATTTCAAGAGTTAAAGACTATGCACAAGGCCTGAGCTATGCTCAGTCCGTAAACTGTGATCCTAGGCCCACTACCACTGACGACAATGGCAAAGCTCCTGGTGACTTCGCCCTATATATCCGTTCAAGGGGGCAGCCTAGGGGAATTGAAAAGCTGCTCAGATACCTAATGGGCAAGCCTGTTAGTCTGCTGTAGGAAGTCGAGTGAGGCTGGGTGAGGGGAAGGTTGAAGCTCGGAGAGTACGGAGTGAGTGGGGTCGAAATGTAACCCCGATCGCCCACTTTCTTACAGCCTGCAACCTGTTTGAGTGTCAGAAGGAAACCTTTAGCCTGACATGATCTCTCCTCCGTCTTCCAGCTAATACGTGCATTTTCACATTTGCTGGGAGCAGAGTAAAGTTTTCCAAAAGACAAACACTTGCCATACATCTGGGAGTCAAATAGTTTCCCCTGGAATGTCTCTCCGGGTCCTTTCAACTTAAGTCGGTGATGAAAAGGTTCTCAATTCGCGTTAACAGCCTTTCTGTGCTAGAAGGAGTTTATCCTTCGCAGATCACTCACTTAGACCAGCCTGGGCTAGAAACATTCATCCTGCTTGAAATACACATACGTGTATATATAAGAGCAAACCCACACGCTACCTCTTAGGGGAAAGAATGAAAAGCAGAGAGGGATCAAGCTGATAGCAATGTTAAAAACCAACAAACCCAGAGGTGAGCTAGCGTAGAATATGAAACCGGGAGTGACAACAAGCATTCTTTATATGGAGTGCCACATTCTTTTAACTGCAGACCACTACCACATGACCAGCTTTCTGTTTTCTTTAACCAGCTCCTTTCCTTTATGTTTTCTTGGCTTTACAAAATTTACCCTGCGGGACCTGGCAATTCGGCGAGAAATGGTAAGAGGTTATGGACAAACGTGGGCGTGGGAAGAAGGGGCAGAGAGGGAGGCCTGAGCAAGGCTAAGGGAGATCATTCTAAATAAAGTAAGAAAAGTGTGGGTAGATTCGTGTCACATCCCAGAGTCTAAATAGAATACTGCTCTGCATGAACTGATCAGCTCGAGAGAAAGGTAATCTACCATCCACACCCCTCGAGGATTGGAAAAGCAATATACATTTCAGGCACATTGGCAAATGTGAGAGAGACTACAGCATGTTGCCAGCAGTCGAGTAAAGCTAAAGGCAAATGCATCAGGTGGGTAGGGATGTTTGGCTTTCTCCACGAGGACTCACCCCAACACGTTAGCAATATGTAAAATAACACACCACAAAGGTTCTTTTCACAGCTCCCAGAAAGGGGGTGGGGGGTGGGGGACTTGCACGATTGCCGCTACACTACTTTTAGGTACGTGCCCGGATTGCTCAACAAGAAAGTTCCAGCGCGTATGTTACAGCCATAAAGCAATACCCGAGCAATACTTCTGTGGCAGTTCAATGTAAAATGCCAGGGTGAGTCCACTTTGGACTCCCTGGCCGATTGTTCCATGCGATAGAACATTTTAATGGAAAGAGCGGATTGGTCTCCAATGTGATGTGAGTCTAGGAAAAGCAGAAAACCATAAGGAAGTTTAGCTTGTTAATTTCTCTCTCACAGATATACTGTGAGGAAAAAGGCGAAACATTCAACGTTTTAGGCCACTGACAAGGAGAAAGCCCTTAGCTGCACAGCAGTCTAAAGCCGTGTTATTTTACAACTAAGAAAACAAATAGGGAGGAGAACAGAAGGGGCAGGTTTGCTATTCCAGCTCCTTCCCCTATAAATATGAGCTAAAGTCTCTCTGGCAAAACAAAAGGGAAAGGAACGACCTACTAAAGGACTTTCCTTCCTTTTATATTGGCTGAGCTGGACTGTCAGAGTCAAAAGCCGTGAAGACCAGACTATTTATTAATTCATTGGGTCGTGTGCCACAAATCAAGCCCAATTCTGTTCAGCCACCGTGAAACTCAGCAGGGCTGCCTCGACTAACGCTTTGTGTGGAGGCAAAGTTGTTCAACAAGCCCTCTCCTGCCAGCCCCTAATCTCTTCACAAATGAATTGCTTGAAGGAAACACTTAACAGGTACCTGTCAGTGTAAACAACCTGGTGGGCTTCCTAAATGCCAAGTTGATCTCCAAATCCCTCACATCGTGCACCGGTGGTGTTCCTGTATGGCACTAGATTTCTATTTTATTTCATCCAAATTCCAGCTTTATCATATTGACCTGGCCCCCTTATCTCTTTCACAGATCCAGCCAATGGTTGCTCTGTGTGTGTGCGTGTGTGTATGGGGCGGGGGGGGGGGGGGGAGCATTCAGCAAACTGCTGTTGTCACCTGCAAAGTTAAGAACCTGACTTACCTAGCTCTGTTTGCGTTTTTTCCCTTCTTAAGTTAATATTAACTAGCAGCTAATGCATTCAGCAACGATTCTGAAAGTTTAACAATTCCATTCAGGGAAGAGCTTTCCATGGTTGAAGGGCTTGTGAAGCAGGCATTTAAAGGCTTGAATTTAACAGAACAAGAGGTTGCTGATTGAGAGAGAAAAGAAAGAGATTGGCCCAGCTCGTTGTAGGATTGCAATATGAGGAAATTCTGATGTCAGCGGCAGCTTCCCACCACCTCCCTACAATATTGTTATTGGAAGACCACCGAGCAGTTCCCCCTCCAACCCACCCTCGAACATTGCTATAGAACCACTACTGTTCAATCACCCCATTACCTCTCCCCAGCTCCAGCCAGGGTTATGAGATCACTCCTGTCCCTTCCTCTCCCCTCCCCCAATATCATTATGCAATCACCGATGTCCCTTTCTCCCTTCTCTTGCTCCCCAAAGGGGGTGCAGTAATGAAGCTGCAGTCAGACGTTGATCTCTTATTTTGGTGTGGTACCTAAGCTGTGCTATGAGGCAGAGCGGTGTTATCTACCCCCCCACCCCCTTTTTGTGTGTAAGGAACGAGAATAGCCACTGAAGGAAAAAGTATTTGTTTTCGTTTCGTTCGTCTGAGGGAAGTTGACAGAAGGTCAGAAGTTCAAATGCTGCCAGCTATTGCAGCGAGAGTGGCAAGCCATGTAGAAGGCTCTGTATTCCCAGGGAGCTAGAGAGACAGGGCACATCCAAGGCTGCAGTAGAGGAGAAAGGAGACACTACCACACAGGCTGGGATCTCCCCCTCTTCAGCCCACCCCCTCCTTTTAAAAAAAACCCACCATCACACATTCTCTGTGGGTCCCCATCTCTTTCCCTCTGTATTTCAATCTATGTCAGGCTCTCCCTCTCGCTTCCTTTCTACGCCTAAGCTTCATTTTCTCTTTCATGAGTATGGTGTGCGTGTGTGTGTGTGTGTAGGTAACACACACACACACAAGCACGTCTTCTTTTTTTCCTCGGGCTTCCTAGCAGCAGCAGCAGCAGCATTTGCCGTATTAAAAAGGATACAAACTGAAATCCTAGCCGTTGCGATCGATAAAAGAGGAGTAAGTGGAGCTGAAAATGCGAGATGTGTCTGACTTGGCGCACAGCTACACTGTCTTGCATCTTTTCAGCAAGGGAGGATGACCGAGGGCTATAAGAGGGACTGGACTGGATCTTACAATGCATGCCACAATAGTCATCAGCCGACCCTCTCCCACTTGCCTTTCTTTTGCATTAGGAGGCGAGATTAAAGCTATCGAATTGGACTGGGAACTCTCTACACAACATGCTCTGCACCGTGGCCTGTGCATATTTAATTGAGGCTCGCGCTTCTATCTGGCAGAGGCGCGCGCGCCAACACTCATAGGTACAGTAAGATTTAAGGTGGTCGGGAGGAGATTGGACGAGACACGTCCCTCGTCCAAATAAATCTAGTAAACGTGCGGAAAATCAAGCCGAGGCAAAGGGGAGAGTTTAGGAAATTCTTCCCATCCACAACGTAATTCTTGCAGCCGAGTTATATTATAGCACTGAAGGTGGGACTTAAAATACATAATAGTGGGAAGGGTGGGAAAGGCTGTTGACCTATATTTGGATGAAACCCATTTCCAGTGCCTAGATAGCATCTAGATTCCATGTAGTTTCAAAAACTCCACTAATTGCGTTCACCTATCTCTCAGTGAGCAATAGCAACAATTATTATAATAATGTGGCTGTTTGGGAGGGTTTATTTTTTGCATACGATGGTTCCGCATTCTGATTCCACTCCCGATTCAATATTTATCCAGCTGTAAACCTTGTGCCATCTGATTTTTAAAACAGAAGTGATGCAATGCTGATAAGTTGCAAGTCCCTCCCATTTGGAAGTACCAGAGCATTGGTGGCGAGCATCCTTAAAGAAATATCAATATATTTACGCTCTGATGGGCACAATTGCAAAGGATGGTTTTGCAATACAAGCTATATAATACAGAAACAGGAGAGTAATGGTCGATTGGACTTCAGATGCCTTTGTGATTGCAAGACTCCATAGGTACTAAATTTAGAATCCGCTTGCAAACAACAATAATGAAGGGTAATACAATAAAATAAAAATAAAGAAGTCGGCAGCTGTACCAACCGATGAAAGAGTGGCCTGACGGTCACTAGACACTTGGGGTCCTCTTAGCTGTACACAATTCGTTTGATCAAAGTGCAGCCTTGGGGACAAATGCAAACAGAAATCTCTAACCAAGTTACAGGGAACGTCATGGCAAGGTTATATTTGTAAGTATTACACAAAACCCCAAAATATATATCTATGGCTATATGCCCCTGCAAACTTAACTGGATATTTAAATATTAATCTAACCGATGAGGGGTTTTGGGGGTGAGGGGTGTCTTTAAAAATGCTAAGACAGATGTTTTAATTTATGATTGCTCAGATATGCTAACAAATAAAAATATATGTATCTATGTAGCTCTACCTGAGTCATCAGTCTGTCAGCTCCAGTGTTCTCTTCATCCTTAAAAATAATGTCAGGGTTGTAATTTGGGGTTAGTTCTTTAAATCTCTCCGAGTTTCTTGAGATCTTCCCTTCATATCTTCCACTGGCCCCTAGGGTCTTCTCTGCCACATTGGGAATAAACTGCTTATAGGCTAAAGGGGTCAGTTTTTTGGGGTGTCTCCTTTTTCCAATACCCCTGCCTGGTCCACACGTCAGCCCAGAGGAGACCAAGAGAACGCAGAGGAAGCCCACCAACAGAATTCTTGTCAACAGCAGCATTTCGTCCATTGAATCCAATTACTTCAAAGCTCTCTGTGTCTATCCCTGGCTGTCTCTCTAGATCTCTCTCTTCCTACGTCCTTGTCTGCGTTCTGAATCGTATACTATCCACCGATCCCTAGCAAGGCAGGTGTTGGAATGGCAGGCTTTAGGTCGCTGATAACGGAACACATCGGAGTTTGGTCGTGAGACAGCAATCGAGAGACAAAAAGGGTCTGATTTTAATGGTAGCAAGGCTAGAGACGCTTGTGAGAGGAGTCTGCCTTTAGTTCTATATTATAGCTGCCAGAGCCGAGTTCTGATTGGCCAAGGCGAGACAAGCTTGTCTTCTGATGTATTAACCCTCAAAAAGGCAACAAATTCTTGAAAGATATTTTTTTTCTTTTACCTGAAGGGCTTGGAGCTGAAAGGGGTGGAGATAGCGCTTTCTTGGGATAACATCAATTACATGCTGTTTTGTTTTTTTTTAAACTTTCTTGGCAGAGTGGTACATTTGTCAGCAGGAGTAACAGATGTCTCTGTGAAATAAAAATATTAGCAAGCTGCCTCACTGCATTTCAAGTTTTTTGAGGGCGGGTTTAAATAAAAATAAAATAAAATAAAACGTTGGCTATCAAACAACTTTGAAAAATAGCCTGTCAGGGGCAAAATGACTAGCCCTTTGAGAGTTAACCCGTCTAAGGGTATCTTTCTTTTTCATTGAAAAGAAACATTGCATGAAAGCACCGCAACTTTTCAAACACATTTACTTTTTCAGCAGGTAAGTGGCTGACTTAGGGGAGGAAAAAAAGTATTTTTTTTTAAAATATAAAATGGTAGTTTTATAAAGTTTGTGTGTGTAACTTTTTTACATGGTGCAATTGCGGTGTACATAGATGTTAAATGGTACTTTATTACAAAACAGCTTAAAATAACAAAATATTGTACCTTAAGAAGGAAACAAGCAGCGAACTGATTATATATTTTTAAAAGACCAGACTCTGACGTCCTGAGCATGTTGGGACTATATGCTTTGTTTCTTTGGTCTAACTCTAAGAAGTGCATTTAAAACCCTTATACCTTCTTGTGGGGTGTCATTAAGTTTTTAGAAAAGCATCGTATTGAAAGCATCCGCAAACACAATTACCAGAGATCGATCCAAGTAAAGTGAATGGAAAGGGGATAAGTTTAATGTTAAATTAATTGTTATCTTATGCAGCGTGGCAAGTGATGTCTTTATCCCGATCTCCAAAAGCTACTAATCAGACAAAGGTGTTGAGAGACGAGCAAAATCGCAGAGAGATGGTGCTGATAAAGCAGGTTAGACAGAAAAGCAGCGTTCCACTATGAACAAACACTTCTGTTTCTGTAAAGAGCTCATTTGCTTTTGCTCCAAAGAAAATACAATTTGTCCAAGAATTTAGAAACTTTAAGGACTTTTTAAAAAGAGTTCTTTAACATCCTAAGCGACATGTTGAAGTAATCCAAAAGTTCCCCTATTCAGGAAAAAAATCCACTTTATTTAAAAAGGCAAACTTTTTGGGACAAGGAGCACATGGGAGTTTTCCTGTCTGCGACCTAACTAAGTTCAATCAACTTAAACCGTGTAAAAATGGACTTTACAAAAAACAAAGTAGTTTTAAGTGCAAAAAAGTTTTCTGTCCTAAGCTGTAACAAACAGAACACCAGAGTTTCAGAGAACTGTATGTGATTTTCCTTTAGACAATTTTTTAAAGCCGAATGAACTCCTTTCAGAATTGACAGACCGATTTCAACCTGTGATCCTCCCCTCACCAAAAAAACCCCAAGTACTTTTCTTTTTATTATTTTTACTACTCCATTGATTTCCCCTTTCCATTATTAAACTTGGAATCTGGAAAGATTTACCTTTTAACTTCTCATAGAGAAGTAACTTAGTTTAAGAAACAAGTTGTACAACAGCTAAATACCTGCTTGACACTATTTTTTTTAAAACTAACTTCTCCCTCTCTCTGTCTGTGTGTGTGCGTGTGCCAAGACAAGATACAAGGAATATATAATTTATACAAAAAAGCGTATATTCTTTTGATGTGGTTACCTCAATCACCATGACTTGATGTAACAGTTGATTAGATAGTGCCAGGGTATAAGTACTACTCCTAACGGTGGGGGATATTACAAATCCTTTATCCCCCCGCCCCCCATGAAAGATGATCGATACACCAGTTAGTAAATGCGTGGACATTGCAATGATGAAGTATAGAATAAGGATAAACACCCTCATTATCAGATTGCCATATGTACAAAGCAGTCACCCAAAGATTAACAGGAAAGGAAACGCAAAGAAGGAATTAATTAAATGCAAGCAATAAATGCATGGGGGGGAGAAAAGGGAGAAATCAAGAAAAGTTGTAACGATGGGAAGCTTAAAATCAGCCTGCTATCAAATTAGATGTGAAAGAAAGCAGAGCTATGGTTTCTGGGTGGATCTGGTCAGTTTCACCTAAAGTCTATGGCTACCAGCTGTACTTTCTGATGACCTAGCAGAGAAATGAACGTGAATGCAAACGGAAGGTTATTTCTATGGGGTAGGAGGAGGGCAGACTCTTCACTTCAGCCTTTGTGCCTTGATGATACATTTTGCATGCATCAATAACACTAGTTTGTGCTGTTACTAAAATTACATCTTTTTAACCACAACTTCTAAAGAAATACGGGGGATAAAGAGACCAGAGCACATTTTTACCCGATGTGCCTGGATTTTTGAGAGTGTAAATTCTGTGTATAATAGATGTGTATCTGTGTGCACTAAGAAAAACCAACCACCACCATTCGGGCACTGATGCCTTCTTTAGGAGGATTAATCGCTCAGTCTTGGATTTAAAAAATCAATGTTGAGTCCAGTTGTCTCAAAATTCGGAAGCTCCTTTGGCTTTTTCTTTTGCTCTTTTGTGAAATAATCTTCCCTTCTTCAACCAAATGGAGCTGGAAAAGCTGCCAAGCCTCAGAAGGGAAGGATGCAGAGCCCTGATCCCTCTGCCTGCAGGTCCCTAGCCATCAGACTGCTCCTGGCTTCGCCTCCCACATGCCTAAAAGGTCACAGAGGCTGCTCCCTCCGCTGCCTGCAGGTCCCCAGACACAAGTCGGCTCCCTCCTTTTGCGTGAGACCGTCCCACCGAGAAAAGATTGCTCCCTCTCCTCCTCTAGGTCCCCAGATGCAAGACAGCTCCCTTCCTCTGCTTCCGGTCCTGGACACAGGATTCCTTCCTTCCGCCTTGAGGCTCAACAGACATAAAAGTGCCCCATCTTGAGGTCCCATCCATTTCAAAGGCTGCCCCCCCTCCCTCTGCCTTCAGGTGCCTAGTGTCTCTGTTTTCCATTCACAAGCCTGCTCCCACCTTCTCTTTGCCTTCAGATCCCAGTGCCTCCAGGTGCCAGAGACACCAGCCCGCTCCTGCACCCTCGCCCCTCACCAGGCAGCCCCAAACTCTTTGAGGGAAACAACAAAGCAGGGCTCTCTGCTGCCCTGTATCCAGGCTCTGTCTGCAGCAGACTGCGAGGAGGGTTCTAACACCTCTTCCCCCCGGCCACCCGCTCTTTCTCCTGGCACTTTGTCTCCAACACTCATTGCCTCATCGCTCCGTCTTTAAAATGCGGAGCATCAGTGCATGTCTGGCGGCCCCCCCCCAGGCCTGTAACCCTACTGCTGAGCTCTCCGGGTCTCCCTCCATTAGCAGCATCTCTGCATCTACCCCCGCCAGTATCACTCTCTCTCTAGCCATCACTCCGGCCCTCTCCTTGCAGTGTCCCTCTATCTCAGCTGCCCGTCACTGCTTCCCTCCCCTGCCTATCCATACAGCGTACCTAGGCTCTCTCTGTCCCCATTCCTTCAGCCTTCCCCCTCCAACTTCTCCTCCTTCCTGTGCCCAGGGCAGGAGGCCAACCGTGCCCTGGCACATCTGGATAACCTCTGTGCTCAGTGCAAGCCTCTCCCCAATTCTCCTGTCCCCTCCCCACCCACGTGAGATGCTCCCTGCCCTCTGTGCCTTTCTCTCCCCATCACTTCCCGGGCCCGCTGCTGCCCACTGCTGGATGCCAGCCCTGCCCTGGCACAATCAGAGAATCCTTGTCATCGGCGCATTTCTTCCCCCGGCCCCCTCACGTCTCTTCTGGCACAGCGGTGCTGCCTTCCGCCCCCCCGATTCCCTCTCGGTCACATCACGGGGTGCTCCTTTCGGCTTCGGCCCAGCACCCCGATCCTACCCGCGGCGCACAGCAGGGGCCCCGATCTCTCCCCGGCGCTCGGCAGAGGCCTCCCCCCGACTCACTGCAGGGCGCCCCCGATCCCGCCCCCCAGGCGCTAGCCCCCCTCAGTGCTGTTCTCCCGGTGTCTGAAAGTTGCCAGGGAAGCAAGGGCGGAGGGCGGCCGCTGGCTGCCGCAGCTGCGCCCACTGGGCCCGAGTCTCAGTCGGGCCTGTTTCCGCACCTAGGGCAGGGCTGCCTGGGACCCGCCCGAGCCCGGTACTCACAGCGCCGGCTGGCCCCCGGGATCCCGCCGCCCCGAGGGGCACGGCCGGACCCCCTCTGCCAAGCACCCGGTTGCAGCGCTTCTCCCGGAGGCTCCCACCCCAGCAGCGCCTCCGCGGGGCTCGGGCTGCGGCAGGGAGCAGGGTCCGGCTCCTCTCCCCGCTCCCCTCCCCTTGCAGTGTTTCCAGCGCCCCCTTCCCCAGAGCTCCAGCGCCTGCCAGCGCGCCTGCGGGATGAGCCCGCCCCCCCCCGCACCGCGCACTGCAGCCAGATTCCAGTGGCCCCCCCCGCCTCACTGCAGGGCTCTGCCGCCGCCGCTGCTTCGCGCCCGGCGGGCAACCCTCTGGGGCCGGCTCCAGCGCACCCAGCGCATCCCACTTCCGCTGCACCGGCTTGGGGGTGGGGCTAAGGCCTCCCACCTGCGCTGCAGGGGCCAGCGCCTCTCACCTCTCCTGTAAGGGCTCTGCCTCCAGCCCCCCTCACCCTGCCCTCTCTGTAGCCAGGGGCTCCGGCTCTTTCCTCTAATCCTAGTTCCAGGGAGGCCAGCTGCTCTCTCCCGCATTTCTCCCTACACCTGCAGCTCGCTCCAACCTACTGACTGGGCCACCTCCATTTTGGGGGCCTCTCAGCTCCTCTGCATGCTGTAGCTTAAGCCTGCTGTGACAAGGGTTCTAGCCCAGCGCCTCCCACTCTCACTGCTGCAGGGCCTGCTCCAGGCCTAGCACACTGCTCCAGCCTGTCAGCCGCTTTCATTTCCATGGAGCATCTCCTGCTCCAGGGAAGTGGCTAGTTCCTCTCCCCACCAAGCCCACTGGAGCTGCTCTGTTATCAGGTGTGGGCTCCAGAACTGTCTGCCCATATCTCCCCTGGAGAAGTCCCAGCTCCTGTACCTTCCACTCCTAGTGACGTTCAGGCCCCACTGAAGTCCATGGCAATTCTCCCATGGACTTCAGTGGGGTCAAGATTTCTCCCCTGTTGCAGCAACTTCAGCTGTCACTCTCAGCCTCTGCAGCAGCTTCATCCTCTCTTAAAACTATGGCTGCTGAGATCAAGGGTTGCAGCAGGCCCAGCATCTTCCATTGCCCTTTGCAGAGGCTCTGGTTGTAGTGTCATTGTCTCTCAGTAGCACCTATTGTAGATGACAGGTTTCAGAGTACCAGCCGTGTTAGTCTGTATCCGCAAAAAGAAAAGGAGGACTTGTGGCACCTTAGGGACTAACAAATTTATTAGAGCATAAGCTCTCGTGAGCTACAGCTCACTTCATTGGATTGCTCATTGCTCAAGCTTATCCTCAGATAAATTTGTGAGTCTCTAAGGTGCCACAAGTCCTCCTCTTTTTTTTTTTAATTGCAGATGAATGGTGCCATGACAGACACACAGAGAATCACCTTTTAGAGTGCCCTGACATTCAGTGGTGTTGGGCAACCATACTATCCTTGAAAGCATTGGCAGCGGCGAGTACCATTGTATTGCTGTAAATCAGGCTCTGCATTAACTCCAGTGGCTTTGGATCAGGCACAGTATGCCAATGTGGGTATATGTATGTTGTGCACATGTAAATATATGAACCACATACCCCCCTATAAACACACACATTGGGTTTGTATGTTTATATATGTATCATAAATATCTATAAATTGACTTCATTATTCCACTTTGCAGTTCAGGAATATAAACTACTTGAGATCTTGATTATTATTTTTTTTAAAAAGACTGGTAGTCTATTATTTTGCATTATGTAAGAGCATTGAGGCATTTAAACATCACAGCAAGTTTATTAGTGGCTTATTTTAAACGTTGCGAGGTTCATTGCTTTTACGTAATTATGAATGCAGCCGCAAGTACTCAAGTTTCCTTCACAAAACAGCAGATGCAATGTTTGTGTAGATCACTGGGTCTTAATTACTCTTCTAACAGTCACCCTTTATACTCACCTCTAATACATGACTTTTGAAATCAGTTTATCGCTTTGCAGAGTGTTAAAGCTTCATGTCTTGTAACCTCTTTGCATGTGTGATATTTATCAAGAAATATTGGGCCTGAGTCTTCATTTACAGAGAAGTAAATCATGAGTAACTCCAGTGAAGTCAAGGGAGTTATACTGCTCTAAAACTGGGATAAGTAAAAGGAGAATCAGGCAGGCCCATTGTCTTAAACCTTGGAGGTTGACCACCCCCACCCCCCACTCATTAAGATGTTAAACTATTTTCTCTTGCAGAAGAAAATGTTTAACCAATGGTAGCAAACTTTGCCTCTCTTGATGATATTGGAAATGACAGCTTCATAGTCAATTTAGAATTTTGAACAAATAGCAGATAATATCATTTATGTCACAATTATAGGGCCAAATTTGAGAAAGTAATGGGCACAGACCTTGTCAGAAAACCTGTATTCAGCAAGGCAAACTGGAGTCAGAATTTGTCCACCCCAGTTCTGCTCTGCAGCAACACCTAGGGAAGAGCCACTCCGTGGACGCTGCCTGGCTTTGCACTGCCATGGCAGGATACTCTGCAGTATGGATGACATGTTTATGGCTGTATGCCACTTGTCCTGGCAAAGGTCCATAGACACACCCTGCCCACATATTATTCATGCTTCAGGAAGAAATAATCTGCATGTTGGGGTGGGTGGGACCATGGACTTCCAGGATATGGGCACCTATTAATGTGGCTTTTGTAGTTTTCATGTGCACCTGTGTGGGTAACAGTGGTGATACCTCTTGCTTTTCACTGGTTCAGATGTGGCCCATAGTGTCTTCCATCACCATTACAGACAGGTTATATAATTTTTGTTGTTGCTAGATGTACTTTAAAACAGAGTTTTCCACAGGATTCTTGATACCCGTAGTACCTCAAAAATCAGAGCAAACAGGCAAATACAAAACAAAATACAATGCATGGGTCTAATTATACTTCTAATTATGGAGAAATTGTCAGATTTATTGTTCTAGTCTTTCCCCTTCTCTATGACATCCCCACCTCTATATTCCTCTCCCTGCCCCCCCGCCCAGAATTATTCCCATTTTAGATTTCTCAAGTAGAGATTACTTTTATCCTCATGTTTTCCCTGCTCTGTGATCTGCATCCACACCTCTTTTCAGCTACTTTCCTCTGGGAATGCAAGGGGGAAAAGCAAGAAGCTATCTTTGCAGATAAAACAAGTGGAACTCCATGAAACAGCCACTAGGGGTGCTAGATATTAAAAAGATCAGAACTCTCTTAAAGCATCTCAAGTCTCAAAGCATCACCTCCACAGTTTACATAGTCTCCTGCCATCCCCATGAGTGGAAGCTTGAGAGTAGATTTGAGATCAGGTCTTCAGCTAAAAGCCAGATGGCAAAGTTTTGGGGCCACAGACATAACTTTGTAACAAAGCATTTTCTCTCTCTATATATTTGCAAAAAAAAAAAAATTATTTGTATGAATATATCAATACAGTGAGGTAAAATAGCCTGGTGGAACATATTCTTTAAGCTTCTAATTGTTGGAGTCAACCTGTGTAACTTGTTGCCAGAGGATGTTTTGAAGGCCAAAACTATAACGTGGTTCAAAAAAGAATTAGCTAAGTTCATAGTGGATAGGTCCACCAATGGCTATTAGCCAGGATGGTCAAAGGTGCAATCACATGCTTTGGATGGCCTTAGCCTTTGATTGCCAGAATCTGGGAATGGGTGACAGGGGATGGATCACTCAATGATTGCCTGTTCTATTCATTCCCTCTGGGGCACCTGGCATTGGCCACTGTCAGAAGACAGCATACTGGGCTAGATGGACCATTGGTCTGACCCAGTATGGCCATTCTTCTGTTCTTATGAATGATTCAGAAGGCTGAAGAGACAGTGTATTCTAGCTGGTCAAGCACAGGACTCCTGAGCCCTAGTCCTGATTCTGATGCTCACCTGCTCTGGGGATAAGTCACTTAACCTTAATGTTTGCATTTTCTAAACATTATTATGATGTGACCTTTAAAAGAAATTCTATCATTAGTACTAGATTGTGGCTAGATATAGATGTTGCAATAGATCTCCCCCCCCACCCCGAATATTAGAATAAGAAAATTCTTACTTGAAAATCTTGGGGCTCCCCTTTTGCAGAAGGCACTCCAGAATTTGTGGGAAGGCCTCTTCCTCTAATTGCCTTCATCAAGAGCTAGGATCAAGTCCAATGTACGTGTTTAACAGCTCAGCTTTGAAAAAACTGTTGCCCACGTGTTAAATAGTAACACTTCCCAGATCAGTGACAGAGCTAGTTTACTAGTAGGATCTACATTTTAAGTTACTATTTTTCTCTTTGAAAAAAAAGAGGATCCATAAATAGCCTTTGGCTATGAAAGTAACGTTATCACTGTGACTTGTACTGTTCCTCACTGCACTTTTTCAGGAAAAAAAATGCAGAGTCATATTTTGGAATTTCAAATGAAATTCATCTCCATGTTTGTATGATATGACAGCCAGGCAGGGGAATGCTAAGAGAAACCCTGAAGGCATGAGATAAATTCTAACTGAAGTGATCTCCTTGGCTCTTGCAATGTGAAATTGGCTTGCCCAAAGTACACAAACCAACAGACTGGATCAAGACTCTCTGTTTGGGTAATGACCAGAAACAAAGCTTTCCCTGTAAAGTCCACCTCATAGCCAGATCCAGCCATGGTAACCACTGTATTCATTGGTCCATGGCAGCAGGAGAGGTATGCACATGATTGTCTCAGTTTTTCTTGTTTCCTTACACTTGCAGACTATTTTTGAACATAGTATACATGTTTTCTTTCTCTTCTGGCATATTTACACTCTAGCTTTTCCAGATACTTTGTTTAATCCAGTCAGAGTCTGCCAATGTGCTTGTTAAAATTGTCCCTAATATATTGTATGTGCCTGAAAATGATTTAACTGTCCTATTGATCTGTGACCTTGATAAAGAAGTGCCTAATATTGCTTGACATACATGTATCACAGCAGTAGATTCTGAAGCAATTCTTAGATGCATCGAACTTCATCACTTTTATTTATTTATTTTGATTTCTAATAACAACAGTAAGTGCCCATCTGAATCACTCTGGGCACTTTACAATCATTAATACTGCAGCATCACTATAAAATAACACAAGGATCATGTACTAAACTATCTGTCTGCATCATCCATTGCCCACCCAAAATAACAGCACCCCGATGCCTCACACATTCCCCTCTTGACCTTCAATCTCTCAGCTATATCCTAGCCCACCAAAAATGCCTAAGAAAAAAAAGGGGGTGGCTTTGAAGGGTTTCGGGAGGTTTAACAAAAACTACATTCTTGCAGACCAAATGGGGATGCAAATTCCAAAGCTTAGGGGCATTCATGTAAAATGCTGTGTTCAGCCCTTCCTCTTTAAATTGAGGCAGGCCCATTCCTCAGCAGGCATTGTCAATGGAGTTACACCCATTTACATCAGCTGAGGAATTGTCCCAGATATCTCCACAGTGGGCTCCCCCAGTGATCATAACTGCCGCAGTGTCACATGGGAACAGAGAATCTCTCTGGTGTCCTGATCCCAAGCCATGTATAGCTTTACAGGTTAAAACCAATACCTCAGACTCCGTTCGGAAGCTAATGTTAGCCAATGTAGGAAATGGACCTTTGGACTTTTTTGCTCCCAGTGTGACACCACACCTAGAAAGTGGGCAGCTACATTCTGTTTCAGTTTCCAGGTAGTCTTAAATGCAGCCCTATGTAATGCACATTACAGTAGCCTAGTCTCAAGGCGGTGTATAATTGTGGCAATGTTTACATCCAAAAACAACAGTCATTTGTTAGGTGAAGCTGTAATAAATAAATAAATTTAAGTAAAATGTTTAGTGCAGCTCCTACATGGGCATTTAGTAGCAGGCCTGGCCATCTTCAGCCCAGACAGCTTTAAAAAGTAGTTTCCTCTCTTAAGGTGAATTCCTCTGAGTGTGGAGGAACTGGGGGCTCACAAGAAGGATGGCAACAAAAGGCTCCCTCATGCTGTGTGCCACCATGGAAATGGTCTCTGTTTAGGTGCTGAACTATTAAAAGTGAGGCATGAGTCCATGTCCATGCAAATTCAGTGGCCCCAAATCCCTGCAATCTGACTATGGGTTGATAGGAGCTAACTTCGTTCCCTCCCAGTTCCCACAGAGTTCCCCACAGAAAACCCATCAGGCTTCATACAAGGAAGGATGACCTTCATCTTAATGGGATAGGCCCTGATCCAAAGCACATTGGAGACTTTCCATTGTTTTCAATGGGCTTTGGCTCAGGCCCCTAATGAGCCCGTTACATGTAGAGCAGCCCTCCTCTTATTACTGAAAGTTTAGCATTTCCATTGAAGACCCTAAAAAAAACCCCAAAACCAAAAAGCCATTTTTGTTGGCTTTTTATGGAAGCAAGAGAAAACTCATGTACTTCACAAAATACTGTGCAGCTCCCTATTCCTGCATGAGATCTATTTGGCTAACCCAAACAAGAAACTCTAGAGTATAACAAATTATATTAACTGCCTAATATTAGGCAGTTATGTCTCTTTAACAATTATGGCATAATTGCCCGAATCTGCTGTAATGTGTCTACTAAGCCATTGGTCAAATTTGTTTGTAGAATGAATCAATTTTAGTCAGTAATTGCCTTTGGGCAATAGTTCAATTATGCCCTCACCTTTTGGCTCTCAGTATCATAATAACGTCTGAGTAACTTGTGGGCAACAATATACTGCACTATCGATATGTTCAAAATTGGACAATATTTATATTGATGCCTATTAAATTCATATATCTGTTGTTAGTACTGACAAATGTATGTAATGGTGGTCTGTAGCTATCTAGCTGATATTACATGGCATGATATGCACACACACACATACATATATATATATGAAGGAATATTAGTTATCACAGAAGGCCAACTTTTGAGGATGCTGAGCAGCTGTAGCTCCTGTAGACTCCAGTGAGAGTTACAAGTGCTGAGCACCTCTTAATACAGGGCCCAAGGCTATTTTTTTCAGTTAATTTCAGCGTTATATGTTGTGTAGTTTTTTTTTATGTAGAAAGAACATTTAAATTTAGCTGATGGGCAGTAGTTTTTTTAGAAGAAAAAATCCTTTAAAAATATTCATAACGAACCCCCCCCCCACACACAAATACTCTGTCAACCTTCCATTTGGAGAGAAAATAAATGATAATTTATGCATGGATGCTTGAAAATCTCAACAGTTGCGAAGTAATATAAGGGCAGCCTTACAAAGTAAGGCTCAGTGTGTGGTGTAGAGAATGGTCCTGGCACGTAAACAACGTAAGACACAAAGACAACAGGGCACTGGGTGCCCTGTGATTTCTGAGCCTCTGGAGAATGCTTCTCGGATATAACCTAAGGAAATTTTGAAATAAATTCAAAATGCACTAACCAGAAGACAGAGGCGATTGTTAGAATGTATTCATTATATCTAAATATGCTGAGGAAAGAGCAGACTAACATTTCCCCAGATCAACTATAAAGTGAAAATTCATTCAATTTGATGCAGAATGATTCAGTTTTGATTAGTATTTTTGCCATTATAATGGCAGTGAGGAAGGGCCAAGCCAAGGTTGTTTCAAAAGCTGGTTTGTCTTCATATATGGTCATATTTATTATATTATTATTATTATGGTAGTGCCAAGGGGCCAACTGAGAATGGGACCCTGTTGCGCCTGGCATTGTACTAACAAAGAATAAGAGTCAGTCCCTGTTGCAGTGTGCTTACACCCTTATTCACACTGAGCAGACTCTTTCTGCTGAGAAATCCTTTTGAGGACAATGGGACTATTCACAGAGTAAGACACTACCAAATGTGACTCAGGGTGTTGCAATCTAGCCCACAGAAAGGAACCACCCTGGAGGATCAGACACTGAATCACAGAAAGGTAGGACTGGAAGGGACCTTGAGAGGTCATCTAGTGCAGTCCCCGGCACTGAGGCAGGACTAAGTATTATCTTCTAGACCATCCCTGACAGGAGTTTGTCTGAATAGGTTGTAGCTCCAGCAAAGCTGAGTGTTTTTAAAGCTGTCAGGCCAAACTCATCCTTGGTGTATCTCTAACAAAGTCCGTGCTGTTACACCCGGGATGAATGTGACCCATTAGGCTTCCATCAAAATTTGCATCATTCTTTACTTTTCTTCCTGTACATTGCACAATCCTGGCCAGGTCTGAACCCCTGCAGGCCCTGCTTCACACAGGAAATGATCCCCGGTCAGAGAGTGTGCCTAGGAGGTAGGTAATTCACCTGTAGAAATCACTGCTACTGGATTTTACTGCCACAAAGAGCTCTGGAGGGTTCCAAAAAAGACATAATTAATTAGAATCTCTGCACTAGCTAGGATATATGTTTATGAGAGGTGTTAGCCTCCAGGCTTTGGACATAAGGCTACCACTACTGCCTACAGTTAGGAAGAAACTTCTAAGGTATATCTTCACTGTAGTTAGACACCTGTGGCTGGTCCCTGCCAGCTGTCTCAGGCCATGGGGTTTGGGCTAAGGGGCAGTTTCATTGTGGTGTAGACATTTGGGCTTGGGTGGGAGCCCAGGCTCTAGGACTCTGCAAGATGGCAAAATTCCCCTGTGCCAACCAATGCCCTTCCTCATCTGTGGGGATTCACCCCAAGACAGAGAAGGTCATGTTGTGGTGTGTAGTTGAAGGAGCAGCTCTAAGTGGTGACCAGGGCTCCTACAGAGCAGCTTCTCAGAGGATGGAATGAATTAAGCCCATGTCCACACTTCTTGTTTGGCCAACATTATCCTTGTTGGTGGCTGTGTTTGCCTTTGCATGTCCCCAGTAGAAAATAGGTTGTCGATGCTGTCCATCAAAGCAGCCTCTTTCTTGGTGGCCTTTCTGTTGCTGAGGCACTCCTCCAGGATCTATGGTGGCCATAGTCAGTCTATACCCTGGAATTATTTAGCCCTTATTTCCAGTGCCTTCATTCCTAATAAGGGTGAGTAAATTCCCATTGGTGGTAATGATTCTTTGTCTATGTTCATAAAAAGTATGGTGTATGCTAGTCTTAGTTTGCATTGACAGCATGCACAATATTGATTCTAAAGGAGTCATGTTTAGCATATCACGTCAATAATTATTAAGAGTAATATCTCAAATATGGTACATTCACATCATATATCATTTCAGAGATCTGATTATGACAGCATTGGTCCAATGCATTGACAGGAAGTCACAAGGCAGAGCTCAGCCTGATAAGGTCTCCATGCTGTATATTTTCATGATATATCATCATGATGGCTTTGAACAGCAGGCCTCCTTAGAACAATGTATCATGTCAAAGACCTGTGCCGCACTGCTTATGCCTAGTCTT
This sequence comes from Chelonia mydas, assembly GCF_015237465.2. Classification (NCBI taxonomy): domain Eukaryota; kingdom Metazoa; phylum Chordata; order Testudines; family Cheloniidae; genus Chelonia; species Chelonia mydas. Next base: position 243,569,594 of record NC_057850.1, on the reverse strand, counting down.
GGTGCACTGTGATAAGACTTGAAGCATATTAAAAGCAACCTAGAAATGGAGGTTGAACAGGAGGTGGATGTAAGCAAAACAAACAGGACACTAATGGAATAATTGACCAATTTATTAGGTCAGATTTGATCTGATCTAAAACAGTTTGTACATGCTTGTATCTCAGGATAGTTTGTCATGATAGAGCAAAGAAGCTGGAAATACATTTCTCACTGCTCTCAGGTTACTGGACTGAGATTTAGGAAGAAAAGCAGCATCTTCCAATCAGGTAAGCACTCATTTCTTTTGACCAGAAGTCTAGGGCATAATGACTTGAGTCAAAGAGCAGAACCATATGGAGAACAGGAAATGTAATGTTTTTTCTGCATGTCCCTTACTCCACATGGAACTCATGTTCTTGACTGAGAAAAGGACTGTACGAAGAAGTATATCTTGCACTGTGAGCTCTGAAGGAAGCATGAACTATTTCCCTTCATCCCCAACAATGCAAAAGGGATGAAAGAAATGGAGAGCCTGCTACACTAGCCCTAAAACTCCTGGTGGGAGAGGAGCCAACACAGTATCATGTCCCCTCCTCTAAGATTTTGGAAACCTCCTTACACAAACACTATTTGATCCAGGATCTATGGGTTTAGAGAGCAGGGGCATGGCCAGACATTCTATATGTCTACAAGCTACCTCACTATCCACCTTCAAATAGCTCTTCAAAGCTCCTCTTTTGTCATGATACCGACATAAAACTTGACAACAGTTAGGCTGCTACTGTGCAGAGATCACGTGCCTATCATGGTGCCCAGGATTGCATCACTGTTTACTTGCACTCCCCCACCTGTCTGTTTCCATCTGCTGTCTCTTGTCTTATACTTAGTTTATAAGTTCTTTGGGGTATGGACTGTTCTTTTTGTTCTGAGTTTGTACAGCGCCTAGCTGGGTCTTGGTCCATGACTAGTGGTTCTAGATGCTCTACTAATACAAATAATAAAGAATTAATCATAATAATTACAACAACATGTGGAAGTTAATGTTAAGCCTGTCATTATTAAGTAGTGTTGGTTGGAAAATTGTTTTTTCCCTTGTGGAAAATTTCATGTAAAATAAACTTTTGGCTGTTGAAATTTTCTGTGAGAACCCCCCCGCCCCCCCAAACCTGAAAACTTTTGGCCCCAAACTGAAAAATGTTGACTGAAAATTGCAGAAAAACTTTTTTTGTGTGTGGCTGGGAAGAGGAGAGGTTTCCGATGAAATATCAAACTTTTTTGAGGACACATCCTGAGAAAACATTAGTGTAACAGAAAAGCCAATTTTCTGTCAAAAAGTTTTTTTATAGAAAATTTCCAATCCCTCTATTCTTAACACTTGCAGAGTCCTGCTCTGGGCCAGTAACTCCCTTGGCAGGTGCATGGCCTAGACATAGGTCATGAGGCCATGGCAGCTCCTGAGTCCCCATGCTGCCAAGAGGGAGGGTGGCTTAGGAGCCGTTTGCAGGAACAGCTTGTTCTTTGCAGAGACCATTACCCAGCTCCTCAAATGGTATTTAGGCTCCCAACGTCCACTGAAATTAATGGAAGTTAGGAACCAAACCACCTTTGAGAATCTGGGACTGTGGTCTTAGCAGAGATCTGTAGGATTTAACTGGAGATCTTGGTACATCAGCATAGCTAGAGGCCCAACATTCTTGCGCCCCTCCCACAGGCCCACAAATCCCCCCCAGTCCCTCAGTGGGTAAAGCACAACTGGTCCATTTCATCTTCTACACCAGACAGAATCCCCTTGCCAACCTGTGAATACATGCACAGTACAGGCGTGGGAAGAGTTGTTCTTTTATTTTTAGGCATATGTTCTACTGCACATGCTCAGTCAAGTGTTTTTACATGTTGTCGTATCACTCTGAGCCCTGTCTAATAAATGAAGACGATACAAGCACGTCGGGTGGCAGAATTAGTCAGGACATTTATTAACTAAACCAAAGCACCTTACAGCACTCCAAAAACCCATGGGCACAGGCCACCTCCCCAGGATCCCACCAGAAGTGGGTTGTAGCCAGGCTCAAGCCTTAAATAGACATCCCATGATCTTTGCTTCATAATAACTACTGACTGTCCACCTTTTAATCTCATCTGGGCTTGCCTCTGCCTAATGGCCATGATTAGCAGCAGGTGGCTGTTTGCTTTACCCCCACAGACCCCCTCTGAAATGAAAGTTGCTGATGGCTTTACTTCAGACAAGCTAGCTCTGGGCTGACAGTGGGAATGCCAAAGCAAGCTAAATCAGGTGGGCTCTTCCCTAGGAGATATTAGGAACTCTTTCCAGAGGGAGCGCTGAGTTGCTGATTAAGCCAATCTGCATCCTTTGTTATCTCTGGAGCTCTTCTGCTAGGGGAAAGGATAGTATAAGTGGGAGAACAAACACAAGGAAATTGCACAAAGGGATGCTTTCTTCCTTATTCTGTGTAGACAACAAAATCCTACAGGGGCCTGAAGATAAGAAAAAAAACAACAAGGGGTAGATCTGATCCACGCATCATCTGTAACACATTCCTACCAGAAAAACTGCCGGAGAAGCAGATATTACAATTAGAAGAGACATCCTCAGGGTGGTTGAGAAGGTGGAAGAATAGCATTCTCCCTTCAGGAACTCAAGGAGGGTCCCTAAATACATTTAGATAGGGAGATGGGAGGAACTTCTGTTCTAATCATCACCTATGAGCCCTCTTCCCCCACACTCCCAATGTGCCAGAGGTCTAGAAAATAAAAACAAGTAATACCCCCTCACCCACAAGTAATTCCTGCTGAGGATGGCTTACATCCTCACACATTTTTCCCTCTTAACAAACCCCTCCTCACTGCCATTTTGTTACCCAGTCTCCCAGTTTTGGGGGATCCCTTTGTAACTTTTTGTAGTCAGCTTTGGACTTAACTATCTTAAGTTATTTTGTATCCTCTGCAAACTGTCACCTCACTGTTTACCCCCCTTTTCCAGAGCATTTATGAATAAGTTGAACAGCTCTGTTCCGAGGACAGATCCTTAGTGTACCCTGCTATTTACCTCTGTCCATTGTAAAAACTGACCATATATTCCTATCCTTTGTTTCTTTTCTTTTAACCAGTTACTGATCCATGAGAGGACTTTCCTTCTTATCCCATGAATGCTTAGTTTACTTAAGAGCATTTGCTATGGGACCTTGTCAAAGGCTTTTTGAAAGTCCAAGTACACTATATCCACTGGATCATCCTTGAACCACATGTTTGTTGACCCCCTCAGAGAATTCTAATAGAATGGTGAGGCATGATTTCCCTTTTAAAAAAGCCATGTTGACTCTTCCCCAATATAGCATAAATAGCCTGGTCAAAAAAGCATGTTTAGTATTTCTTTTCTCAATGGGAAATGTATATATTTCCTCCCCACTCTCTCATAACTCAAAAGAGGAACAAGAGTCTTTTGCCCCATACTTTTCCAAAATAAGGCCCCAGTTGTGCAACTGGATCCATATGTGTGGATCTTTGCACTTGTTACAGTCCGGTTGACTCCAGACGGACTCCCTGAATGCCAATGTGGCATCCCCTGGGAATCAGTGGGGAGTTTCCTGGGTGTGAAGGTCAATGTGCGTGAATCTGATTGTGGGATTGGGTCCTTACTCACCTTACCACAAAAGCCAAGTGTTGAAAGTTTCAGCCTTTGCACTCAATTGTTGTGCAGAGCAGCTGTTGTGTAAGGATGTGGGTGTGGCTGGAAGGGCCAAAGGGATCCCTTTTGTGAGACAGGTTTCAGAGTAACAGCCGTGTTAGTCTGTATTCGCAAAAAGAAAAGGAGGACTTGTGGCACCTTAGAGACTAACCAATTTATTTGAGCATAAGCTTTCGTGAGCTACAGCTCACTTCATTGGATGCATACCACAGTATGCATCCGATGAACTGAGCTGTAGCTCACGAAAGCTTATGCTCAAATAAATTGGTTAGTCTCTAAGGTGCCACAAGTCCTCCTTTTCTTTTTGTGAGACAGAGAATGAGCTGCAGCAAATGACAAACCCTAATTTCTGATTAAGTAAAAATAGCTCTGTTAATTGCAAGGGTAACACCAACTGACCCTGGTTGTTAGCGAGCGGGATTGAACTTGGGACCTCTGGAGCTAAATGCATCAGTTTAAAGCCATATGACTCTTAGCTAAGGCTGTAGAGCAGTGGTGGGCCGCATGCGGCCCATCAGGGTAATCCTCTGGTGGGCCGCAAGACAGTTTGTTTACATTGACAGTTCACAGGCACAGCTGCTCGCATCTCCCAAGCAGCGGCCAGCCCGTACTGCTTCCCAAAGCTCCCATTGGCAGGGAACAGTGAACTACGGCCACTGGGAGCTGTGGGTGGCCATGCCTGCAGATGGTCAATGTAAAAAAACTGTCTCGTGGCCAGCTAGCAGATTACCCTGATGGGCCGTGTGTGGCCCACGAGCTGCAGGTTGCCCATCACTGCTGTAGAACAAACTCATTAATCCCTATCTAAGTGGTCTTGGTGCCATTACATGGGACAGAGCACCACACCCAGGAGGTGTGTGGATTATACAAACTTTGGTTGTTGTAATGCAAAGAACAACACATGTCATTCTTAGGTGAACTTGCCAAGAGTTAGCTGTCCATGTGACTATACTATGTGGAATACCTACTGTGCTGCCCCTAGCGGGATGTGGGGTGGTTAGGTCAAATTTTGGAAAGCACGAAAGTCACTTAGGTGCCTAAGTCTCATTTTAGCTGTTGCCACTAGCCAATTTCAAGTCTATACTGCTCACACAGCATCAGGCTTAGGCCAATCTGGACCAAGAGGGAGTCAGCTACAATAGGTTATAGTTAACCTTTTCTAGTATTCCCTCTCCAAAGCCTGTTTAATGCATTCCCTGAAGCTACGCCAGAATGGGACATCACAAATATGGAAAGCCTCATTGCCATTTGTGCAATCCATGATGTTTGATGTCACAGAATTATACATTCTGGGGTTTCTGGGACCAGTGAGTACTTTGAGGAATTCATAGTGGGAAAACAGAATCTAAAGAAGTTGGTGTTAACCTATTTCTGTAGTGAATGTCCCCCCATAGCCTGATTAGCGAAGGCAATCAGCCCACAGAGCTGTGCTTCACTCATGTATTTTTCATATTTGTTGATCACCTTCACGTTTTGGGTGGATTCAGAGACTAATTAAAGTGAAAGATGGTTAGCCCAGACTATAGCCAGGCCCAGCACAGTGAGTCACTGTCAGAGCTTTCCTGGATATCTGTGTCATCAAACTGCAATTCTGACTTGCTACTGCTGTAATTCAAGCTAAGGCCTTCTCCTGATCAGCAGATGTCAATCATGTCAGATTATATTGTTTTTGTGATGTAGATAAGTATCCAGAAGGGATTAAGCTGAGACCAGTGAACTCATTTCACTTGTAGCCTAAAGCTGATTTGAACAAGGCTTCCAGAAGTGAAATGTTAGGGCACTAACCAGTTGTTCTCACCAATCCCTTGATTTTTTTTTTTAAGACCATAGTGTCAGAGTCAACAATTGATGAGCCAGTGTTCTTCCAAGAATTGGTGGTTCAGTGCTTACTGTACCTTTCTCTCCATAAAAGATATTAAATAAGTATGCTTAAATGAGTCAGAAATAATTGAAATTGAATTGGTCAGCAGTTTTGAGTCTGATGACAATTAGATCTAGGTTGTCTGTATTGCTTAAAAAAAATCTTTAACATTTCACATGCCAGAGAAACTGACTTTCATGTACATTAAATAAAGGAAAAGCAAAACACGTTAAAGTATAAAGCTGCAGCCATCACATTCACTCTTCAAGTATACTCTGTTACAATAGCATGATTGCTTTTATGATTGTATCCATCATGCTGTCAAAAAAGAAATCTTATCTTCACTCATTACTAAATATACAAAGGGCTGGGATTTCCACTTGGCAAATGTTCCTGTTTACCTGAAGGCTTGATTTTCCCTGCACTTTGATAAAGTTCATTTACAGCTATTTGCAGAGATAGACTAAACTTTTTAATCCTTAAACTACTTAGGTTTATAAACCAAGTTTTGCTCTGAAGTAAGGAATATGTGCATGAAGTTGCTGCTTTATGTTGGAAAATTAAAGATCCTATTATGATGGAAGGAAGCCAGAGAGCCCATCTGGATCCAGCCTTCCTGAGTTGCAAGTTGTACCTCACAATGTCTGTAACTGCTACATGTAAATAATACGAATTACTCTGTGTGAAGAAATTCTGCCTAAATCCCTTTTGGGCCCATCCTCAGCCTTTTCCTCTCAAGTTTGTCCCTGCTCATTCTTGTACCCGGCAATAATGCAGACAATCTTGTAAAGCTGTTATCTCTAGTATTGTTTGGACATTTGTACATGGTCTCTTAAGGCTCAATCCGGAGAAGACAGAAATCAATGGAAATTTTGCCAACTAAAGACCACAAAATCAAGCCCTTAGTCAGGTGCCGTCTTCATATTTTCCTGTGCAAGGATGTGGATGTGCTGCCTCTTAAATTGGTTGTGTCACTAAAATCCTTGAATCCAGGTAGAATTCTGATTAGCTTCTATCACACCTTCTTTATTTCTATGGTATCCTATGAAAACTAAAAAGCAGAACCAGAGCATCTTTTATTTATATTACAGTAGCACCTATGGGTCCCAACTGAGATCAGGGCCCCATTGTTCTAGGCATTGTACATACACATTGGAAGACAGTCCTTGCCCTGAAGAGCTTATTGTCTGAATAGACAAGACAGACAAAGAGTAGGAGGGAAACAGGGGCATAAAGAGGGGAAGCGACTTGCCTGCTGTCACTCAGCTGGTCAGTGGCACAGATGGGACTAGAAGTTGGATCTCTCGAGACCCAGTTTGTGCCCGATCCATTGGGCCATGTTCCAGTGTTCCAGATCTGCAGACACTAGTCCCCTCTTCTGCAGAGCCATTTTCCTGAGTGATGCTCATCACCTCTCTTTTGGAATCCCAGAATCATTTGCATCTTTTATTGGTATGACACATTATTTCAATAGCGTCTATTGCTAACTTGGCACTTTTCATAGCCTCTGAGGGTACGTGATAGGATTTTCAAAAATGCTCAGTATTGACATAACTCAAATGAAGTCAGTTGGTAAAACTCTGAATGACTTGAATAGGAAGAGTTAGGCTAATGCTGAGCGCTTTAGAAAATCTCACTCAGAGCCCAGCTCTTTTTGATACTGTTTGTCATTAGTCTTCCCTTCCACCATACAATAATGTTTAATAGCATCCATCACTAGTTTCTTCGTGCTCTGAGTCCAAAAATGTCAGTCCAAAGTTTGTTGCCCTCTTTAGTGACTGTCTTCCCAGACAAGTACAGTCAGTAAATTTCATCATCTTGCACACTGATTTTTCCAGATCATTGACGTGCAAGGTGAACAACACCGGTCTGAATACTAACCCTTCTGAGTGTTCTCCTTCTGTCCTGCCCTGGCTTCACTTAGACCATATTTTCAAGTCAATTCTTTATCCATGAAGTGGCTCACCCTCAAACAATAGGTTTCTCTTTTGTGTGGTGCTGTATCCTGAAATCAAGAATTCTGATTTGCTTAGGCACGATTTCCTCTGAACCCATGTTGACTATCGTTAATTAAACAGTAGCTTTCTAGGTGTTCCCCTACTGTGTTCTTGATCACTGTTTCCAGTAAGTTTTCTACTGATGAATCAAATTTACAAGCTATACCTTTTCTTAGTCTACCACTTAAAAATCCATATATGGTCATAGAACAGAACTCTGCGTTCTCTTGAATGTTCTATAGCATAGCAAATTAGCTGTTTAAAAACTGCAGTGTGGTTTCAGGTGGTTTGATAATGCCCTTCCTTTTTTGAACTATATCATTTAGGGAATGGGTGATATGATACTGAGCAAAATTGGGTTAATACTGCAATCAATCAATCAATTCACAAATATTCATGAAAATGTAAAAATGACTTTGCATCACCCATGCTTTGTGCCACTTTTGCATTTGTCTTTCACAAACATTTAGGTGATGTAAGTTTTTCTCACATAAATACTTGTTGAAAGCAAATTTTAATTTTAATATTTGAGTATCCGCATCATCCGTGGCATATTTGATGTGGATCGGGACTCTGCTTGACACAGCAGAGGGAAAATGTTTGCAATCCCTTTCACCAGAGCCCTGACACACTGGCATTTATACATGCCTGAGAAGGATCTGAGAGCACCCTTTGTAGCTCTCTCTCTTGCACACAATAACTATGTGAATATGATGAGAGAAAACTTAAATGGGAAATCTGCAACCAGCTAATGCATTCTACAGTAAGTTATAGTTTTAAGAATGATGCTTAAAAAGGCCTTAATTTTCTTCCAAAATGTCCTAATCCTGTTTATCTGCTGCCTCTCCCAGGAAGATTTAAAGCCTCAGTGTCTTTTTCAGGCCCTCTTCCTGATTCTGAGAGTTATGTTCTTTCAATCAGGGAAAAGAACAAATAGGAAATGATCTGATCATTCATAATAGACAAACACAGCTCAGATTTGTCAACACTCATGTTTTAATTGTTTATCAAGATCAGCTTCTTCTCCTTTTGTTGCAGGGAGATATTTGCGGAGTATCCATCTCCCATTATTATTTTCCTTGGAAGACGGGGGGAGGGATAGCTCAGTGGTTTGAGCATTGGCCTGCTAAACCCAGGGTTGTGAGTTCAATCGTTGAGAGGGGCCATTAAGGGATCTGGGGCAAAAATTTGGGGATTGCACCTGCTTTGAGCAGGGGGTTGGACTAGATGACCTCCTGAGGTCCCTTCCAACCCTGATATTCTGGGTGGGAGGGATAGCTCAGTGCTTTGAGCATTAGCCTGCTAAACCCAGGGTTGTGAGTTCAATCCTTGAGGGGGCTGTTTGGGATCTGGGGCAAAAATTGGGGATTGGTCCTGCTTTGAGCAGGGGGTTGGACTAGATGACCTCCCGAGGACCAACCCTGCTATTGTATGTATGATCTCACGTTACCTATCCTACCAAATCAAACTTTCCATGATTCTGGATTGAAGTTAAAGCAAGCCCTTTATTAAACAAGACATGCTATGAGAAGAAGAGTATATGAGTAGCGTGTATCAGATTTCAACACGTCTTGTCAAATATGTAAATTCAGGATAATACAAATATGCTGATGGTGATATTTTGGGAATAGGATCAAAGCCAAAAAGCCCAGTCACTTAATTTCCATATGCTTCCGCTTTCCCATCAGTAAAATGGGGATAAAAATGCATAGTTACCCTTGCAAAAAGCTGATAGATCTACTGATGAACATGCTATGTAAGTATCATCACTAATTTTATTACAAATCCAAGTTTAGGCTGAGTATAATCCTATGGGATGGCACTAACAGTATGTTGTGGTGATTCACAAGGGGGAGCTAGAAAGTAACCTGTTAGGCAGATTATGGTAAGAGTTCAGGTTGCATAATTAATTAAGGGAACGTAATTGTGGGGGGGGGGGGCGGTGAAGTCCTCTGAAGAAAGATGTCATCCTCCTTGAGCTCATGGTGCTAGACTTTGTGCATAAATCTCTAACTGGGATAAAGCGGATTGCTTTTTTGATCTTAAGATACATTTTGGATTGACTTTATCTGGTGGATCCTGACTTCGATCCATAGGAAAAGCTAGATGGCATGAAGCAAGAACGCATTTGTTTTCTACCAAATCTTCATGAAAAAAAATGCATCCCAACCTGCCATAGGATAACATTTTTGTCCTGAAAACACTTTGTTCCGTCCCTGTATATGTGAATGCACCTGGGTCTGTTAATATATATTTCTGATCAAGACTGATATTTCAGGGTGACTTAAAAATCACTGACCTGTCTGGTTTCTCCTTTTTACTCTCATTGCAAACTCACCATTCCTTCGATCTGCTGTATTTTTCATTTCAGTGGGGGTGCGGTGATACCAAAGGGCAGAGTTCCGCTACTGAGGTTATTGTAAAATGTTTCTAAACTCGGTGTCCTTGATTGCTGAACTAGAATGAGCATAAGCACTTTACATGAGCAATCCCATCTCTTCTGGATGTAATTGGTTCCTGTGTAAATGGATGTCTGGCTGCAAAACTGATATCCCAATTCTGTTCTATTTTTAAGCAGCTAGTTGCTGTGTTGAGATCCAAAATGTTCAGAATTATTTTTATTGGACAAACCTGAGTACTGAAATCCTTCGACTCTAGCAGGCTAAAAGCTTTGCTAGCTTAACACTTATTTGTGTCCAGCAGAACAAAACAGTTATTTTATTTTAACTTGTTTGCTATTAAGGTATTTGGATAATTCTTATTACTTTAATTAGAGACACAAAGATAGGAAGGGTAAAAACCTTACATTGAAGGATGGGGGAATTTAGTTATTTAGGCTTATTCAGATGGATTTGTAAGCTTCAAACCTGTAAACTGATTTTGGTTAAAAAACTTACACTAATTTTTCCTCTTTCCCTCTGTGTTACAAGCTGCAGCTTGTTAGATTGGAAGCTGAATTACCCAGCTTTCTAAGGCTTTTGCGCTACACTTGAATGATTTTGATTTATTCCTAGTGCCAGTCAGGGAACCACATTCTGCTCTCCCTAAGTCCAGTGTAAAATCCCAAGTAAGTTCACTGAAGTTAATGGAGTCATCTGGAATTTACCCTGGTGCAACTGAGAACAGAATTTCACCTAACATCTTCAACCCTGTTCCATCATGGCACACTACAGGCAAAGTAGGTTTTGCTACTGATAGCGGTTGCTTCACTTAAAAGAAAAATAAAAAGGGAAAAAAGCTGGATCATCTCCAGCAATAAAAGGGCTCCCTGGTAGATCATTGCCAGGCTCCTTTCTGTAGATAAGCTTAAAAAGGGTGCTACACCCACTGAATCGTTGTGTGATCTTAGCCAAGCGTTAGCATGAAGGAACCCCATAGAAAAAGGGAGAAGAGAAGGAAAAAATCAAGAAGGTTGTGATTAATACAGGACCAAATCTCCGATTCCCCCCCCCCTTTTTTTTTACACGGGTGTAAGCTTGGAGTAACTCCACCAGCATTATTCTGAACTTACCCCGTGGTAAATGAGAGCAGTATCTGGACCACGTACTGTAATGACCCAGGTAAGTGGCTTTTAAAACACTATTCTTGTAAAATCATTTTTTTTCCTGGTAACATATTTATCTGCCTAACTATTACTGTTTTTTTTTGTCTGACACAGAGGGATAGATGCATAAAATGCAAACTGAAACTAAAGACATCAGTGAGGATTACACCAGCTTTGTGGCTGGCTCATAATGGCTCAGCCGTCAGACAGAAGTATAGATGGCAATTTACAATAGAATCCAAGCTCTGAGTAGCAGATTCAATTTTTTAAGTGCCTTTCTAGTTCAGGTTAGGTAAGAGCCTCTAGAATAGACATCCTTTACATGCCCTATAAATAGTGAGTTGTTAAATGTGTCATTCAGCTCCTCAGTACATATAATTGATTGTGATGCAAAGTACATATTCCAGAGTAGCCCGCTTCATCCACCTCATCAGGTGTCGGGGAACTTGTTATTTATTGTAATTAAAGGAGAAGAAAATACTAAGTTCAATAAAGTAGGGAAGTAAAAAGTCTGAATGTTCTATTTCTGCAGATATCATATAGTTATTTTATTATATGCGCATAAAGTATCAACAAAACTAGCACATTCTTATAACAAAAAGACATATCTTCAAGGCAATGTATTTATATTTACTGAAAAAAGGATCTGAATAGCCAACATTCTTATCTGGAAACCTGTCTTAAGTCCAAGAACAAGTTCCACCCAGGTATTGGTTAATATCAGCAGTATTGATTTTATTACTCATACTTTATAAATGACATTGCTATTCTTAAAGACTGCAAACATTTGCTTTGTTGTGCTATTGTCTCAGTTAGAGTATAAACCTCTCACTTTTGATATATACATATTGATTATTGTTCTTGTCATTGTTTTATGACTCGAGGCATTTTAATGATGATTTACCAGGTTATATATTGTTGGACTGTAAACTTCTGTTTGCAATTAAAAAACTGTTAAATGAAAACTTCAACTTGAAAACAGTGTCTGTTTGTTCATCAGTGCAAGATATCAAGGATTCAAATACTGCATTTTGGAAGGAAAGAACTCAGGAAATAACTTTTGGGTGGTTCTCTGTACTCTATGGGGCACTGGAAACTTCCTTAAATTCTGCCTCTTTATTTTTGTGGATGTCTTGGTGGGAGTTTTCTAAAGCTGACCGCGCCTACCCTATACCCCTGAACAGCTATGGATTTCTTCTTACATTATTTATATGTGCCATTAGCTGTACATTCCGAAAGAATTTCTCTTCATTTTTCTATCAGCATAGGAACTCTGATATATCACAATCGCCCTTACTAATGAGGAAAGCACGAGGGGGCTGGGAAGAGGAAGGATACTTTTTCCAAAGCTTTCAGAGCTGGGCAGCTGGAGAATGGCAGCTGCTGGCCAGGAGCCCAGCTCTGAAGGCAGAGCCACTGCCAGCCGCAGCGCAAAAGTAAGGGTGGCATGGTAGGGTATTACCACCCTTACTTCTGCACTGCTGCTGGCAGTGCACTGCTTTCAGAGCTGGGCGCCCGGCCAATGGCTGCCACTCTCCGGCTGCCCAGCTCTGAAGGCAGCGCAGAAGTAAGGATGCCAATACCGTGACCCCCCTAAAATAACCTTGTGACCCCCTGCAACTCCCTTTTGGGTCAGGAACCCCAATTTGAGAAATGTTGGTCTCCCTGTGAAATCTGTATAGTATAGGGTAAAAGCACACAAAAGACTTCACAGGGGGACACCAGATTTCACGGTCTGTGACGTGTTTTTCATGGCCGTGAATTTGGTAGGGTCCTAACCATGAATCCAAATTACAGGCCTAAGAGGAAATTTTTCACTTCTGAAAGGGAAGGATAGAGATGACAAAAACTGTTTTGATAGACTGGGTCTGAGTTTTGCTATAAATTTTGTTACCTTGGTGATAGTTACATTATAAATACCTAGATGTTTAGGGGTTGATTCTCTACTGCCTTCCACCTTATGTAATCATTTACGTCTGTGCAATGTGAATGCAAAACACTATCTCCACTGTGAATGGAGAATTCTGATTTGATAGCCTGTTACATCAACGTTACATTGGTATAAATGACTACATAAGGGACAAGGCAGTGGAGAATTGGTCCTGGAACTTTATACTCTTAAGAATTCTCCTATCCCTCCTTTTCCAATAGGATAAAGCATTTAGGCCAGATCTGCAGCAGGTGTAATCTAGAGCCCCTGTCATTGACTTGCTCCCTGTCACATTTCAATATTCTGTCCAAAACTGCTGATGCAGTATGCGGTCTTTAAAAAAACCCACCTTTTTTTTAATAATGGCAAAAGTGTGCGTGTGTGTCCATATATATATATCTATCTATATATATATATATTTTATATATATAAAATTTACTTTTGTCATTTCAAAAAGACAGCTGACACATTTTTATTCTCCAAACTTCTCCAGAAAATCATCGTTTGGCAAAGACCAGATGAAGCAAAAGGTGAAACTTAGGAGCAACTGGAAAAGGAGCTTCACATAATCTAAAATAGTCAATCTTAACTATAGTACAGACATTGAGACAAGTCCCACCTATAATACAGTTTATTCATTGTCAAAAGCCAATTTAATTCTGAGGGGAAAGGTCTGCAACTAGATAAAATGCTGTAAAGCTGCGGACTGTTTAGTTCCTCTGATGACCGGGTATCCTTTCCTTTCACAAGCTTGTAAACAACTAAACCTGACAGCGTCTACTGCCTTCTACTCAGGTTCAGCACTCTGGAACACATCTGGGGCTGGACATGTGTTGAAGGGAAGTGTCACATGATGATTTGGAGACCACTTTTCCATGACTTGGGTTGATTACAGTGATAACCAAGTACCTGAATGTAGTGAACCCCATCACAACTAACTATGGAAGTTTTTAGGTGAAAATAATTGTTTTTTTTTAAGAATATTTGATCATCTAATGGCAAGGTTTTCAGAAGGAGGCATGTTCAGTTGCATAAATACACCTGCTTGGCCTCACTTATGCATGTAAAATACCTAATGTGTACTTGCAAATTTACTGTTTGCTCATGCATGTGGCCAGGTATAAGTGCCCTTGTGCATGTGCAAACATCTGATTTCCTTGAACACCTCATTAGCGTTGCACAAATTAGGCAGTGCAAATAGATGCATGCTAATGTGGGCACCTAACTTTAACAATTTTACCCATAACAATAGATTTATATTGAAAGAAAAAGTGGCATATCAGTATATAGCAATAGGAATAATGCCAAACTTAGAACTTAAGTGCTGTTGAATTTACATAACTTTCCTAAATAGCACATATTTCAGAGCAGCTGAGGTCAGGTTTGCCATTTCACCAGTCAGTGTAGCCAGAGAGAGCTACCAAATAATTATAGCTTGATATCATGATGCTGTAGCACCATGCTTGTGTCCCCATGGTGTTGCTTCAGTAGGTTATGGTGTTTCAGCCTAATGACTTAATGCTGTTACACCTGAATACTAAAGTCCAGAGCATGTTGCCAGGCCATTCTGCTATGATTATTTTATAGCTCTATGTCCCTCCCCTTCAGCTTTTCAGCACAGAAGTTGTTTCTCCCTTTTTCCTGGTTTTAGGGGTGGGCAGGCATTTGTCTTGTCTCTACCTCTTCCTCCCTGACTCCCGGCTACTGAATGAAGGGAGGATTCCTCATTGGTACTTTTCTATTTCCCCCCCTTATGAGGCTTGGGTTAGCTGCTCAAAGCGTCTTCCATGCTGTGGTTCATATTGCTCGGCACTCCTGTGCTGCTCTTCATAGACATCGGAGAAGAAGATGAATGTTCTTGGATAGCTCGTTGGATATATTGTCCTCATAGCGAATGACATGCTGGGACTTCTTGTCATCTGTTTGTCTGTCCTCTCCTCCATCTTTGTTTCTGTGTTGGCGCTTCCTCCTCTGTGCGTTCCTCTTCTTTTCATTGTCTCTTCTCGCCTTTCTTTTGTTTTATTCGTTTCTCTTCCTTTTGCCTTTTACTTTTTCTTGTCCCATTTTATGGCGGTAAGCAGGTGCATTTCCTAACCTGTTCTACACCACAATCCACACACTAAGTAGAGTGCAAGCAACCTCCCTTCCTAGGGTTTGGTTTTATTAATGCAGAAATTAACAATAACAAAGTTCCCCTCAAGCTTTCTCTCCAGGCTTGGCTGTTCCTAGGAGTCCTGCTTTGAACATGGGTCTCCCACATCCCAGGTGAGTTCCCTCATCATCAGTCTACTGAGGCATGTCACTGTGCCCCCTCCTCAGTTTTGTCAATAGCAACCAAATCCTCTTGTGATCCTAGACCCCAAAATAAAAATGTTTCATTTTGGAAATGTCAAAATGATTCGTTTTGACATTTCCAATTTATTTTCTCTTTTTTGACTGAACCAATTCACCAAAATCAACACACAATCATGAAATGTTTTAGTCGACCAGCATCTGCATTTTTGACATAAAATTTCAGCTGAAAAATGTCGCCCAGCTCGAGTGACAAGGGCTTTGTGCCTGGGGGCGGGGGGGGTCGTTCCTGACGCTTTTTATGTGCTTGTTTTTTGGTCTCTACCAGATCAGCAGATCCACACTGGAAGACTTGTAACTGCCTGGATGTAGTCCGTTTCCTTTGCAGCAAGCTTCCTACCCAGGGACTGAAAGAATCCTGGTGGTCTCACTTTGCAGCAAGCTCTTCCGGGGTACCCACAGTGATGTGACATCCATGCTCCTTATGCCTGACACAAACCCAGGGAATGTTCCTGCGATCGATGTTCTTTTCAGTCCGCCTGAGAACTAGGGACAATGGGAAGCTCATTGATCAAATCCAAATTCTCTCATGTGGCTGAAGAGCTGCAGACTGAGCACCTTTGCTTTACAGCTGTGTTAAACTTTAGCTAAAAACTGATACTGGTACTAATGTTTTCTAAATGTGCCTGATACCAGGCCTAAGTGTGTGTCTGATGGACAGGATGTGAAGCTTTAGTGGATTATTATAAATAAAGTGTGTGTGTATGTGTGTGCGTGCACTTTGAGGCCTATTTCACTGCTTCATTACTCCAGTTTCACACTGGTGTAACTCCACTGAAATCAGTGGGGCTACTCTGAAGTGAATGTAGGGGAGCACAGTGGCGAATCAGACCCAGTCTTTGCTCTTTTTGACTGAGTAACTGTCTGGGCCAGACTCTCAGCTGGGGTCAAGAGGCTCAGTGTTGCCCACTCACGTTATTTCGATTGCAGGTCTCCTGATATTCGAGGTGAAATCCTGGCCCCATTGAAGTCAATGGGAAAATTCCTATTGACTACAATGGGGCCAAGATTTCACACTGGGTGTTTCTCTTTAAGCACCAGCTCCTGAAGTCAGCTGACTATGTGAAAATTTCAACATTATTATAAAATCAAAAAGTCAGTTTCTAGCCTTCATAGTTGCAGGGAGCATCTTGAAAACATGCCTGGAGTGTACCCTGAAGGTTCAAAAACCAGACCTCAGGTTAAAAGATCCCAAAATGAATTCTTAAAAATAAAAATTCCCATGAGCCAATCTTGTGATTTTGGAGGTCTGTCTCATGATTTTTGAACCCTTGGGGGTTATCAGTACTGGGGCATAGCTCCATTGACATTATTAGTGCGATGACAGTTTATACCAGTAGAGCATCTGGCCCAGCACTGGGATTATTGGATATTTTATACACAATTTAAAGGCCCTTTACCCTGTCAGAACAGTGTAGGACGTAGTATAAATGAGAATCAGGCCCATAGCCTTTATGTTAATTGCAAATGCAAACCTAGGGCCATATACTGCCTTTGTTCCATGTATAGATCAATGGTGGATTACGGTTTACATCTGTACTGTCTATACCTCTGGAGCGTGGTGGAGGTTTGCATTGTTTTGCAGTACGCATTTGCAGCAATGCCTGAAAAACAGACTCCGTTTATTTGTGTCGTTTTGCTACAATTTAGATAATTTACAAAATGCAATTTGTCTGGTGCCCTTGTTTTTTTCCCAGAGTATATGTAATGGATCCTTTCGATTCCCTGACAGCAAATATCTCTGCTTTTGCTATTCTCCTTCAGAATTTGTTGAGTTAATGCAATGCCAATGTCATCTGAGTGTTCAGAAATAAATTCTAATACAGTAAGCTGGCACATTCTAAATACAGAAGTCAATGATACTTGCTTACATTTCATCCATATGTGAAAAGTTGGAAATTCCTAAATTCTTTAATACATTTACTAAGTCACATCAACTTTTCTTCAATAATCACCCTACATTGATATTACTTTGTTACTGATGGTCTTTTTAGAAACCAACGCAAACAAAGTGAGAGTAGCTAATGCATTCAGCAATAAATATGTACAAATGAAGACTCTTAATAAAAACACTAAAAAGAGAAGAGTTCTAAAGAAAGTCTCTCTCTCTCCCTACAAATCAAACAGGAAATAATCTTGAAGAAATCTGAAAATGAGTACAAGCTCTACTGACTGTTACTCAGAGCAAAGAATTATTGATCCTTGGCTGCTTCTATTGATTTTATGTCACTTCTGTGATTTAATCATGTTTTCCTTGTTATCTCTTTGCAGTCTTTCTTCTATTGTCTGGTATGAAATCTCAGCCAAGGCCTTTCAGCCTGTGGTGATGATCAAAATAACTTTGCCTTCCATTTGCATTGTTTAAAAGAAATGATTAAACAATCAAGCCCAGGTAATCCTTGGACAATATTATATAGTACAAAAAGTATTTCTGAAAAATTAAAATGTTTCCTGTCTTACTAACAGTCAGAGATTAAGAGAGCCTGGTATATGCCTTTGTAGATAATACAGTATTATAAAAACATATGCAAAAGTCTTTTACTGCTTACTATGAAATGCTAGTTGCAGAAAAGCTTTCAACTTAATCCATCCGTTTGTTTCTTTTTAAAGATGCTTAAATTTTGTTAGACTTTTTGGCCACTGAATCCAGTTAAAGTTAATTTAGAAGAGAAAAAACAAAACAAAAAACCACTAGCCACATTTTCTTAAAACTGTTGGATTGAGCACAGCTGCTACAATCCAGATTTCTGTGGAATGTAATGTATCTATTTTAATACATTGAGCCCAGATTTTGTTTTCTGTTACCCTGTTGTAACTAAGAGCAGAATTTGGCCCTATCCTTCAGTTACTTATAAAAAAATGTGCATGTTTGTGTTGATGTTTTCATTATTATCCTTAGAGTAAATAATTTTCCAGGAAAGCCAAATCCCTTTTAAAATAACGGAAACATGTATGTGTGGGACATGTTAATAGTTTTTTTTAAAGATCTATATGAACAAAATAGTTTAAATTTGGAATTCAGTAATATATATTTAAAATTTCTCATTTTCAGATTTTTTTTATCTGAAGTGGGCAGTGGTGATTTCAGAATTTTTTTTATACATAACTGAATACAGTTTACAAACCAGCTCTTTCACATGTTTCTAGAATAGTAATATTGATTCATTTTAACTTTCTGTTTATATTTCCAGAATGGAATACCTCAGAAAGGATCTATTTGGTCACACTTTGTATTAAGGTTACATTTATAAATACTTCATGAAGGGTTAATAAATGATTGATATTTTATATGCATATTACAGACATGAGTATTGTGTTAGAGATGGTTATAAGCACATCAGTAGAAGGTGGCATAGATGCTTATAAGCCATATTTACAAGAAACCTGTTGGACTGGTTTACCGAGACTGGTAACTGAGTTACCATTTATGTAACATCAACAAGTTATTAACCTTTTATAAACTATTTATAAATGGCTCCTCAAGATAAAGTGCAATTATATATTTCTAGGACAGATTTGGGCTTCTTTAACGTAGTGAGCTCTGGCTAAGGTAAATGTATACGTGTGAGACCAGAACCCTAGCTGGTGTAAATTACTTCAGTGGTGCTGTGCTATCTAACACCAGCTGAGGATCTGGCCCATGATATTAATTTTCTTTGAAGTTTAAACCGCTAGTTAAAACTATGACTCATTGTTTTGAAGTGCAGTATGAATGAAAGAACACTGGGCCAAATTCTTCCCTAGTGTTCTTCCTTTTATGCAATGAAGTTACAGTAGAGATGGCTTTGTTCATTGGTCTGCTACAAAGTCAGAAATAGTGCAAACCAATAGCAATGTGACTGCATAATATGAATTAAAAAAAATTCTAAAGATTCTCTTACTTTTCCTAACCTGGTAACTGGCCCATTTATGTATGATGGGCCATGTAAATCTGTTAGATCCCTGTTCTGCACCTGTCAAATTTAGTGGAAGAGACATGTCTGTGGGCGCACCAAAAATCTTGTCATCAAAATGTTTGGGTCCTGATTTGATACCATCCTGCAACCCAATGGACTTTCTGATGGGCAGGAGAAAGGTCAAAATAGGGGTGGAAATCAGAGTAGGGGTGTGTGTGGGGGGGAAAGACATAAAACCAGCACTGTGTGACATGTTGCCATATGACAAATGCGGAGTGGGAGGACATATTCGTAATGCAAGTAGAAGCTGCCCTGTGCTGCCGTGACTTCTCCCGTTCAGCACCCCAGTGCAATGTGCCCTCGTAAATACCATGTGTCCTGCGTCAAACTGAAGTCAATTATAATTTGTGGCTCATCCGAGGCCTGTGTAAATCATAATTCTCCAGCTATAACAGCGGGATGTGAGGATGGTCTTGTAGGTAAAGACCTAGGCCTGGGAGTCAGGAGGCGCAAATTCTAATCCTGCCTTTGCCACGGGGTTATTGAATCTCTCTGGGACTCTTAGTTTTCTCATTTGTAAAAGGGGAACAATAAAAGTGTTATGAGGCTAAACTCATTCATCTTTTGAGCTCCTTGGATAGAAAGGCCCAGATACCTCAGAGGTGGTGTTGCAAACACTTAGTGGTAATGGAAAGTTATCTGTGCTGGTGCAAACCAGGGGCAATACCTCCTATTTTCAAGCACTTTGTGCAGAGGAAGACTTTAAATCCAAACGGTACCTGCTACCTTTTTCTTCCTCGCTATACTACTGCCTTATTCCTAAGGCTAAACACCGTCTTTGCAGACTACTGGGAAACAAACCTGTAGACATGTCTGTGTAATGTATGTGAATGAAGGTATGCCTTTTGGGTCATCATGTGGTATTTTATGAGACCACAGGGTTCGTAAAGGAGGACAGAATCCTAAAGCTATGCTTGGGAGGAGCAGGGAATACATGGTAGACATCTGGGTTAAGTCACAGTAATAGCTCACCTTACCTGATCACTCTGGTTACAGTGTGTATGGTAACACCCATTGTTTCATGTTCTCTGTGTATAGAAAATCTCCCCACTGTATCTTCCACTGCATGCATCCGATGAAGTGAGCTGTAGCCCACGAAAGCTTATGCTCAAATTAATTTGTTAGTCTCTAAGGTGCCAAAAGTCCTCCTTTTCTTTTTGCGGATACAGACTAACACGGCTGCTACTCTGAAACCTATGCAGTTTCTTGTTTGTCATGGTGATTGTATGATTCTGATTGTGCTTTTGGGGGGTAGTTGTGCAATGACATTACTTGGGGTAACTATTACAAATGTTGGGTCAAATAGACCCCTCATTATTAAATAGCACTGTAACTTTGGAGTAGAGAAAAATGTTCCTTCTGTGATGGTTTAAGGTTGTTTATGATAAGCCATTATAACAGATTTACATGATTTATGGCCACCTGAAATTGCAGGGCCCTTAAGAGTAAAATTTTCAAAAGCACTTCTGTTTCATTTTCAATAAAGAATTAGGTCATTTAGGCACTCGGGTCACGCTGATGTTTTTGAAAGTTTTGACCTTGGTCTTTATCTCAAACTGTTCCAAAGTCTGGATAACTTTAGCATACCTGAGCTAAAGAACTTATTCTGTGCAAGGTGAAGGTGAAAAATCCCACAGCATGAACTGAAATATAGAACATGAAAAAGAACTTTTGGCTGTCAGGCAAAATCACTAGCTGGATATTCATCTGTTTGGATATGGTGTATATGCGTGTGCGGGTGAGATATTAAATGCTCAATGTTCAGGGCTTAGAGGAATTGCAGGATTCAGGAAATGACTGCGTCTAGAATCTTCAAACTGAGGGTCAAATTCAGAGATGAGTCTGAGTTGATTAAACTTGCATGTTAGACCAGCCGGGACTCCCTTTGGACTTAGATTCACACTCATTTACTTACATGTAACTTATATCCCTTAAACATCAGCTCAATCTGTAAGGTGCCACAGGACTCTTTGCCACTTTTACAGATCCAGACTAACACGGCGACCCCTCTGATACCTCTCACTTTGGCTCCCTGCTTCTGAGATGAAGGGAATCTAAATGAGTCTTAGCTGGTGTAACGCACATGCCAGAGGGCCAGGAGAGCTGAGAGTAAGAAGAAAAACAGGAGGGCATGAGAAATGCTTAACGGAAGGTTTGCTTGTTTCTTCCACACTCCGAAAAAGTGCTTAACTTGTGTTTTTATGTCTGCTGCATGCTTTGTATTGGAGCTCTCAATGGAGTATATCAGTCACAGTGCACGACTTACTCCCATGTCAGTCCAATGTCCTAACAACTGAATGAGTTATCGACAATCGGATATTCGTGTAGCAGACAGAAGAGGGATTTTTTTTTTCATGGTGTGCTAGTCACTGCAGCTCTGTTGTAAAGCCAAAGCTCTTCTAATGCAGTTTGTGAGCAGGAGAAAGGCTAGCTATGTAGTGAGAGAGCCCCACAAGGCATATGTCTAACTGCCTCATCTCAGAGGCTCTAAACTTGATACACACTATCTTAGTACTTGGTATTCATTGCAAGTTCACTTTCAAGCAGCTATGCTCTATTTTTTGTTATCCTACCTAACTAACCTTTAAATTAGTTCTTGTTGATAAATGTCCTGTTATATTGAGCTGCAGATTAGGTTATTGCAGGAAATATGAGTGAAGATATAATATTTCACCTTCTTACCTTAAAAGGAAAGAATTGCTAATTTCATGAATAATTTCTCACAATAGAGATCCAAGCTGTCATCTCCAACTATAATATCTATACTCCCAAGGGAACTCAGTTTTTCATCTGGAAGTGTATAGATCCAAAGGAAAATTTGGCAGTGTTATCTTGACAGTATTGGAGGGTTCTACTTTCTTACTCCAGAGTTCCGTTAAATACATCAATAGATACACAGTATTATGAATTTTTAAGCACCTCTCCAGAGACAGAACTTAATACAGAATTTTTGAGGACCCAACAACCACAGTGTTTGCTCAGTGCATCAAAAATGTTTCTGCTGGGTAGATTTCAATGGGAGTAGGGTTGGGCCCTTTATTTTAATCCTTCTTTCAAGATATATGTTTATTGTTCTTAGGGTATAGGGGACATTGGCAGACTCTGTCAGCACGTCCAGACATTGCGGTTAGAAGATGACATTAATTTGTTTTAAAAGCATTTTTTTTACATCAGTTGAGCCAAAATGAAATTTACTACTATTTTCCATGTTCTTTTTTAAAAAACAAGGTTATGTTGAAATTGGATTTCTCTTTTGAAGGGGAATTAGTACACTGTGCAGTCTTTAAAACAACACAAGTGCACAACAAGACCCTGGAACTCCATCAACCTGCTGAAATAGTGTCAGAGCAGGAAAGGTAAGTATTTGAAAATATTTTTTGCTGTCAGTGTAGACCAGAAATCTCTCAAATTTTTTGCTGTTCTGAACAACATAGTTACATTTTGGCGGGTTTGACGGTTCACATAGCAGATAGGAGCCACCCTTATACCACTACAAACAATGGGTGGTGATCCTGCAAATGCACAGGTTGGCCCTAATGACCACTTGAGGTCCCATTAAAGTCAATAGGGGGTCCACAAAGGTCTACTTATATGGATCAGATCACAGGATTGGGACCAATGGTGGGGGAAGTCTTTCAAGTAGATACAATAGGCACCATTAAAAATTCAACACTTGGCATCTTGGCAGTGGCACTTCCCATGCTAAATATCAAAAAATACTGTGACTACTGCAGATGGTGAGGGCTGCAGTCTTTCTTTCTTTCTTTCTTTCTTTCTTAATGTATTGACTTTTATTCTTTATAGTTGACTGACTTGCTTCAGTCAGAGGGCAGTTTAATACAATATAAATTATGTCAGAGTTCTTTAAAGCCAAAAGATTCTTACCACTGTTGCATTACTACAAGGAGAACTACAATTTTAAGGCGGGATATTTTATCTTTGCCCGGTGTATTGCACAGTCTACGTTCATTGGGATAGATTCTCAGCTGCTGTAAATTGGTGTAGCTCCGCTTTAATCAATAGTCATGCCAGTTTACATCAACTGAGGATCTGGCCTATTTATTTTTAAAAATGCACCCGTCATATTGTATCTTCAGTACTTGCACCTAAATTACTTAAAAACCACATACACACTTAGATAACTAACCTCAAACTAAATTTAAAGATACCGAGAATACATCTACACTACAGGGGACTACAGCAACATAGCACAGGTAAGTAGCTACGCCGGCATAATCCCATAGTGTAGCTGCAGCTTACAGCAACAGAAGGGGTTTTTCCATTGTTGTAGGAACATCACTTCCCTGAGCAATGGTAGCTAAACTGATGGAAGTATTCCTCCATTGAACTAGGTGAATCTACACTCGGGGTTAGCTTGGCATAGCTACAGTCCTCAGGGATGTGGATTTTTCACACCCCTGAATGTTTTAGCTATGTCAACTTAAATTTTAAGTGCCTAAATCTTGCAAGTAGAAGCAAGCAGGGGTATATCCCACCTGAAAAGGGTCTTTCACTGTGACTTGAAAGTCAACGGGCCTGGGCTCTAACAAATCAACAAGGGAAGTGAATTCTATTGTGAAATTTCCTTTGAGAACAGCCTGTCACCACCTTCAGACATTCAGAACTAAGGATTGTAAGCAAGAGCATATAAACTGAACTCACCTGCTATGCCAGTGCTCTGAAAGAGAGGCAATGACAAGATATCTATGATTTCAACCATATAGGGCTAGAGGGTCTGAATTTTGTGTCTGAATGGACCTCAGTCCTGCTTCTCTTTTTGTTCTCTCAGTTTTGAGAGTACAAAGAACTGAATGAAATGGATGCCAGTTACCCAACTGCTGCCACAGAAAAGGTACTTAGATGCCTGAGTGAGATAATTCAATCAACAAATAATGGCAAGTGCAAAACTGTGCCCACCATTTGCAGATGCAGAAAAGCAAGGCAGCTTTTAAAACTCTTTCTCTCAAAGAGCAATATCAACACCTAAAGCAAACAGGGAGACAACTCACTCTTTGGAGCACTAACGTAATGTGCTCACTGAAGGTAGTGCAGCAAAGCGAGGAGGCTCTGCATTCCGCAGTAGCTGTGCATCTGAGTGGCCTTCCAGGGTAGACTGAGGTAGACAGGTAACAGTAAGGCAGTCTGGAGTTCACAAAGGCACAGGTCACCTCAGCAATATCCATGTAAGAGCCAAACATTTGCAGTCATCATGCCAAATACAGGTGCAATCTGGCATCCAAAAGTGCCCTGAAATTTGTGACCCTCATTGACAAAGAGGGTAGCCTCACTTGGTCAGAGGGCAGGCACCATTTTGCTATACAGCTTCCCTCAGCCTGCAAACATTACCTAGACTGAGCCTCAACCAGTCTCAAATCTAAATTATTTCAAGAGCGGTCATCAGGTGGAGTGTCCAGTCACCAAACACAGACATTAGTACTTACAAAGTGTTGTCTATCATGGACTTTACTCTTTCTCCCCTAGCTCCTCAGCATATGTTACTGGGAGGTGGTTTGTTGTAGCTGCAATTTCTTGTGTTCAGTCGTTGCAGGAAGGCTTTTGTAATAATCCTTTGTGTTGTGCAAAGTGCTCTGCAAATGGCTGACAGGGCTGCATAATCTCTTCTCAGGTAGGTCATTCTATAGTCAAAGGCCTCCTAGGTATAATTAGCTGCATTGCCCCATTGGAGTGCAGTTGTCTCAGTGGGTTGTGAATGGCTAGTGGGTCTCTGAGGTAGCCTGGACCCCACTTGTTCAAGGCCTTGAGTTGGCATCAGAAATAAAGTGGGAGTTAGCAGAAGGTGCTGAGCACTCGTGGGCTGTGTCCAGGGTGTTTTTCCCCCGTAAGGAGACAGATTGCTCCATTCTGCACAATTTAGAATTCTTGTATTGCTACCTTCTCCTTCATCCCAAGCTACATTGAGAGATAGGAATTCTCTCTGGAGCTGACGAATACATGGATCTCTGTTATTAGCATCTCCTCTGGCAGTAAGGGGCTGAGTCTCCAGACAAGTTGGAAGCAGAATAAGGCATTTTTAACCACATTTGTTACCTGGGTATCCACCATCAGCTATGAGTGAGAACTTCACACCATGCTAATGAATAATGGGCAGATGCCCTCAATGGTGGAACAGGCCAGCATCTCGGCTAGCTCTGTGGTGTTTTCCCTTCCCTCTGGCATTGCCTCAGTCCCACTTGGGTTCAGTTTGAACCAGGGCTGATCTGTTGCAGGCGTTGTGCTATCTTTGACAAAGCTGATGGCGTCTTTTGAGCAGGAGATGCAAAGCTGGGTTTGGTCAGCCTGTTTTTGGGATAAGTTGTCCAGTGTGCCTTCCAGTCTCTCCGCATGGTCTCATGTAGGGATTGGAGAAAAGGAGGGAACAATACTGATCCCTGTGGAATTCAACAAGCGAGGGCTTTCAGGCAGTGCTAGCTACTGAGGCCATCATGCCTAACTCCAAGTCCTATCTAAGAGGAATGTTTGAAGTCATGGTAATACTTTGCCATCCATTTCAGATAAGTCTTTTTAACAGTAATTGATCAACTCTGTTGAAGGCTGCTCTCACCCAAGCCCCTATCTCCTCCACATGCTGGAGATCAAAGATAGCATTCCACCCGGATTTGATGAGAGAGAGCAATACCTGACAGCTTACTTACCTTAGAGTCCTCAAAGCTGAGCTGAAGGAATAGAATCCCTTGGAACCATATCTGCCCCTCGGGACAAATGAGCAATTATTGCCTACCACTCTCTGGGCTCTTTCTGGAACACTAGAACAGAAACACTCAAAGGCAATCCTGTCCACTAATTTGAGAGTCCACAGCCGATTCAACAAAATCTGGTAGTCAGTGGTATCAAAGCCTGTTTATAGATTTAAAGAAATCAGTATGGGCATCTGTCCTTCACGAAATAAACAAGGCTAAATTTCATTTTCACTCTTAGTGTATCTATCTAAATTACCAGCATGAGTTAATATCCAAGTTACATAGTGATATATCACAGCTTATTCTGAGG
Organism: Chelonia mydas; assembly: GCF_015237465.2. Lineage (NCBI taxonomy): Eukaryota > Metazoa > Chordata > Testudines > Cheloniidae > Chelonia > Chelonia mydas. Next base: position 243,543,262 of record NC_057850.1, on the reverse strand, counting down.
ACCAATCACACAGTAACACCACTGTAATTCGGTATATTCAGACAATCCTTGGAGACAAGTCTGAGCCATAGAACACAGATCTCAACACCAATCCAGATTCAAACTTCTGTGAAGTTCCAGGATTTTTGGCATGCTCTGTCTCTGTATGACGTGGTCGTGTTGCTTATGTAGTTAAGGTTCATACACTAGATAATTATATCCATTGGCTTTCACATTGATCCTTGTTTCAGAAGATTTATAACAGTTGTGATGCTTTTTGTCTCACGACATAAGGAGGCTGCTTATGTGTTAGAATAAGCAAGATGTTCTATGCAAATAGTAGTTCCCTTCTGTCAAGAACAGCCGTCACTTGTGACAGACAAAGCAAAGAAATGGAAAGTGCTGCACACAACCTTTATTCATAAAAACTTTGACGCTGCACTAACATGTAAGCCTCCAGTTCAGTATGTACTGAGCACAGGGATAGATGCTGAATTGTTGCCTCAGTGAGGGGCAAAAATGGTTTGTTTACATTCAGACTATCTATGGCTTTCACTGTGGTTGAAGGCACTAACTCATTTTAACTGCTACTTTCCAGAATTATCTTCTGCTTCTTGAATATGATGAAGTTTCCAGGGGTCTGTGTTGGTTTTTTCAACAGTGGCTATATTTTGATTAAACAGGTAGGTGTTTAGGGCTCTGCTTGTCAGGGAAAATGTTACACGTGGGGAGGGGCCCATAACAACCTATTCAATCAAAAAATATGCAAAATCCTAAACTTCTCCCATGGTTGAGAAAGGCCCTTAAGGTGGCAGAACTGCTGTGGTACTGGAGAGTGTGCACAGAATTCTGTACCGAGTGTGCCAAATTGACTTTATAGAAATGTGGAGGGGGATTTGAGGTCTGAATTGAGCAAGGAAGTAGTGAAAACATGCTATTGTAACTGCAACCACATGGATCCACAGGCCCGTGCACCCACGCACGCACACAACAAAAGGGGAATGCAGGGGATACTGATACCACTTCAGCCCCAAGGCTGAAGCAGCAGCCATGAAATGTCTCCCGAAAGTATCATGGCCCAGGGAAGGATTCGGTGCCCCCCCATTCCCAGGCTATGGATGAGACTGCTTACTTATGTGTTGTATGGCATTTAAGGATTTGGCCCACAAAGAGAGAACAGGGCAGCCTTCCACATAGTTCTGCTGAACACCATTTAGCTTAAATCATTTTAGAGAGGGCTCAGTCCTTGGAGAAAAACAAAGCCTGAGTGCAAGGGCTGTGCTGGCACAAAACTATAACCTAATTCAGAAGAGATGGAGCATGCAATCCTGAATATGGCAGAAAGGTGAAGCCTGGCCTGCTGCTGGCTACTGCTGGAGTGGAAGTAGTGGACTCTGCCAACCCCGTGCTCTTCTGGTTTATGCAAACATATGCTGTGAACAGACCCCTCCTGGCTATGTCACTATTTATGTGTGGCACATCCACTTCCTTCCTTCTGCATTCCTTTGTAGGAACCCACTTCAGAGGTCCCATCCATGGAGACATTAGGGGTGTAGTTCTCTGGCACAGGTTCTTTACCTGTGTCTAGATCCAAAGTTTAAAGGGTTCTGATTCAATATTTGATTCAGATCTGCTTGGGAAAGATGGTTCCAAGCTGCCCTGAAGTTTAGATAAAAACTCCTTCAGCATTTAATGGGCATATGGAAATTGGATCCTGTCTTCCCAGTCAGGGCCTTCTGTCTCCACAATCTTATTTTATTAACGTACAAGTATATTGTTGGTGCTTAATGAAAGATTTGTCTGGATACCATCCACAATTCTAAAGAAGAATGAACAAACAAATAGTAGCAGTAGTAAAATGATCTACAGCTTTCATGCTGTAATAGCAATCACATGTTTTCAAATCAAGCAGTTCCTTAGCCACCGTTTACCTTTGATCACTTTCCCCAAAACGACACATTGGTATCAAATTCATTGAAACTAGGTCAGGATGAAGAGTTTATATTTTTTGTGCTGTCCTTCTTTCAGAAAGAATAAGAAAACAATGGTAACTCGTATATGTAAAAAAGTCTTTAACAATGGTTGTTTATTTTTTCTCATCACATGTTTTCTCCCAGGACGTTAATACAATAGTGAAGATATTTTTTAATGCTCCTCTGTTATACACAAAAGAAACATTGTCACGAGCACAGAGGCTTTCTGGAGGAAGGTCTTACTTGTCTTTATCTGTACTTTCTATCAAGTAACTGAAAATGAAACAAAGATTTCAGACAGAGGTACATCTTTAAGAGAATTTGCTCACTCTTAACTTTGTTTGAATGAGTAAACCTTCTCACTGTTTGCCCAGAAAGCTATTCTAACAGAGAGCTGTTTTATCAACACTGGCTGCTTAGTAAAGGGAGGCATTTCCTCCACCTTCAGCATAGTTTTCTATGACACTGCTGGGGGGTGGGAAGTTGACCTTACGCGGACCCTTAAGACAAAACCAGAGTCCTTAGGCAGCGAAGAATAGGCAAACACTAACCAGCAGTTGCCATATACAGAGTACACTGTTCAAAAATCCTAAAAATTTCACTGATAGAACATTACATAGTAACTGGATAGAGGTCCTCCTCTTGTAACTTATACACATGTCAATAGTAGGTTACAGCTATAAGTACAGACTCTCAGCTAACTCACTCATAATGTTTATTGTGGAGAAAAGTAACATAAGTACTGTGGGTATAATCCTCCATGTCGCTGTGTTCTGAATCGACCCTGAAGGAATTCAAACCAATTAAACTGCTTCTTTAGTAAAAAAACCAAAAAAACAAAACCCCATACAATTGGTCAAAAAACCTCTAGTGTTCTTAAAAATACCTTTTGACAGGATAGTTGTACTGAGAATATTAATATTATGAAAATTAGAGATGGGCTTGCTACAGATCTGTACTTTTGAAGCTCTTTTGTTTATCACTGGGTGGTTCAAAATCCCCACATCTGAATACCTTTGAATTTCACAGAAGATCAGATCCAGATCTGAACTTTTCAGCTCAGGTCCATGTCTCAGGGCTATTCCACATGAGAAAGTTGCACCAGTGTAACTGAAGGTGTGAATTCAAACTGTAGACTTAAGCTGACACCAAAGACCACATGGGCACTCTTATTTAGGAACAGGTTTCAGCTAACCTGAAATACACCACTCGTGAACTGAAATAAGAGAGTCCACACAGTTTTTTGCAATGGTTTAACGACATCAGCTTAAAAAACAATTTAAGTTAACCTGGTGCAACTTCCCTGTACAGACAAGGTGTAATTAAAATATTTATCTGTCTTCCAAAGGATGGTCTTTTGCCTAATGGGACTCAGAAGATCTCGCTTTGCCACAGACATTCTCTATGACCTTTGGTAGGTCACTTAACCTCTCTGTGCCCTTGTTCCCCATCTGTAAAATGAGAATAATACTCCCCTGCCTTATAGGAATGTTGCAAGGATAAAACTTTTCACATACGTGCGGTACTCAGATACCACAAGTGCCATGGAAAAGTCCGTAGAAACAGCCGACTGAAGTGTTTCTGAAGACTAGTTGATTTAATTCAGAAAGCACAAAGATACAGTCATTGCACTCTGTCCTGTTGGCAACTACAGAGCTTGGAATCAATTTTACCCTGCTAAAGGGAGGAACCTGCATAGAATATTCTCACCATCCAAATGTTATAGATGGTGACGGAGAGACCATGAAAGTCACAGTGTTTGGATTCTGTTCTGGGGGACACAGATGTTTATCCCACCTTGATATAAACTATCCAAACCTCCCTAGTTTTCAGAAATTGTCTGGAAATCTTGTGAACACATGATTTCTCCAGCAAATCCACATCCCAGACATCACAGCATAGCACTAGGGCATGAGAACTAGAAAGTGAAACTCACTTTAATCAGCCTGGACAATGTGAAGAGCTGATCAGCTTCACTGCTACGTTACAACACATTCTTAATGGTGAAAAGCAAATGTGTTGTAAAAGAGTCACCTGGAATAACACAAGGTGCTATCGGTAACAAAGACTGAACATTTTTAAATGATTTTTAAAAATATATGACCTTTAACCTGTTAGGAAAAATTGGGTTCTCAGTGGGTTCAGATGACAGTCGTTCTTATTTTATATGATCCGGTTCACTTGCTGCTGATTACAGCTTTGTAAGTGTGTTTCTAAAGGGAAAAGTAGGAAGAGCAGCATTTAAATGTGCAGTATCCTGAATCAGTCATGTTTCCTATGCATATAAATATTGTATTATTGAGGTACCTTGTAGAGAAACAATGAACAAAATACTTTAAAATCCGTTAAAAATTCCATGCTATTAAGGACAGCCATACAACAGTCTCATAAACTAAGGGCCTGATCCAAGCTGATTCAAAGCGAATAGAAGTCTTTTCATTGACTCTAATGGGGTTTGGATCACGCCCTAAGCCAGTCATGGTTTGGCCTATACCTGCATGGAAGACTTCCAAGGAAAACCAAGATGTTGAAGGTGATACTTTGGGTAATTCAGGAGGCAGCCAAAGCAGGGACCTCTGGACACTTAGAGAACTTTCTCCAGTTTTGACTGGCCTTTCTGTGCCCCGTACTGATTGGCTGCTTGCACCAACCCTCTCCTTCCCTGCCCTTCACAATCTTTTCATCTCAGATTCATGCCACACCTGTCCTACCCTCTTCTCCCCTGCCCTGTCCCCCTCACCCTCTTCCCATCCTTTTCTTTCCATTCAGCTGATCACCTCCTAAGTAAACCCACCCCCAACCAAATAAATAAATAAACAAATCTTGACACTAACATGCCATTTGCTGCCATCACATTGTTCACTGTGCTCGTGTGTTCTATCCTTTCCCCCACGTTGTGTCTGTCTTGTCTCTTTAGATTATAAGTTCTTTGGGGCAGAGGCCCTCTACAGTACCTAGCATGATGGGGTCCCATTCGAGATTGATCTTTAGGCACTATTGTAATAAACATGGTTAATAATAAGAAGGAAGCAGCTTGTTATGAGTCAGTAGTGAACCAATATGTCATTGTTTTTGATGGTTCATACCACCAAGATGCTGATGAACTGTGCTCTGAAAGATCCCGTTCTGTAATAGCTTGTTGGAGGAATTCTCATCTGTAAAATTATATTCCACACATCTAAAATGCTCTTTGCATTTTCAGCTAGAGAACCTATTCTGCACGTCGCCTCTGTGGGTGGGTGCTGGTTCAGATGGTTGCTGTGTGCTATCCAGAAGTGAGTGACGTGATCCCTGTAAAAAGGGTCGAGGCCTGCTTCCACTGCAGTCATTGGGAGGTTCTGACACTGACTCCAGTGGGAACCGGTCCATAGTATGTAAAGTAATATGAATCCTTTTACATTTTCGTAGCCCCTTTCATTCTGAAAAATCCAAAAGTGTCTTACAAATAATATACATGAAAAGCCATTGAAGTGCAGCCAATGGCATGAAATACACACTATAACTTAGTTTGTGATGGGAATTTTTCTGCCTTGGTCACTGGGAAAAACTTCTGCTCTTACAAAAAGTGCCATGGGATCATCACTGACCATACAGAGCAAACAGGACCTCAGTTCTTAAGGAGTCATCAGAAAGACCCCACCACATACACACACAAACACAGAGTGAATTACATAATTTGACAAGAGCTTCTGGATTCTTCTCTACCAACGTAAAACCTTATTAATGGGATGCTGTCAATTTAAAAAGCATATCTTGTAAACTTATTACTAGTGCCTCTCTTGATTATTAAACGTGAAATAATTCAAAATAGCTAATGTTCATGCCACTACTTATGTGTGCTGTTTACTCTTCTCATTTTGTTCAGCCTGGGAAATGAAATCAGCTACTTTTTTGTTTACAGTCAATTTTGCTTTTGGGTTCCTAGTGCGGTAGGAGTGGATTTCAAATCCTGCAAGGAAGTGCTTATTTAAACCGGCTGTTTCCATCAGGATATATATTTTAAATGCATATATATATATATATATATAAAACCTGTCATGTCTATTGGTTTTATATAAATGTTGGGCCAAAATTAAGTTGACAGCGTCTTTAATACTGGACTACAGAAAATCCTGTTGGTTTTGAATGTAACTCCATTGAACAAAATATCCTTTGAAGAACAAAGGGTGCTAATGATTACAATAGCGTATGTTTATAAATGGGTAATAACCTTTACATCAGCAGAGTCCTTCACAAATGACATCATGTAAATGGCAGCGATATTTACAATACTTCTTTTTGAAGAGCTGACACCTTAAGCGGGGTGGGACTCCTTTAGAATAGGCAATCTAAAATGGCAATTTGTGACCTTCTAATCTGGACAATGAAGGATTTTCATTTTCCAGTGATTTTTTTTTTTGGCCACCCGTCTGTCATCAGTTTTGCCATGTTGCTCAGTGACCTTCAGCCACTTGACAATTTTTAGAATGAAGGAAAATGTTAATCGAGAACAATATAAATTCTTAATGCCAGCTTTCCTCAATACCCTTCTTTTGTATCTGTACAATTCAAAACCTGTAGGAGTTTGATATATAATATTGCAACAAGTAGGCCTTTAAACCAGCCATTGAAAATTCAAATATTTTGATGAGATAGCACATAAAACAGTGAATGGCATGAGGCCACAATCTGATTGTGAGTGTTCATGTTTGTTGGCAAAAACTAGTCTTCTGTGACCCCCCAAAGTCACCTCTCCAGATTTCTCTCTCTGCCTCATCAGTAGCATTTTTGTTACAAAGTGTGCAAGCTCACAGCTATGAGCCTTTCTCTTTCCCCTCTGCTGGCTGAGTGCCTCTTCTGAGCAGCAAAGTTTCCGGAATTGCCACTGAATATTGCCTGTGACACTTGCCCTGGTTCTGCTTGCATTGCTTACAGAGAGATTGCAAGAGAGTGAGCAAAAACTCACCCACTTGCAACATTATAAAGTCAGCCAGTTGTTGGAATGTCATGCAGTCTACAAAAATGCTATGAATTCATGGCATATAAGGCCTACAAATTCAGCCCTGATAGAATTAGCTAAGCTAGTTGCCTTTAAATGACGAACAGAGAATTCTGATACCCAAAGCAGAGGAGTGCCATAATGCCTGGGTTTGTGGGAAATGGCTGTGAGCATCTATTCCCATGCTAATGGTATGAGACTTTTGCTTAAAAGATAGGCTGTGATTATGGGGCAAATTCGGCTCAGCACTTTAGCCTTAGTAGCTGACTGGGCTTTGGGTGGATGGGTTGCTATGTAGCCGCTGCTGTTCCCTCTCCTTTCACCATAAGGTGAGGATAGGAACATCCACACAGTGGAAATTACCCTGGCTCCTAACCTACACATGCCCAGCCTCTCATGTGTGATGCCCTGTTAGGGTCTCCCACAGAGCTGAGCTCTGCAATGCATAGGGTTTGTGCCGCAGGGAGTTCAGTCTCCACATTCATTCCATCCTTGGCCTCCCATAAAACTGCCCACAGAGGTGCCAGTTAGTGTCCACTGTAGTGGTTGTTTTCTGAAGTTAACAAAATGGCACAGAGATCACTTAATCCACCTACAGCACCTGGATCAGAACACCTCAGACTTTGAAGGAAGTTCACACTGCACCCAAACTCATCCATTCAGCTTTTTATAGAGGCATTTAGCAATGCACTATTGGTGTTCCTGACCTGAACTTTGCTATCGGAGTCTATTTCTAATGGACCAAACCAAAATCTTGGATCTCCCCCTTCCCCTGGACAGTGGAACATTTCAGTTTTGTCTGCTCTCTAATTTTACAGTTTTTCTAAAAAAGTGTTTTATATTCTAATTGCCTGTTCACCTGGGGTATGTCATTATATTTGACAGGCCAGTGAAATTTTCATCCTGGTAAAGAGACAGCATAGAGAACTTGTGCCTTGGATGGTAAATTTTCACAAGCATTTTGCAAGACTGGTGTAACTCCAGTCAGGATGTGAACTTCTTCCTCCCTATTACGTCTCTAATAAGAATGACTCTTCCAGCAAAATGAACTAACCCCCCATCCCACAGGTCCCCTGGTGATAGCTTACGCTCCTGTGCAGAGTTTCAGTTTAATGACTTGGAATGAGTAGCAGATATTAATGGTCTGCACATCTGTCACACTACAGCTGAGGGTGTGAATGGTGGGCTGTGGACTAGTTTCATTCAGTGGGGGAAAGAAGGACAGAAATAGGTTAGAGGTTCATTATGTGTCCAACACCAGGGTAACCTTTTTATTTAGTTAGATTGCTATTATCCCTTCCAAAACCCCACCTTTATTAATGAGCAGAGCTCCCATCTCTACTGAGGGCTAGTCTGAACTGGTCTCCATTGACACTGGAGACCTGTGTCTTTGTTCCTTGGCTTTACCTCCATTCAGCTTCAATCAGTAACTCCAACCACTTTTAATGTTCTCTTCCACCTCCCCTTTTATTTTGTTTTAACCATTAAAAAACGCCACCTTGGCTTTTGCAGTCCAGGAGGCAGTAAGGGACCACCAAAATCAACCTTGAACGACAATGATGACAAACCAACAGACTACTGTAACTAATCACTTGCACTTTTCCCAGTCACCTCAATGGAAACCTGCCATGCTACATTTCTGCCACCTTAGGGTGCTGTTCCAGGTCCTAAACCAGCAGCACTTAGCTGGTCTAAGATGGTGTCCTCCAGCAAGCACTGCTGGTTTCTACTGCATCTAGAGGGAAACCAGAATGGTAAAAAAATGCTCCCTTGAGAAAAAAGCCCCTGGGCTCTTTGTAGTATAAAGTCAGCGGGAACGAAGAAACCAGTTCTGCGGTATACATCCTGCGGCTGATTCTTCCTTCTCTATCCTTTTTAGGGCCTTAAGATTTCAGTGAAGAGTTTTGATATTTATAACATTTGGATGACCCTCTCTTATTAACTTTTTAATAGCTGTCTGCCTGGGAATGTGACGTCCTCAGTGGTAGATTGTTCCATAGCAGCTTCTGTAGTAACAGCATTGTCAAAATGTAGACAGAAGTTGAAAATGCAAAATTGGGATCTTGATTTCTAGCACTCCAAAGTCTAGGAATGTTTGTGCCTGTTTCTATCAAGATGGGACTTCTAAAAGACTGGCATCATCCCCTGTATTGTGTATTTGTTTTTTTATAACCCTCGCAGTTCTTGAATGTTGTTCACTCTTTTTCTCATAGGGCATACTGACTTCAGAGTGGCTCCATTAAACATACAGCCTGTGGATGTCTTGCTAAAGGAATACATTAGAGGACAACATTCTGCCTAATTGCCCCTTCTGATCTGTCTCTTGCAGTGGTAAGATTACCGATTTAGTTTGTGAATCAGATACAAAACCAAGCAATAAAGCATTAAAGTTATTGCTAACCTACCCAATGCACAGTTTCTGTGTTTTTCTTAGAGATGGAAAGATCAGTCTGGATAAAGTTATGAACCAACATGAGCCTCTGGCTAAAACTGGAACTAAGGTTTTGTTTCTTTTAGAGAATCAAAATGATTTTCTCTCTTTGCACATTTAACACTTTCTGGTTTTTAGCTGAGAGTGGAATTGCTGAACACCTGAACAGGATCATCTCTTAGAATTTTTGATTTGGATAGTGTTGTAATGTTGCATACACAAAGAGCAAACACATATATTAAATCAGAAAGGCCTTTATTTTAAATATTGAGAACAAGGAAAAACAAAAGTAAAATCTCCATGAGAGGGCGGGGGTGTCTGCTCTATGACAATTTTCACTGAAATGGAAAAAAATTGCTCCCAAGGAAGTCAATGAATACCAATTAAGGTCAATGGGAGTCAAAGATTGACTAGAGGTGGGGTCTGAGCAGCTATCTGGGTCTGAACCTGAACTCAAAGTTCCAGGGTGTTCTGTCCTAAGGTTCTGGTGTGGACCCTTTCATGGGAGGGCAACAACATTTTCTTTCTTCTTTGTTAAAAATAGCACCTGTTGCTTTACTTTTCAGAAAGGACAAAAATAGGCTTTGTGCAAAAATTCAGAAATTGGAAGAAAGGAACTTGCAAATGAAAGAATTTTGCTGGAGAAAAAGTCATAATACTGATCTCCTTTGTTAAGAATTTTGAAATCTACTGATGAAAAGGGCTATATAAGAACTAGGTAGTAGTAGTAGTGTACATTAAATGGCTTTAAACTGAACACCCAACTTATGAATTGTTTTACTACTGCCTATGGATTGACATAAGTTGTTTCTTTAGAACATTTTGTCTTTCTCTATTTTGTCTGCTCTTTCCCTTAGTGCACATTTGTAATAAACAGCCTGTAGAGACTATTTGATAATGACAGGCCATGCTGAATTTTGTGTGTGGTTTTTTTTCTTCTACCTGTGAGTCCTGAAATCTAATCAAGATGGGACAGAGATCACCCTTATATATCAAACGAGGCATTTGAGAGTCATTCACAATTTCAGAATTGAAAGGCTAGTGAATTAAGGCTGATCCTGCTACCACTCATGACAACAGGAGTTCTACCATTGATTTTTCAGTGGAAGCAGGATCAGACCATTATTTAGTAAGTTACTGACACAAGTATCACAGTTGATAATAGTGGCCAAACAGCAGATGGAGTGCTTCAATTATCTAGGGTCCATGATGAATGAGCTCTATTGACAGCTGTGGCAAAATCCACAGCAGACTGCATATTGCACAGACTATTATGATATCACTGGTAAACATATGGCAGGATTGGGTCTTATAAAAAAAAAAACAAGCTTAGGCTCTGTTGGTCTTAGGTTTGGTCCATAGCCAAGTTCAAGGTTGAAATTCAGCCACACATAATTTCAAAAATTAAGTGCAAAAGTAGTTGTATTCTCTTTGCATAGTAAACGGGTTTGTTAGGACATCTGCATTTGGAGATCATTCCACTTTTCTTGAATACTATAATTGAAATTCAGAGGATATTACTTGGTGTTATGAAAAAATATTCATTTTCCCACAAAAGCTCTCAAAAAACCATTTGCATGTTCATGCCAAGCAATTTTACTTTACCGTATTTTGGACCTATGGCCCGATCATGCTGGTGTTCCAGTGCCTTTCACCAACTGGTTTGTGAAATGGTCCAGTTTGCACTAGAAGAAACAAACATTTGAATTTTTACACATTTGAGTGCTTTGTCTTTCATATTTTTGATCTTCATCTGACTAAAATCTCAGAATTCTAACCATTGACTGTTTTGCTCAAAAATAACATTTCAAAATGGCCCAAGTTTTTGCAGGAAAAGCGGCCACATTTCAGCTTTTCTTTCTCTCTCTCTGTCTCTCTTTTTTTTACGAATGCAGACAGCTTTTGTAAGCTTGAAATGAACTAGGAAAATGAACCCCCTGGTTTTGCGGTTTGTGCCTTTTGCCCATTTCGTTACTGAAAAGAAGTGTGATGTTGTGAGTGGTCATGGGCAGGAGGCCTAAGCCCTTCCATTCACCAGGCAGAGGGAAAGGCACGTGGACCCTCTCCCTCCATAGTGGCTGTGCAAGAACAGACTGTCCCCCAGGAGAGTTAGTGTGGTTCCCCTGAAGGGAAGTAGTCACTCCAATAGGACGAAGGGAGAATCAGACATTTCCTTTCCTTCTGTATTGGCTAAGTTCAGGGGCAAAGAATATCCCTAAGTCTTAGGGAGTTAGCAGGACTTAGCATTACAGCCAGTGCTGTGGAAGTGGAGTTTTTACTTTACCTGCTGCCCTCTGGCAGTAGGGAAAGGTCAGGTTGCTTCATGCTCACCTGTGTCATGAAGATCCCAAGGATCTGGGGGAGAGCAGTGTCCCGGCCTGGTGATGTCCCCAGAAAAGGAGATGGAGGGGACCATTTAGCACCCATGAAGACCTAGAGAGTGAGCCATTTGAGGGGGCAGGAGGTCATCCACCCCATCCATCTGAATGGGTAAGGAGTGATCCTCAGGGCCTGTTCTGGTAGGGTGACCAGATGCCCCGATATTAGGGACTTTGTCTTACATAGACACCTATACCCTCCCCACCCCTGAAAAAAAAGTGTCCCAATTTTTCATATTTGCTATCTGGTCACCCTATGTTCTGGTGGAAGGAGGAAAGCAGGTGAGGCAGAGAGGTGTGACAGCTTCCCAGTGTATGCAAAAATGTGGGTATCTTCCTATGCCATTTATCCCTAAATGCATGTTTTGAGCCAAATTCTGCCCTCAGTTACATCTGTGCAAATCGACTCCAATGCTCACTGTAGCCTTCCGGGATTACAGCTCCCGTTGACTTCAGTGGGAGCTCTGGCTGCTCAGCATCTCTAGACATCAGGACCCTGGTGGGGATGCATGTGCATGCAGGCACCTCCACCCGGACCCACTTCAACCCCAGAACTGACTCCGGGTGTGCATGTGAAGATGTAGCTGAGGGCAAAATATGCCCTAGTGAGTCTGACCCCGCCCCTCCCAATATGAGCTTTTTAAAACCCAAACCCCAAAATTAATATGTAAAACCAATTTTTTTTTTCTTCAAGAAAACGGTCTTTCAGCTGCTTTGCTATATTTGTTGGCTATGTCCTCATTTGGCAGCATTAGCTACATTACGTAATCAACAAACAGATGCAGCAAGATGTGTGTGGGACATAGCATAATAAATGTCACATCAGCCTAGGAAATTCAAAAAGCTTGAATAAACGTTTTTTTCTTTTATTTGCTCAGTGAACATTTTAAAAATGATCTCGCTACAGAGAGCCAAATTCTGAACTCCAGTTTTACGCCAGCGCAATTGAGAGCAGAATTTAACCCCAACATATAGCTTGTACCTCTAATCATGTCATCACTGAATTTGTCTCTGTGAAACTTACTGAGTTTTGTTCTTGCTTGTATTGTGCTTAATGCTCATTATCTCTTCACCAGCTGCCAAAAATGTGGGATCAAAGATTCTTGCATGTGTGAAATCCACGACTCTGAAGTACCAGAAAATATAGTGAGAACTACATTATCCAGTAGGCTACTGTTTGGGGCCTTCTAGATAGACCTTTGCTTTTTGAGATGCATCTCAGTACAGTCTGGAATATTTTTTGCTTAGAGCTGTGCAAATAACTGATTTTTCAGTTTGGAGGCTGGACTGGAAAAGTAAAACAAAAAACATTGTTTTGGGTTGAACAGCTTGTTTTATGCTTTTGGGGTTTTTTGCTATCTTTTTAATTGAACTAAAATTTGAAATGAAATTTAAAAAGTGTTACAGCACAGATTCCTGCAGATAGATTTTTTTTTTAATTGAATCATCATTAGTAGAGAACCAGCTTGAAATGACAGAAAATAAATTACTTGTAAATACAATTCTGGTAACTGCAAAATAACAGGTTAATGAAATTTCAATCCATTTGGTTCGCACTCAGCCCTCAAAACCCCCAAAACCACCACCCCTCCCGCTCAGGACACCCTTTGAAGCAGTGGTTCTCAACCAGGGGTACACGTACCCCTGGGGGTATGCAGTGATCTTCTGGGGATACATCAACTCATCCAGATATTTGTCTAGTTTTACAAAAGGCTACATAAAAAGCACTAACAAAGACAGTACAAACTGAAATTTCATATAGACAATGACTTGTTTATACTGCTCTATATGCTATAGTGTAAGTACAATATTTATATTCCAATCAATTTATTTTATAATTATATGGTAAAACTGAGAAAGTCAGCAATTGTTCAGTAATAGTGTGCTGTGACACTTTTGTATTTTTATGTCTGATTTTGTAAGCAAGTAGTTTTTAAGTGAGTTGAAACTTGGGGGTACACAAGACAAATCAGACTCCTGAGAGGGGTACAATAGTCTGGAAAGGTTGAGAGCCACAGCTCTGAAGTACATAATCTTCTCCCAGTGACATCTCATATGTCTCATCACATGTGAGTTCATTTGTTATTGGCCTGTTTGATTTAGCTTCCCCAGCTCACATCTCTCAAGTGGTGGTGAGCCCTGAACCACTCCCACCAAACATAAGAGTTGTGAGAGCTCCCCCTAATCCAGGGTATTGTAGAAAGAGAGAGAGAGAGAAGGAAGTCAGCCTGATTGTTAGGCCTAAATTCTGTGCTTGTATGGTGCACATTAAAGCAGAATTTAGGCTACCCTAGGGTTTTTTTTTCCTAAAAGAATTATTAAAAGCAATGGATAAATCTGAAAAATAAAGGAAAATTTTAAAACTTGTGAATTAATTACTAATAATTCACCTGACCCCCAAAATAAGATAGATGAACCCAACTGAAAACTAACAGCGTGAACGCTGTATGCATCCGATGAAGTGAGCTGTAGCTCACAAAAGCTTATGCTCAAATAAATTGGTTAGTCTCTAAGGTGCCACAAGTACTCCTTTTCTTTTTGCGAATACAGACTAACACGGCTGTTACTCTGAAGCGTGAACGCAGACATCAGTTGAAATAGAAGTACTGAGAAAGCCAATCCACTGTCATTTTACAATACGGCACTAGTGTTAGCAAAGTCCTAATTAGCTCTTATTCTTTGCATTGTGCAACATTTTAAATGTTGCTAGTGGGGTGCATTATTTTTATGATGCATGTGTTTTATTTTCAAAATAAGAGTTTGCACTTTTAGGTACTTGCTAAAGTACATTGCAATCTGGTGTAAAATGCGTTCTATTCCATCTGGGGTCAGATTGCATTTTTTATTATTTAAATTAAAGTGAGCCTAGAGAAGATATAAAACCCAGATATTCTAGGAACTGACACAGCCCCAGGTCTGACTTTGAACAATTTATCGCAGAGACTAGAGTTGTCAGGGGATAAGTCATAGCCTGTAGCTGAAAAGTCAGTAGTTTATGAGAAGAAGCAATCCAAATATATGGGGAAAAAGGAAAAAAATCTGCTGAGATATTTTCCACTTTTCTGTAAACATAAAATTCCGGTACTTATAAAAGTTTTTACATTTGATGAGAATGAGCCAGAAAAATATCTACGAGATACCTTAAAATAACAGGTAAGAAGGAGTAGTGTATTTTGCTGCAAAAGGACAAGCTGGATCTTGTCCTGGTTTTGTGGACTTTTGTGCATGGACACTCACAGTCCTGACTAATGCTGTACCCACTTGACACTTACAATGCATTTTAAAGATGGAGGCTGTTTTTGCTACCTGTTTAAATAGTATTTTTCACTTAAATGGTCATAAATGGGCTCTATGGATAATATTCCCCACTAAGACACATGAAAGAAGTTCAGACCTCTGCTGGATTAATTTTTTTAGCTTTCTGGCTATAGATTCAACAAGGCTCCAGTGCATTGATTTTCAGAGAAAAAGCTATCTGGGTAACCAGAAAAAATAGGCACTTCATGCCATGTCCTCCTCTCCATATCCATGCACAATTCCCATTAACTTTAGTAGAAGCTTAGTGCTAACATCTTAAGAAGGATAATAGACAAGTTAACTTTAATTTATTTTTTAAATAGTTGTAGAAAAGGCTAATGAGATACCTTATATCTTTGAACCCAAGATTTCCCCATGCCAGCTGATTTGGATTGGTTGCTGCAGTAGAAAAACAGTCTATGAACAGCCGTTTAAGATCCAAACTGTGTCTTACTCAGCACAGGTATGCTGGGGAAGGAGAAAGCAGAGGCTGAGAGCTCTTGATCCCTATCACACCCACACTGGAGAGGACAAGAATGCTGAAGCTCATGCCCCCAGTGTAGGTCACAAGGGGACTGGTTCTCAGAGTCTACAGCGTTATAGACCCAAAAGGTTGTGTGTCTTGGAGTTGAGAATGTGACCTGACTCAACCCTTCCTGCACATTTGTCAATAAAAGATGCAGGCTGGTGCTGGTAGGTGCACACGCTACACCTGTTAAATAATATAGTGACTCTGTTTCTGAGTGTGCTCCCACTGTGGCATTCTGCATTCCCTGTCCTATGACCCCAATCCAGCAAAGCACCTAGACATATGCTCATTTTTAAGCACATGAGGGGGCCCATTGAAGTCAAGGAGGTCGCTCATGTGTTTAAAATTAAGATCATGCTTACGTGTTTTGTTGGATTGTGTCTGAGTGGCCAGGACTCATTGTTACAGCTGCTTGGGTGTTGTCACTGTGTGCTTTCCTTAGACCTCTGACTGTAAAACCTATAATGTAGCCCTATACATCCATTATATTAATGAGCTTCAGTGTCATAATAAAAGTGCTGTGGGAGGTGGCCAGCTAGAAAACTCTCCTGCACCATGATCAGAGAATTCTGTCTGCTGTGAGCACAAATAATTTAGGGCCAGTCTCTGATACCCTGACTCATGTTGAAGGCAATGGAATCACTCATGGAGTAAGATGCTATTCAACACGAGTGTGTCAGAATCTGGCTCTGGGTGTTATGTCTCCTGAAGAACAAATATGCCTTTGTAATTCACTACAGTGACTTTAACTGGATCAGATTAATGGCATAGTGTTAATTTCTGTGGACTCTTCTAGCAGCATTTAATGTACATTTTAAACATCATCTGTGCCACTCTGTGACTTGTTGATTGATTCCTGCGTGCTGGGGGGAAAATAACCACAAAAAACATAAAGATCCCAAAATGAATCAAACTGGGGCTCCTATTTACCCACTCAGTGTGCTATGGGCTTCTCTTTCTCATATCTAAACACAAATGCAATCACAGGAAAAAAAAGTTAGATGGGAGAGTGAACAAGAGATAGTGGTTGTGTCTTTGTCTTTAAGTGTATGTAGAATTACAGGTCCAGCACTGGAGAAGCATAATATTAATAAAGGAGGAATCAGAGAAGAGTAGGACAGGAAGGGACCTCAAGAGGTCTTCTAGTCCAGTCCCCTGCACTCAATGCAGGACTAACTAGTATCTAGACCAGTGGTTCTCAACTGTGGTCCACCATTTGTTCCGGGAAAGCCCCTGGCGCGCCGGGCCGGTTTGTTTATCTGCCGCGTTTGCAGGTTCGGCCGATCGCGGCTCCCACTGGCCACGGTTCGCCGCTCCAGGCCAATGGGGGCTGCAGGAAGGGCAGCCAGCACATCCCTCAGCCCGCGCCGCTTTCTGCAGCCCCCATTGGCCTGGAGCGGCGAATCGCGGTCAGTGGGAGCCGTGATTGACCGAACCTGCGGACGCGGCAGGTAAACAAACCGGCCCGGTGCGCCAGGGGCTTTCCCTGAACAAATGGTGGACCACAGTTGAGAACCACTGATCTAGACGATTCCCTGGTAGCTGTTTGTCTAATCTGCTCTTAAAAATCTCTAATGATGGAGATTCCACAACCTCTCTAGGTAATTTTTATATTCCAGTGCTTAACTACCTTGCCAGTTAGGAACTTTTTCCTATTGTCCAACATAAACCTCCCTTGGTGCAATTTAAGCCCATTGCTTCTTGTTCTATCCTCAGAGGTTAAGGAGAACATTTTTTCTCCCTCCTCCTTGTAACAACAACCTCTTATGTACTTGAAAACGGTTATGTCCCCTGTTCAGTCTTCTCTTCTCCAGATTAAACAGTTTTTTCAGTCTTCCCTCATAGGTCATGTTCGCTCGACCTTTAATCATTTTTGTTGCTCTCCTCTGGACTTTCTCCAATTTGTCAACCTCTTTCCTGAAATGTGCTGCCCAGAACTGGACACAATACTCCCGCTCTGCTCTACACTGAAAAGGCCTCACTGAAGAATTACTTCTTGTGTCTTGCTTACAACACTCCTTATACATCCCAGAATTATGTTTGCTTTTTTTGCAACAGTATTACACTGTTGACTCATATTAGCTTGTGATCCACTATAACCCCCAGATTTTTTCTGCAGTCGTCCTTCCTAAGCAGGCATTTCCCATTTTGTATATGTGCAATTGATTGTTTCTTCCTAAGTGGAGTACTTTGCATTTGTCTGTATTGAATTTCATTCTATTTACTTCAGACCATTTCTCCAGTGTTTCAAGACAATTTGAATTTTAATCCTCTCCTCCTTGCAACCCCTCCCAGTTTGGTATTGTCTGCAAATTTTATAAGGGTACTTTCTATGCCATTATCTAAATCAGTGGTGGGCAACCTGTGGCCCATGGGCCGCATGTGGCCCGTCACGGTAATCCGCTGGCAGGCCGTGAGACAGTTTGTTTACATTGACCGTCTGCAGGAATGGCTGCCTACAGCTCCCAGTGGCTGCAGTTTGCTGTTCCCATTGCCAGGAATGGTGAACCGGGGCCATTGGGAGCTGCGGGCCGCTGTGCCTGTGGACGGTCAATGTAAACAAACTGTCTCACGGCCCACCAGAGGATTACCCTGATGTGCCCCCTGCAGCCCATGGGCTGCAGGTTTCCCACCACTGATCTGAATCATTGATGAAGATATTGAACAGAACTAGACCCAGAATTGATCCCTGCAGGAACCCACTTGATAAGTCTTTCTAGCTTGACTGTGAACCACTGATAACTACTCGCCGGGAGCCATGTTCCGACCAGTTTTGCACCCACCTTATAGTAGCTCCATCTAGATTGCATTTCCCTAGTTTGTTTTTGAGAAAATCATGCAAGACAGTATCAAAAGCCTTACTAAAATCAAAATATACCACATCTACCGCTTCCCCCATATCCATAAGGCTTGTTACCCTGTCAAAG
The DNA here is from genome assembly GCF_015237465.2 of Chelonia mydas. Lineage (NCBI taxonomy): Eukaryota > Metazoa > Chordata > Testudines > Cheloniidae > Chelonia > Chelonia mydas. The sequence goes on along the minus strand of NC_057850.1, from coordinate 243,524,770 downwards.
AAAGCTATTAGATTGGTTTTACACAATTTGTTCATGACAAATCCATGCTGTTATTTATCATCTTATTATCTTCTAGGTGTTTGCAAATTAATTGCTTGATTATTTACACCATTATCTTTCCAGGTGCTGAAGTTAAGATGACTGGTCTGTAATTCCCTGGGTTGTCTTTATTTCCCTTTTTATAGATGGGTACTATATTTGCCCTTTTCCAATCCTCTGGAATCTCTTCTGTCTTCCATAAGTTTTCAAAGATAATCACTAATGGCTCAGATATCTCCTCTGTCAGCTCCTTGAGTATTCTAGGATGTATTTCATCAGACCCTGGTTACTTAAAGATATCTAACTTGTCTAAGTAATTTTGAACTTGTTCTTTCCCTATTTTAGCCTCAGATCCTACCTCATTTCCACTGGTATTCAGTGTCTTAGTCGTCCAATCACGGCTAACTTTTTTGGTGAAAACTAAAACAAAAAACTTGTTTAGCACTTGTGCCATTTCCACATTTTCTGTTATTGTTTTTTCCCCCTCATTGGGTAATGGGCCTACCCTATCCTTGGTCTTACTCCTGCTTCTAATGTGTGTAGAATGTTTTCTTATTACCTTTTATGTCTCTAGCTAGTTTAAGCTCATTATGTATGTGCCTTGCCCTTTTTAATTTTGTCCCTACATGATTGTATTGTTTGTTTATATTCATCCTTTGTAATTTGATCTAGTTTCCACTTTTTGACTCTTTTTTGAGTTTCAAATAATTGAAGATCTCCTGGTTAAGCCAGGGTGGTCTCTTGCCATTCTACCTGTCTTTCCTAAGATGTAGGATAGTTTGCTCTTGTGCCCTTAATAATGTCTCTTTGAAAAACTGCCCACTCTGTTGAACAGTTTTTCCCCTTCAACTTGCTGCTGACGGGATCTTACCTACCAATTCCCTGAGTGTGCTAAAGTCTGCCTTCTTGAAATCCATTGTCTTTATTTTGCTGTTCTCCCTCCTACCATTCCTTGGGTGATCACTTGCACCCAAGCTGCCTTCCACTTTCAAATTCTCAACCAGTTCCTCTCTATTTGGCAAAATCAAATCTAGAACAGCCTCTCCCCTAGTTGCTTTCTCCAACGTCTGGAATAAAATATTGTCTCCAATACCTTCCAAGAACTTGTTGGATAATCTGTGTCCTGCTGTGTTATTTTCCCAACATACATCTCGGCAGTTGAAGTCCCACATCACCATAAAGCCCTGTGCTTTGGGTGATTTTGCTAGTTGTTTAAAAAAAGCATCATCCACCTCCTCTTTCTGGTTAGATGGTCTGTAGTAGACCCTACCATGACAACACCCTGGTTTTTACCCCTTTTATCCTTACCCAGACACTTTCAACAAGTCTGTCTCCTATTTCAATCTCAACCTCAGTCCAAGTGTATACATCTTTGATATATAAGGCAACACCTTCTCCCTTTTATCCCCTGCCTGTCCTTCCTGAGCAAGCTGTACCCTTCCATATCAATATTTCAGTCATGTATATTATCCCACCAAGTGTGTGTGATGCCAAGTTTGTCATAGTTGTGTTTATTCACTAGCATTTCTAGTTCTTCCTGCTTATTCCCCGTACTTCTCACATTAGTATAGAGATATCTAATATACTGATTTTATTTCCCCTCTATGTTCCCTCTTGCCTCTCCCTGGTCCCTGCTATAATGGTCCATGCTTCTCCCAGATTCTGACCTTTCTCCCAGGTCTCCTTGTTTTTGATTTAAGGAAGCTCTGGGTTAAGGTGGAAATATGCCTTTGGTTCCTCAAAAGTTTATTTTTCTTTCCAGTCCAAACCCATTTAAAATTTTCTGTAACAACAAAGACACTGAGTTTGTTTTTGCCTATTATGGAAGATAATAATCTCCACTTTGAAACATTTTTGGGTACCAATACATTTTTCAATGGCTTTTGCCTCTTTATTTTTTTAAGGGCTGTGTTTAATTTGTATCTGTGCTATGGCCTAAATAAACATCTTGGTTCTGGAAGACACCATTATTATTATTTTTTTGAATTTTAAACCCATATTTTTACCACGTTTTCAGAACCCATTCTAGATTTCTCAAGTGTCCTCTAAAAAGGAGACAATAAAATAGAAATCTGGGCAAAACAGATGCATTAGTCTTTGGGATATGGCAGGGGCACTAGCTACACTGAATGGGTGCCTTTCATACCTAGCAAGCTTTATATATATGTTTAATCTTAGATTTTATTTGATTTTTTACGAATCTGGCTATCTGGCCACTTGTAAATCCTAGGAACAGATCAGGTTCCATAAACTTCACTCCCCTGCCTGTTAGGAAATAAATTATGTGGTTTTGGAATTGGATGGATAGTGATCCATTTAGATTCTTGTACTGTGCCTATCACTTTGGTACCCATACACTTCCAACCAAGGTTAAGGTGACTATATATAAAGTTCCCCCAAATCCTCACACTACCATTGGGTTTAGTAACACACAAAATTAAACTAAACTCTACAGGTCATATTATCCCCTGTTTCTGCAATTTTCTAATTTGCCTTTTTATATGTTCTAGCAAAGCATAAGGCACAGGAGGAGCATTAAGAAATGTAGGAATGGCATTTTTAACCGCATACATATTTGTTGTTATGCCTTTCACTAAGCCATATATCAAAAAAGCGTTTGTTTTAACTTCACTAGCTAGCTAATGCATGTTTCCTACAATTGCAATGCAAGTTAGCCTTGTTCAGATGTTTTGTGAAGGACAATCTCTTTATGTAACAGTCAGTGCTAACAGCAAACAGATACCTTTTTACTTTATGCTCACCTGCAGCCATCATAACTTTTATCTCCTAATGACTCTTATTCAATACTGTACTTGTTTCTCTTAATTTGACTCATGTACAGTTTTTCGGGAATTACAGATATTGCAACACCTGTATCGATTTTCATTTGTGGAGTTCCTTTATTGGTACTTATATAACCTTATATGTAGCATTTGAATCCTGCTTATTTTGTGCGATAAGCGGTTCTAAGAAGTGATATAAATGACCAGTCATCTCATTATGATGAGGAGCAGATTATGTAATTAGCTCCTAGATACTCACATAACTAGGTGATTTTCCATACCTTTAATGAGAACAGCTTCCTTTTATTTAATTCCTTTCTCCAGTGATGTACATGACTAACGAGACCCGAATACCCTCCCTTGGCACAGTTCCCATACTACTGCGTAATTGCTCTGACTGATGTGATGTTTCCAAGCAATGAAAATGTGGATCCTTCCAACTTGCTGGTCTCCTCCAGGGTGTAGCAACTCATGTCCACTTCCTTGTCTCAGGTCTGGCCTCTCCTTCTTCAATATGAAATGCAAGCAGAGGTGTTCTCTCAAAGTGCAGTATGTTTCTTTTGGTGGATTCCAACACCAGCATGATAACCATTGCTCCTTTCAGGTTTACTTGTCTCTGTGAACAATTCTTGGCAGCCCCTCTCCCTTTTGGATCTCTGGTGTCTGAGGGCTTCTCAGAGATGATTACTAAAAAGAAGGTCAGGGACTGATTTTTAAGAGTTGCTAGAACATCAGATGTGCTTTCCCCGTCTCTGTGGTTTTCTAAATGAAATTTGTATCTCTGTCTTCTGTGAAGTTTGTTTGGGATTCATAGAACTTTTTAAGCACTTCAATCAAACCCTTATAGTCTATCTTGTCATGTTCTTGAGGAAATCCTAAGCCTTCCAGAGCTGCACATTCCTGTTCCCTAACTAGGAATAGGAAAATGGATCTCTTCCTGAGCCTCACTTCATTGTTGTTGTTGTCATAAAAATACTGCGGCACCCTCTCTGCTTACACTTCAAAATCCTTTTCACCTTTTTTGTCAAAATTGAAACCATCAGTTTTTACCATACACAGCCATTTTTACCTTTCCTTTCCCCAATTAATCAGAGACCTCTTCATCACTGCTGGATCACCTGTTTCAGACGGATATTATCCTCATTGTGAATTACTTTTCTTATGTCACCCAAGAGCTAATAAGTGAAAAAAGCCTTTTAAAATTAACTTCAGTTATTTTGATTGGATTAGAATAAATACCACAAGAAAAATAAAGCAACAACAAAAATGAACCCAGTTAGCATAGTGACGGGGTCTTTTATCTACAAACTACAACCAGGCTACTTCATACTTAGGTTCAATCTCCAGTCTGAATTCCAGATGCATCTGACTGGAAATGAACAAGTTGTTCTGAATTCTGTCAGATAAAATATTCCAGACTTCAATGGTACAATAACCACATAGTCACAACAGTTCTCAAAACTCCATATGACTTACTGGGATGCTGGAAAAAAGTTTGGCTAAAAATATAATTTCTGTGGTTCTGGGTTTTGCCTCCTCTTCATTGGTTCACAGGCAGGCCAATCAACATCAAGATTCTCTGCTCATTTTCCTGCCTTGTTTCAGCTTGCAGTACAGGTAGTCAGCTCCAGTGACTTTGCAGCAGACAACATCTTGATCTGGCATCTAAAAGTGCATGTTTGCAGATCCCTCATGACACTGCATTTTACACTGGACAGTGCCGTTCCAATGTTGCTTTCTGTTCTTTGGCCTTGCATCTGCTCCATGGACTTTCACCAAAATAATGGCAGTAACAGTTGTTAGGTAACAGGGAATCTGTGTCTAGCTCTTCTGCACCATTCCAAAGAAGAATCTTAAAGAGCAGTCTTCCAGAATCTAGGGCTTGTAGTTAGAGAGGAGCAACTGGTGATCTCAGTCATTAAGATGACTGAGGAGGATCTGGAGAGGAAAGGTCAGGCTTTACAAAATTCAGTCTCTGCTGTCGTGCTGTAGGATTTTCCTGACAGGCTATAGGAATGAGGTGCCTAGACCATGGTCTTGAAAAGAGAGGAATCTTCATATAAATATTTTTGAATGAAAAGCAGCACAACTAGCTCTTGTTCCTCTAAGGGCCACTGCATAGGACACCATGGATCATGATAGACAACACAGCTATGAGTGCATATGTAAAATACATGCTCTAGGTCAGATGCACTCTTCATCCTCTTCGGAGGTTCCAGGAAATTGCTAAAGGCCAGCATTGAAAGTCTGAGGCATTGTCCCATTTGGTCAATGGCTCAACATCAGAGAAGATGGTGGGTGCCCATGTGGTAAAAATTATGTACATCAGCTTTTGGAGTATCTAATCCTGCTTTTGAAATTTGGATTCCGTGCATAGAAACCAGTCTCTTTTTTTGGCTTTAACTCTAAAATCAACTTGATGTCATATGTGTTGAGCACCTACAGTTTCTAACAAATGGGCCTCTGAAGCATCTCTCTTAGGCCCACTCACACAAGTCATATCTCCTACCTCTGCTAGGTCTTCATTGTGTCACTGGTCATGTCACAAGTCTGAATCACCTCTTTAACTTCCCACCAGGCTGTCAGCAGCATGGACACTTATGTGGCACTTACCAGCCAGATGAGGAGACCACCTCAGATACACTGCACTCATGGTGGTGCAGGCTGGGTCTGTCAGCTAGGCCCTCATGCAAGGGAATGTGTGTGTTCAGTAGACAGGCCACTGCTGGGAGAATGAGAGAGGTGGGAGGGCAGAGAGGGAGAAGCTCTATGTAGAGGCCCCTCCCAAGGCAGCTAAAGACCTGAAGTGAATAGTGGGTCCCTGAAATGTTGTCCCTGAAATGAAGAGGATGTTAGGAAGGTGACCCCTGTCTTTCTAGCAGAGTGTTCTGGTGGCCCTGTCTCTCTCTGAGAGCTGCCACTATCATTGTGAGGCTGCATGATTTACCCAACAGCCACCTGGGTCAGAAAATTTTGGGTGGTTGTAATGATCCCTTCTGGATTTGGAGTCTATGATTCTATGGCTACATCTACACTATGAGCGAGGAGTGTGATTCACTTGCTTGTGTACATCTACTAGTGCTAGCTCTCATCAAGCTAGCGCGAGTGTTAATAGCACTTAGCCACTGTATCAGTGGTGGCAGAAGTGGAGGCTTAGCTCAGCTGTGCCGAGTATGTGCCCGCTAGATTCAGGTGGGTTTGTACTTGGCACAACTAAACCGTGCTTCAGCTGCCACTGCTTGTGGTACCACAGTTACACTGCTTTCATAGAATCCTAGACTATCAGGATTGGAAGGGACCTCAGGAGATCATCTAGTCCAACCCCCTGCTCAAAGCAGAACCAATCCCCAGTTTTTGCCCCAGATCCCTAAATGGCCCTCTCAAGGACTGAACTCACAACCCTGGGTTTAGCAGGCTAATACTAAAACCACTGAGCTATCCATCCCCCTTCATAGATTCCAAGGCCAGAATGGACTGTTGTAATCATCTAGTTTTACCTTCAGTATAACAGACCATGCAACTTTCCCCAAGATAATTACTGGAGCAGATCTTTTAGAAGAAACATCCAATCTTGATTTAAAAATGGTCTGTGATGGAGAATCCACTATGACCCTAGGTAAATTGTTCCAATGGTTAATTATTCTCACAAATAAAAATGTACTCCTTATTTCTGGTTTGAATTTGTCTAGCTTCAACTTCCAGCCATTGAATTGTGTTATACTTTTCTCTGCTAAATTGAAGACCCCATTATTAAATATTTGTTCTCTATGTAGATATTTTCAGACTGTAATCAATTCATCCCTTAACCTTCTCTTTGTTAAACTAAATGGATTAAGCTCCTTGAGTCTTTCACTGTATGCATGTTTTATGATCCTCCAATCATTCTTGTGGCTCTTCTCTGAATCATCTCCAATTTATCAACATCCTTCTTGAATTGTTGGCACCAGAACTGGAACAATAGTCCAGCAGTGGTCACACCAGTGCCAAATACAGAGGTAAAATAACGTATCTACGCCTACTTGAGATTCCCCTGTTTTCATCCCAGGATTGCATTAGCTCTTTTGGCCATAATGTCACATTGGGAGTTCATGTTCACCTGGTTATCAGTCACAACTCCCAAACCTTTTTCAGAGTCTCAGCTTCCTAGCATAGAGTCCCCCATCCTGTAAGCTTTGTTCCTACATTTATACATTTTCATTTAGCCATATTAAAATGCCTATTGTTTGCTTGCACCCAGTTTACCAAGTGATCCAGGTCACTCTGAATCAGTGACCTGTTCACTTCATTATTTATCACTCCCCCAATTTTTGTGTCATCTGCAAACTTTATCAGTGATGATTTTACGTTTTCTTCCAGGTCACTGATAAAAATGTTAAATAGCAAAGGGCCAAGAACTGATCACTGTGGGACCTCACTGCAACACAGCCACTTGATTCTCAGTTTACATTTACATTTTGAGACCTATCAGTTAGCCAGTTTTTATTCCATTTAATGTGTGTCAAGTAAATTTTGTATCTTTTTTGAAAAATGGTACATTAGCTTTCTTCCAATCTTCTGGAACTTCCTCAGTGCTCCAAGACTTATTGAAAACCAACATTAACAGTTCAGTGAGCTCCTCAGCCAGATCTTTTAAAAATCTAATATGCAAATTATCTGGATCTGCTGATTTAAAAATATTGGACTTTAATAGCTTCTGTTTAACATCCTACAGAGATACTAGTGGAATGGAAAGAGTATTATCATCACCACATGATGAGACTACATCATCTGTTTTTCCCCAAATCCAGAAGAGAAATATTTATTGAACGCTTCTGGCTTTTCTGTATTATTATTGATAGTTCAACCATTTCCATCTAGTAATGGACCAATACATTGTCAGGATTCTTTTTGTTACTAATGTATTTGAAAAGCTTGTTATTATCCTTACCTCTGCTGGCCACAGATTTCTCCTTGTGTCCCTTGTCTTCCCTTATCAATTTTCTACAATTCCTAACTTCTGATTTATATTCATTACTATCAACTTCCACTTTCTTCCATTTGTTATATATTTTGGGTTTGTTTGTTTTTTTAATTTTTCACCTCTGCCTTCACTTCCCCTCTAAACCAAGTCAGTTTTTTAACCAGTATGGCCTTCTTCAGCTCTGGAATTGTGGCTTTTGGGGCATCTAGTAAAGTTTTCTTAAATGATTTCCAATTAACATTCATATTTTTCTAATTATATTCTTTCTCCCAGCTGATTTGGCTCATAATGATTCTCAGCTTTGTGAAATTGGCCCTATTAAAGCAACAAGTGTATCTATTATTGCTCTGGACAAGTCCCTGCCTGGGCCCTTACCCTTAACTGAGAGGATGGACAGGAACACAGTCTGTGCCCCTGACTCCTTCATGCTTGCTGCCAGATCTCTGTAATCACTGCTGATTTGCTCAGGGTCATACCTGGCAGTCAAATGAGTGCCCACATGGATGAGCATTTATTGGAGTAATGAGGTGAAAATTAATGGCCTGTGACATAGGAGGTCAGATTGGCAAGTCTAATGGTCCCTTCTGGCCCTAAACTCTATGAAACTATGAAATAAGCACTTAGAACATTTGGCTCATATTACGGGGAAGACAAGAGTTGTTGCTGTAGTTCAGCGGAAGACAGGATGAAGATGGATATAGTAGGCCTTTGAGAACTTTAGGATTTACACTTGAAACAGACCATAAAATAATAATGTGTAAGCAGAGTTAGGCTTCAGCTGCAAAGTATTTTGAGAGTATTTTGATCAAAGTTTATGGTTTGTGCCCATTTCAAGATACAAGACCAAATTCTCTGCTGGTTGTAAATTGGAGCAGCTCCATTAAAGTCAATGAAGCTGTAACAATTTAGAACCAGCAGAGAATTTGGCCCTTAATCTACAAATCTGTAAAGGTGCAACAAAGGTGCTAAACATATAAGAACATAAGAACATAAAAATGGCCGTACTGGGTCAGACCAAAGGTCCATCCAGCCCAGTATCCTGTCTACCAACAGTGGCCAATGCCAGGTTCCCCAGAGGGCGTGAACCTAACAGGTAATGATCAAGTGATCTCTCTCCTACCGTCCATCTGCTCCCTCTGACAAACAGAGGCTTGGGACACCATTCCTTACCCATTCTGGCTAATAGCCATTAATGGACTTAACTTCCATGAATGTATCCAGTTCTCTTTTAAACCCTGTTATAGTCCTAGCCTTCACAACCTCCTCAGGCAAGGAGTTCCACAGGTTGACGGTGTGCTGAGTGAAGAAGAACTTTCTTATATTTGTTTTAAACCTGCTACCCATTAATTTCATTTGGTAGCCCTTAGTTCTTATGTTATGGGAACAAGTAAATAACTTTTCCTTATTCACTTTCTCCACACCACTCATGATTTTATATACCTCTATCATATCCCCCCTTAGTGTCCTCTTTTCCAAGCTGAAAAGTCCTAGCCTCTTTAACCTCTCCTCATATGGGACCCGTTCCAAACCCCTAATCATTTTAGTTGCCCTTTTCTGAACCTTTTCTAATGCCAGTTTATCTTTTTTGAGATGAGGGGACCACATCTGTATGCAGTATTCAAGATGTGGGCGTACCATGGATTTATATAAGGGCAATAAGATATCCTCCACCTTATTCTCTATCCCCTTTTTTAATGATTCCTAACATCCCATTTGCTTTTTTGACTGCCGCTGCACACTGCATGGACGTCTTCAGAGAACTATCCACGATGACTCCAAGATCTTTCTCCTGATTACTTGTAGCTAAATTAGCCCCCATCATATTGTATGTATAGTTGGGGTTATTTTTTCCAATGTGCATTACTTTACATTTAGCCACATTAAATTTCATTTGCCATTTTGTTGCCCAATACTTAGTTTTGTGAGATCTTTTTGAAGTTCTTCACAGTCTGCTTTGGTCTTAACTATCTTGAGAAGTTTAGTATCATCTTCAAACTTTGCCATCTCACTGTTTACCCCTTTCTCCAGATCATTTATGAATAAGTTGAATAGGATTGGTCCTAGGACTGACACTTGGGGAACACCACTAGTTACCCCTCTCCATTCTGAAAATTTACCATTTATTCCTACCCTTTGTTCCCTGTCTTTTAACCAGTTCTCAGTCCATGAAAGGGTCTTCCCTCTTATCCCATGACAACTTAATTTACATAAGAGCCTTTGGTGAGGGACCTTGTCAAAGGCTGTCTGGAAATCTAAGGACACTATGTCCACTGGATCCCTCTTGTCCACATGTTTGTTCACCCCCTCAAAGAACTCTAATAGATTCATAAGGCATGATCTCCCTTTACAGAAACCATGTTGACTTTTGCACCACAATTTATGTTCTTCTATGTGTCTGACAATTTTATTCTTTACTATTGTTTCAACTTATTTGCCCGGTACTGACGTTAGACGTACCAGTCTATAATGGCCAGGATCACCTCTAGAGCCCTTCTTAAATACTGGCATTACATTAGCTATTTTCCAGTCATTGGGTACTGTAGCTGATTTAAAGGAGAGGTTACAAACCATAGTTAATAGTTCCGCAATTTCACATTTGAGTTCTTTCAGAACTCTTGGGTGAATGCCATCTGGTCCCGGTGACTTGTTACTGTTAAGTTTCTCAATTAATTCCAAAACCTCCTCTAGTGACACTTCAATCTGTGACAATTCCTCAGATTTGTCACCTACAAAAGACCCTCAGTTTTGGGAATCTCCCTAAGATCCTCAGCCATGAAGACTGAAGCAAAGAATTCATTTAGTTTCTCTGTGATGACTTTATCGTCTTTAAGTGCTCCTTTTGTATCTCGATCAGCCCCACTGGTTGTTTAGCAGGCTTCCTGCTTCTGATGTACTTAAAAAACATTTTGTTATCACCTTTTGAGTTTTTGGCTAGCTGTTCTTCAGACTCCTTTTTGGCTTTTCTTATTACTTTTTTACATTTAATTTGGCAGTGTTTATGCTCCTTTCTATTTACCTCACTAGGATTTGACTGCCACTTTTTAAAAGATGCCTTTTTATCTCTCACTGCTTCTTTCACATGGTTGTTAAACCACAGTGACTCTTTTTTAGTTCTTTTACTGTGTTTTTTAATTTGGGGTATACATTTAAGTTGAGCCTCTATTATGGTGTCTTTGAAAAGTGTCCATGCAGCTTGCAGGGATTTCACTCTAGTCACTGTACCTTTTAATTTCTGTTTAATTAACCTCCTCATTTTTGCAAAGTTCTCCTTTCTGAAATTAAATGCCACAGTGTGGGACTGTTGAGGTGTTCTTCCCACCACAGGCATGTTAAATGTTATTATATTATGGGCACTATTTCCAAGTGGTCCTGTTATACAGTTACCTCTTGGACCAGATCCTGCGCTCCACTCAGGACTAGATCGAGAGTTGCCTCTCCCCTTGTGGGTTCCTGTACCAGCTGCTCCAAGAAGCAGTCATTTAAAGTATCGAGAAATTTTGTCTCTGCAAATATCCCAAAGGGTCATAATAAGGGAAAATACGTAAAGGTGCTGAGTTCAACAAGCCTCTACAAGGTGTTAATAGAAAAAGGAGAAGATGGTGTGCAGAGCACATTGACAAATGGAAGGAAATTAAAAAACAAAACACAAAACAAATCCTACTGGCATGGAGGTTAATTGGCTTGTTTCTGACCTTCTGTTCGACATTAGTAGCTCAAAGTCCATGTGTTGCGCAGGTATGCAAGTTGGGCCAAGTAATCCACCATCTGTGCATTCTCCCTCATACAACCAATGAAATTTCTGCATGCAGATTACCTGTAGAGTAAGTGTCGTGATTGGCTGAGTTACCTCTGATATCAGAATGGTCTGGACTCGCTTGTCAAAGTCTATGATATGACAGATGACTAAGGCTACGATTTAGTCATGGGTACTTTTTAGGAAAAGTCATGGACAGGTCATGGGAAATAAACAAAACATCACAGCCAGTGACTTGTCCATGACTTTTACTAAAAATACCCGTAACTAAATCTTAAGGGCTGGGTGAGGGGGGCCGCTGCAGTGGATGCTGCTGCTCTGGGGGTGGTGCTCCAGCGGTTGCTGCTGATCTTGGGGGGGGGGCAGCTAGGGAGCCCTGCTGCTGCTCTGGTCAGGGGGTGGCCCGGGGCCCCGTTACCTCCTCTGCTGCTCCTGGCGGGGTATGGACTGGAGCCACGCCGCTGCTGCTGGGAGGAGCGGCCCTGTACCCCACTGCCGCTACTCCTCTGAGCGGGGGGTGGCCCGGAGCCCTGCGGCTGCCTTGACATCCATGAAAGACTTGCAGCCTTATGCTTGACTACCACATAGTGCAGCTCATCTGAGCTCTTCTGGAGAACAGACATTTTGCATACATAGGTGTGCAAGAAATGGAGCTGCTGGAGATGACAACAAAATGGCCTCCCCCAGGGCAGTGTGTTAGCACTAATCCTCTTCAACATATATACCAATGATCATCCCATACAGAGCAATACGAGGAACTTTTAGTATGCTGATGATCTATGCATCACGTCACAGGAGAAGGACTTTGCCACTGTCGAGAATAGACTGACATGCACTGAGCAACCTCTCAATTTATTACAATAAGAACCAACTTCATGCCAACCTGACCCAGACACAGGTGACAGCCTTTCACCTATGCCATAGAGAAGCCAAGCAGAAATTAATCATCACCAGGGATGGAATCCTACTGGCTAACCACCCAAACCCTGTCTACCTGGGGGTGACATTAGATCGGACACTTTCCTTCAAAGCACATGTAGAGAAGATGAAAGGGAAAGTTAGCACCTGTTACAACATCCTCTGAGAGTTGATTACCTCAAAGCGGGGAGCCAATCCAGTTATTTGCGAACCACTGCTATTGCCTTGTGCTACCTCAAAACAAAGTATTCATGTCCAGTGTGGGAATGATCCATCCATGCTAAGAAATTAGACCGTCTTCTAAACAACAGTTGTCATGGAATAACAGGATGACTCAAGCCAACACCAAAGGATAGCCTGTACTTACTGGCTGGCATTGCACACCTGATGTCAGGAGGAAGGTAGCAAGCCAAATGGAAAGATCGCGGCAGATGGAAGATCCAAGCATTCATTATATGGTCACACAGAAGTAACCAAATGCCTTAAATAGTGAACATTTTATAATCAGTGTTGTGCCTTTGGGTATGACAGCTGGCGAGGCATGACTGAGGTTACGGATGAAAGCTGTGTGCAGTCAGAAGCACTGAAATAGATCTGGAACCCCAGGAGAACCTTCTTGGAGGGGCTGATACAGACTGGCCAACATGGTGAAATCTGAACCGCCTGTGCACGTAAACTGACAGATCACAGACTAATATGATCAAATGGGGCTATTCTAATGGCATGAATATATACGAGTGTGGTGAGTTGCAGACCCTGGAGCACCTGCTCACTTGCTGACTCTTTGGGGAGACCTGTACAAAGGAGGACCTCACTGCACTGACAGAAAGAGCCATTGCTTGTGCACGGTTCTGCAAAAACATCTAGTTTGTGACAAGGACATGAGAAGGAGAAGAAGACTGGACTGTTGGCATAACATAAGTACATACCTTCTGTCTCCTGAGTGTAATTTGATTTGTAACACCAAAATGGCTGAAAACTTAAAAATTGGAGGGTAGCAGACCACGTATCCCAGTAATGACTGAACCTGGTAATATTCTCAACAAAAATATTTCTCAACCATGCTAGTAGCTGTTTCCATCACTTCGTACTGACTCAACAGACATTCTAGGCTTCAGAGTGAGACACAGAGTGACAATTCTGGAATCTTTTATATAGATAATAAGAATTCAGTCCCAAGTCACTCTTATAAAAATGGCTACTAAAATATTCAACTCCTGTGCAGGATTTAACACAATCAGAAGCATCCCTCCATATTAAACATGATACTTTGTTTAAAGTGTATTCCACCACTCTCTGGGAAGGATAAATCTAAGCTAATGGTGGAGATGAGAAGGCAGCAGGTTTATGATCCAAATACATTGCATTGTCTAGGAATATAATCTTTTTTTGTCAGTTACATTGGAAAGAAATAAATTACTCATCAGTCAACCCATTATTATTATAATAAGAGCAAGGCACTGCTTAATTGCATCAGTTAAGTGGATATGACTTTGCCAATGCTCATAAATACCATTACATCAATCCTCAGAAATGGACCTGTTGATTTATTAAATGATGATGGACAAAGAAGATGTTGCAATCTCTTTTATAATTTAACCTGTGCTTGAAATGTGTAGGTGTTTAAGGCCAACTCTACACAGTTATTTATGTAAATTACCACAAAGAAGAAAGTGAAGAGGCAACTGCAAACCATAATTTAGTGTATCAAGTAAGTCTCTCTTTTGGTACATGTACTAATTTTGAACATGCATATTGTTTATATAACACACTTGATGGTACTTTTTAGGCTACTCTGCTCTATCATGTATTTTAAATCCATATTTAATCAAAGGAGCTGTTGTATACTCTTGACTAATGAAAATTCCTCTTTATAAAGGATGTCACTCAAAATTGTGACTGGTGAGTAGTAAAGGTGCTAGAGGATTGAAGCACCTCTGATGACCTTGCAGTGGTAAAATCCTATCGAATAATCACATTTTCAGGATCATCACTGGTGGGTCATTGACTCAGTGTCTCTTTCTATTTTTTTTAACTACAAAATACTGTTCTCCAGTAACAGGCCAAACCTCTACAGTTTACAACAGTGGTACCACAGGGCTTGAGGTCATCACTATAGACGACTGTTAATTGTTTTAACACCTGCAATAGCATTTTTACAGTATTATTTTCTCCATTAATTTGATGTTACAAAATGTATAATAGACTCTATGCATGCAGAATAAAATAACAAAAACTAAGGTAAGAAATAACACAAAGAACAATCTTTCCACCCAGTATTTTAGCAAGCTGCTTATATTTGACCACATTCATCCCCCTATTGTATGGTTTGTGACAGAGTGCTGGGCAATGCCCGCCTGCATCTGAAGGTGCCTGCCGCAGTCTAAGGGGAAGAGCCACTGAACCCAGGGATCAAGTAAATCCAGTGGACAGCAAATGAGAAAACAGGGACAGGAGTGAGGGTCAAAGGGTCAAAAGCAGGAAGTCAGAGGGAAACACCGAGCAGAGAACCCTGGAGAGTGCCCACTGCTCCTCGAAGACGTCCAGGGAACCAGTGGATGCAGCCCAGAAGAACTCTACCCGGATATGTGACCTAAGTGAGGATCAGACATAGGCCCCACAGTTGCACAGAAACTCTCCAGCCAGCATCCTCCCCTTGGTATAGTGGATGGCCACCTTGGTCAATGCCGTGAGGAGGTTGGCGTGGAGGTCTTGTGACTTCGTGGGGCCACAGGTGGAGTGTGCAAATATCAGGAGGTCTGGGGAAAAGTGCAGCCAGAACTTAAAGAGAAGGTTCTGGAGGGGCCAGGAAAAAGGCTGCAACCTGGTGCACTCGAGGTAAGTGTGCGGCAAGGTCTCCCTCATGCCCTAGAAAGGGAAAGTGTCAGGGAGGGGGGTGAACCACACTAAGTACACGCCCATGCTCACAGCTCTATGAAGGAGCCACCAACTAATACCCCTAGCAGGCTGGGAGAGTAGGGTGAATTACAGACTGGCCCACCAGGGCTCCTCACCGGCCACAGGTGGTTGAAGGTCCTGCCACTTGGTGTCAGAGCAGGACACGAGGGTGAGTAAATAAAGGGTATGGAGCACGAGCACATACAGATGTTTCCTAGGCACGGTTTGGAAATGAACCAGCTGCAGGTCCCACAACCGATTCGGATGATGCAGGGGAGTAGCCAGAGGTACAAGCAGGGCAAGGGCCTGATGGCACAGGCTACAGGGCCAGAGGTGAGGGGTGGGCTGGGAGCACCCGACAACAGGAACTGCTTGAGGGAAACCCAACAAGGCTGCCCTCACCACGTGGAATATGCGCCGGAGGACATGAGGGGTGGAGAGCCCCATGCACGGGCTAGCGCCAGGGGATCCATCCAGTCCCCTTGGTCATAGTCCAGGAGGTCTCTGATGTTCATGTATCTGCCAGGACCAACCTCCAGTGCACTGAGGAAGACTCTGCCGTCTGCACACTGAGCTGTTTAGCAAGGGCTCTGTGAGGAGATCTTCCCCCTCGGCAGTCACTGAGACCAGCTTCCAGGTCCAGAGGAGGTTCTGTTAGAAGACTGGCATGTCAGACAAGTCTGGCGGAAGATCCCCTCAGATGGAGGGGAAAAAGCGGTCGGGTGTATCAGAGCCCTTGGAGGTGATGAAGGGAGGTATGTGCCAGCACACTCCACACCGGACTGCCTGCACCATGAAGGAGTCTCTGCAGGTCCTGGAGGTGGAAGACATGGACCTGACTGCTAAGGCAGAGCAGGCCCCGTCCACCCCTCCTCCAGGGGAAGACTCAAAACCCCTGCAGAGACCCAGTGCAGCCCTGGCCAGAAGTAACCCAGAATTAGGAGGTGGGCCAGAGTACCTGGGGTCAGGCTCAGGTTATTGCACCGGTGCCAGAGCACGTACAGGACCAGCTGGTTAAGCACCAGCGCCCTCCCCTGCAGGGAAATGCACCAGAGCAGTCCTGTCCACCTCTGCAGATGCTCAGCCACCCTGCCTTCCAAATTGTGTCAGTTCTCCAGCAGGGAGGTATGGGCAGTGAAATGGAAGTCATCCAGATAGAGCAGCGGACCTGCACTCCACCGAATGGCCTGGAGCACGGGTGGGTGGAAGCTCACTTGACACCTGTCCCCGATCATCAGTCCAGAGCTCTTGACCCAGTTGACCCAGGCAGAGGAGGCCATTGAGTAGATGGCTTGGCAGGCCTCCACCTACACCAAGTCACCTGGGTCCTGGACCATGAGGAGAATGTCATGGGCATACGCTGACAGGCACCATCCACAAATCTGACTCGTGGAGCACCAATCCTGTGAACCTCCTGCAGAGGAGACAGAGGAAGGGCTTGATGGCCAGAGTGTACAGTTGGTTGGACAGGGGCAGCCTTGATGCACCCCTTGCCCGAAGCTGATGGGTTCTTTCAGGGTTCATTTGAGCTTGACCGAACACAGCACCTGGAGAAAGCCTATGAAGTGGGGCCTGAAACCGAATGCCCACAGAGTGCCTAAGAGATACCTGTGGTTCACCCTGTCAAATGCCTTCTCCTGGTACAGGGACAGAGAGTCAATGACAGACCATCTGTAACCTTTCTGCCAGTCAGAGTTGGCAGAAACAAGGGCCGGATTCAGTATCTAGGGGATCCTTTTCAACAATACAACGGAAAACCGGCTCAAGCCCGAACCCAGTGACCTACGCCACCCCCTGGGTGCCTCTAAGAGGCAATACTTCCCCTCTTGCAAGCACAGAGTCTGAGTGTAGCAAAAAACTTTTAATAAAAGGAGGGAAATAATGTGGCATTAATTTGGGGAAACACTGCAAACACGGTGTGACAGGGTCAGGCCAGATGGCTTCAGGAGAGTGATAAAAGGCAGATATATTAGCCCCAGGTTAAGTAGGTCCCTGGGTAAGGTAACAGGGAAGGTTCCAGAACAATCAGGAACCTTCTGGAAACGATTAAGACAGGCAGGCTGATTAGAACACCTGCAGCCAATCAAGAAGCTGCTAGAATCAATTAAGGCAGGCTAATCAGGGCACCTGGGTTTAAAAAGGAGCTCACTTCAGTTTGTGGTGCACGTGTGAGGAGCTGGGAGCAAGAGGAGCTAGGAGCTGAGAGTGAGAAGGAGAAAGAGAACGAGAACGCGTACTGTTGGAGGACTGAGGAGTACAAGCATTATCAGACACCAGGAGGAAGGTGTTGGGAGGATGCCATGGGAAAGTAGCCCAGGGAGTTGTAGCTGTCGCACAGCTGTTCCAGGAGGCACTCTAGATAGCTGCATTCCACAGGGCCCTGGGCTGGAACCCGGAGTAGAGGGCGGGCCTGGGTTCCCCCCAAACCTCCGAACTCCTGGTCAGACACAGGAGGAGTTGACCTGGACTGTGGGTTCACGAAAACGGCCAAACTGAGGGCTGCCATGAATCTCTGAGGTGAGCAAATAAGCACAAGACCCACCAAGGTAGAGGAGGAACTTTGTCACAACGGTTTATAAACATAAACCATGAGCAAAAGACCCACCACCAAGCAAGTTGGGCAGTGTCCTTTTCCCCTCAGGTTCTTACTCAAAAGTCCCTTTAAGGTGCCCGTCCCTTCTCTGCACCCCACTCACAGTTGCTGTCCTTAGCCAGTGCAGACCCAGAGTTCAGAGGTGCATCTGCAGAGTTCACCTCCCACCCCGGGTGAAGGGTGGGGGGTAAGGAGGCACCTTACTCGCTCTGCTGCTCAGGCACTCACTCGCCACCCATCTCTGTGGGGCTCTGCTCTAGCACTCTCTGCCAGCTGCCTTGCTGCCCGCTTGCTGCGCCTCTTCGCCAGCCATGCCTCTCCACCAGACACCCTGCTGGCCGCTTGCCACGATGTCTTTAGGGTCCCCCACTTAACACAGGTCTCAGCAATTTCAGCTGTTAGTGGGGGAGCCTCACTGCTGGTGCTCGCTGGGCAGTCTTTTGCATCAGAGACACTGTCTCAAAGCTGGTCTAATACTTAGACCTAGGTATCAGTGATTTCAGCTCTGCGGTTTGTAACAAGACTCTCAATTGAGTCTAAATTAGCTGTGTTCTTTCACAGTGCAGAGAAAAAGGGTCAAATAGTGGCTGGAGCCCTTAGGCAAGGCCCACACCACTAGATATAAATAGCTGTCCCCGCTCTCTTTCAACTCACTGGGCTTTGGAACCCATGTCCAGGACCATCCTTACCCATATGCAAACTACACAGCTGCATAGAGCACCAGGAAATTTTCCCCAAATTGTCCCAAATTTCCTGGTGCCCTGCGCAGCTGCGTGCTGCTCCAGTAGCCAGCCCGATCCCCCAGCTGGCTGAGCTGGCCAGGAAAGCTGCCCCCACCCCTGCTCTGCCCCAGCCCCACCCCCACTCCACCCCTTCACCTGAGCTACGTCCCAGGGGACTGCAGCAGGGGTTGGGCGCACCCTGTACTTACTGGGCGGCGGGAAGTGGAGCGACCAGGCCCCAGCCCGCTCTGCTCTGCTGGCTTCCAGCCATGCTGCCAGTGAGTGCTGGGGGGCGGTTCCCCCTTGCCCCCCAAGTCCCAAGGCTGGGAGCCAGGGGAGCAGAGCGGAGCGGGCTGGGGCTGGGTCACTCCATTTCCCGCCGCCCTGTGAGTGCGGGGTTAGGCCTGCCCTGCAATCACTGGACGGCAGGAATTGGAGGAACCCGGCCCCAACCTGCTCCACTCCGTTGGCTCATGCTGGGGGACGGGTTTCCCCCTGCCCCCCAAGCCTGCTCCTGCCCCCCGCAGAGGCCTGGGGATGCTCCCCCCCACGGGGGGGCTGCATAGGGCACCAAAATGTCTAAGGACAGCCCTGCCCATGTCCCTTGCCTAGTGAGTGCCATTTAGTTGAGAGTGAGTCCCTCAATCTGGAAATGCCAAGTACAGTTCTGCTGGGGAGACTGGGGATCCCACACCAGCCCATTGGGGATGGGCAAGCATGGGGTGGAGCCCGCCATGCAGCCTGCCTCGATCCCCAGCACAAGGGGTGATGGTGGAGGGAGAGCAGCAGCCGTGACTGGGCCGGGAGAGGGAAATACAAAAAATGCCTCCTGGGGGTTGTCAGCAGGGAAGGGAAAGAAGACAACCCCAGGGGCGGCAGTAGCATGGGAAATGGAGTGGAAAAGGGAAGAAGTGGGAGGAACAAGAATGGGATCAAGACTAGGGGCGGGACTGGGATCAGGGCCCCCGGCGGCTAGGTCACCAGGATGTGGCACCACTCAACTGGGCACGGGGATCAAGGGAACGGGTGTGGGAAGAGAGCCCTCAATGATGCTGGGACTGAGCGCCACAATGGGCTTGGCACCCACAGCCACAGCAACAGATTGCCTAAGACCGGCCCCCGCAGATTGTAGAGGGGATAGCCACCCTGCCTTGGAGAGGGGTGCACACAAAGGCTCAGGGTCTGGCCACTGGGCACTGGCCTTTGCCACAGTGGGCTCGCCTGGCAGAGGAAGCACCAAGCCTCCCCCAAGGAATAGTGCACCTGGTACTGGGCCCCCTTATAGGGCACAAGGAAGGATCCCTCTAGGACCTCCCCATCACAGGCCACCAGCGGTAGCTGGAGCTGTACCTGCTGGTGGAATGAGAGGATGTGGAGGAAGGTGGGGTCCTTGCAGCCCAACAGGAGAGATCTTGAAGTAAAAGGAGAATTTTATTAACAGCCTGATATGAAAAATCCAATATGGATCATTTTCAGTGTTTTAGCAATAATCGTAAGTGCTGGAACTAGGGGTGCTGGGGGGTTCTGCCACACCCCGTGGCTTGAAGTGGTTTCCATTATATACAGGGTTTACAGTTTGGTTCAGTGGTTCTCAGCACCCCTACTATGCAAATTGTTCCAGCACCCTGGCGATGACATTAAATATCTGCCATGCCATGGGTGTATATTTCCCTTATCTTCCTGTCTTTTCTACATGCTTTGGGGCAGGCACTGTGTCTTCCTTTGTGTTTGGACAGCACCCTGCTTGCTATGGGCACTACCATAATCTACATAATATGGGCAGATTTTCAGAATGCCCCATATCAACAGTTGAGACCAGGTTTTCAAAAATGCTCCCATTGAGAACACCATTGAGAACAACAGAAACTGCTGGTTGCTAAGGTCTTAGGAAAATCTGGCCATAAATGTTTGTCATCTTTCTTTCTCAATTCCTTACTTTCTGCAACTCAGTGGGAAACTCTATGTATATTTTAAAGCACATAAACTTCAAGTAGTGAAAAGAAATGAAAAATAGATTAAAATATAATTCATTTCAATGTATTAAATATTGAGATTTTATATTATTTTAGGTTTCTCAATAAGTCTCCTAATTCTAATGAATCATACAAAGTCTAGAAGGTAACTATCTTATTAAAAATAAAAATAGAAACTTCTGAATAATACTGAACCCAAAAGCATCAGAGTAGCTGTCATGTCTTCGTTATAAGGAGGCAGATTCCGATGCACTTGGTTCAGATGGAATAGTACCTTTCTTCATGACTAGTCTCCTTGAAATCATAGGGAGTGCTTGTGTAGTAAGTGGGCATGACAGGTATCAGAATCTGGCCCCAAATAAGGAAAGAAGTTTAGACTGTATTTGCAATGCAGCTAAAAGAAGAATGCTTACATTTTGGAATTTAGAATTTTTTATATTGTATAATTCTGAACTAAAAATTAACCACTTTGTATTTTTGAACTAATCATTGTAACATTTATACCCTTTCTCCACTCTGCATAATATGGCCTTCAGTAGACAACTGTGTGAAACAGTCTCATTAAACGCATGAAAACATTAAGTCAAACTGGCATTGATTCTTTGACCTGAGATTCAATATTGCTATAAAACATTCCCCTCCCATTTTGTTTTTTAACCAAATTTAGTAATTTTAAAAATAATTTGACTTGAAGTAAAAGTATAATTTTATTCACAGCCTGATCTGCAAATACAGTATTCATCATTTTCAATGTCTTAACGACAATGATATTAAATGTATATAGCACCTTTCACCCCAAACACTGACTGTACAAACTATGGCCCTGATCCTGCAAAAAGTTAAGCACATGCATAAGTGTATTCATGTGGGTGGCCCCATTGAAATCAATATGCAGTTATGCATGTTTGCAAGATCGGGGCTTATATGTATAGTATTTGCAGATTACATTGCCTGCCCACCATTAGGGTGAAGACAATTTTGTAGAAAAATGCCACTGTTGTTTAACAGTGCACAGCAGCCTCACACAGCAGTTTTAGGGCAGGAAGTGAAGAATGCCATTTCCAATAGAACACATCGGGAGAAAAGAATGGGGCATGTCAAGGCCATATGGTATGTGGCAGTCTCTTATTACCATGGAAGTCGGCTGTGCAATCCTGAGCAGGTCAGGTCTAGTGTGGAAGGACGGTAGAAACTCCCAGCCTTGCTCTGTGCTTTGACATGCAAGAGCTGCTTGCAGGAGCTTGGAGCTCATGCAGACAAGCTCTGTTCCTACACCTGAGAAGCCTGTCAGATTATGCGCCTCTCTTTTGCACAGCCCTTGAGCCATATAGCTCCAGCAGGGTGGGAACATAAAGTGCCCCAAGCAGCAAAAATATACATAAAATTGAAGAGAGTGGAGTCATGTATAGAAGAAGCAGAATGGTTGGGTCATATTCCGGACCATTTTGGAGCTCCCTGTTCTGGCCACACAACCAGTTTGGCCTTTCCAACACTGACTGCCAAGCAGGGGAGAGAGATCCACTCCTTCCAAGAGGCACTGCCTCTCTGACAGCTTCCCTCAGCAGCTGACTGCCATACATGACAGCCATGGGGCAGGGAAGAACCAGACTCATGATCTGTAGCCCTGGGGAGGAAAGGCTTGGCAGTCACCTAGGATCTAACACAGTCATCTCAGGGAGTTGTGGGGCTTCAGTTTTCTTGTTAGTCTCGATGACTTTTGTGGTGCTTATTGTGGAACGCTGAGGCCCCAAGGATCTCCATGTCATGCCAGGATTTGGCACTAAGTGGACTATCCCAGGTGAAGTTTGCCCAGGCTACTGGTTAACGTGCAGGAGTTTGTTTTGTTAATGTTTCAGGGATGGTTTTGAGGGGTCTTGTAAAAGGATTTCAGAGAACACAAACCAAGTGGTGCAAACCTGTTCATGATTAAGAGGTGCTTAGTTCCAATGTAGGTTAAAAGTTGCTGTAGGATACCATCCAACCAGTACATCGACTTAAGTGGTGTAACTTACCAAAGGATTTGGCCCATTATTTCTTGGGAAAATTAATGAGTTGGAAGAAAAATATCTGACCATCATTTGACTTATCAAAGGCATTGTGAGTCCTTCCCTAAATAGTATTGAGATGAATCATGTATTTTTTGAGAATTGAGAGTCACGGTAGTGAATCGAAGCCAAGTTAGGAATGGAGCACGCCATTACCAGCTCGACAGGATTGAACAGGAATTGGAATCTGGGGTTTTGCCTTGACAATACCACACTGTTTGGAATCTTATTTGTTTTGTGTTTTATTTTATCTTATTTTTTGCAAACCTACCAACTCAAACTAATATCACGTGCAAAAAAATTACTGTAATAGATGTCTTATATATGTGGAATTTATAGCCAGTGGGCCACAGGCTGATGTCATTTACACCAAGGTAAATAGAGAGTGGTTGTACTGAAGTCAGGGTAGAAAATTCTTATTTTTTTTTGCAAATACAGCCATTTGAATCTTATTTTAATGAGATTGCACATGCAGGTAGATCTTGGCATTAACAAGGGGAATGTATTTTGTAGAACTTTGTTACTTTCACACATTTTGTTTTCTTAAGGGACTTTCCCCCTCCTCTTCATTCTCTTCAGTTCTGTTGCACTAGTGAAAAAATATGGTAACCCTCTGGTGTCCAAAATAATACCTGCAAATCCCATTCAACATTAACCACCTCCACTGTGTAATTTAGTGACAAATTCAAGTCCTGTTAGGAAGCACTTTATTAATGCACTTCATAACTGGCCCCCCCCGCCCCCTCCCATGCCAAATGAATCATTTAGGTTCAATTACAACCATTCCCAAACACCCTGCATTTAATGAAACTATATAAACAACACTACTTTTGTTGTTGTTGTTGATCTGTTTGTTTAATTGCCTGTGGGGCTTCCAGCCTCTGTTGCAATGGGTGCATTCAACACAAATAATGAAAGAAGCTGAACACATTATATAATGTAAGTACTGATTGTCATGTTGTTTCCCCTGGAGGCCGATCTTGGTAGGAACATACTTTGTTTGAACTGTACAGCCTTTATCTTCAAAACATTACTAACTCTTAGTCATTCTCAAAAATATTTCTTTTGAATTAATAGGAAAAATGTGAGCCCTCTGGTGGCTAGAATAATACTTTTAAAGTGCCATGGATAAGGACTATGGGCCTTGTTCTGCTTTTACTTATGACGGGTGTACACTTATGGGACTCGACTGACTTCCATGCAGTCACTTCTCATTTACACTCTTGTCAGTGACAAAAGAATCAGGCCTTCTGTTGTTACGAGATAAAGGGTCTGATCCTCTACTGCCTTGTGCTGTCATTCACATATGTTCTAAAAGTGCAAACCTAGTGTGTCTCATCATCCGTCTAATGTCACCATCCGTCTATTTTACATTTGCTTTGCACAGGTGTAAATGATTACACAAGGGCCAAGGGTCTGGAGAATTCAGCTCCACATATTGCTTTGTCAGAAAGGTATTGAGACAAATTCTACACTCATTTGCTGGTGTAAATACACGTTTGCTGGTCGTTTATGGCAGTAAATTTGGCCCGCTGAATTCAAATCTTGTCACAGGTGTATATGAAGATCTCTATTAATAATTAATTTCTCCTCACCAATGTGGTAATTATAGATTAGCTAATGATTAGCACTTCCCAAAAGCAAAAATAAATACATTGAATATCATACAGCCATTTAATATTTAGTATAAAAATGTTAGGAAAAGTACAGTGCAATCAGATAAACGTGTGATAGCTATAAAAACAGTCAGAGGAGAAAAGGAACAGCTTTTAGATTGTAAGCTTTTGGGGCAAGGACATCTCTTTTGACATGTTTTTACACACATAGCACAATGGGATTCTAGTGCATGACTGGGGCCTGTAGGCACTACCATAGTACAAATAATAATTAAGGGCCTGATTTTGCATCCATTTTGTTTGCAGAACTTCTAATGATGTCAATGGAAGTTTCATGCACAGAGCAGTGGCAAATTCAGGATGAATATTGAGTTATTCAGGACACAATTAGAGTTAACTGGGTTCCTTCTTCTGAGCTCCCATGGGTTGGTTTGAACTATAGGAAGGGTAATCAACTTAGGCTTGTGGTGATTGACCTGTCTGTTTAAATAGCTAACCCCTTAACTTGGACCCTGTCCCAACGACCTTACTATCTAAGGCCTCGTCTATGCCTAAAATGTAGGTCGGCCTAGCTACATTACTCAGGGCTGTGAAAAATTTCATGACCTGTGTGATGTAGTTAGGCCAGCCTGCCCCCAGTGTAGATGCAGCTAGATCAATGGAAGAAGTCTTCTGTTGAAATAGCTACCACCCCTTAAGTGGGTGGATTTGCTACAGTGATGGAAAAATCCCTTCTGTTGCTTTCATAAGTGTTCATTGAATCATAGACTAGAAGGGTGGAAGAGACCTCAGGAGGTCATCTAGTCTATTTGGCTCAAAGCAGGACCAACACTAACTACAGCGGTGTTGCTGGAGTGCTGCACTTGTAGGGTAGACAAACCTGGAAAAACATGCTCACTTAAGGTATCAGATCTTTCTAGGAATGCAGTGTTCTTTTTCTGATTTTTGTTTTGTAAAATGTCTTGGTTTAGGTCTAGTACATGATAATTGTAAAGCTCTGGTCTTCTAAAGATTTACACACCTGCTTACCTTTATGCATGCGACTAGTCCCACTGCACTCAGTGGGAGTACTGTTAAGTTTAATGTTAAGCATGTGCATTGATCTTTGCAGCATTGAACCCCAACTGGTCTGCTGTGGCTTTAAAACCAATTATTTATGCTGTGCCTCTTATTTGATGATAACCTGAGAATTATGACTGTATTTTTTCCAGGCAAACACCAGGAGCTAAACCAAATAACAGCAGTATTATACATGGTGTAGATAAATCAAATCAACAGATGCTTACTGCCATGTGGACACGACACTGTTACTGTGTCAGGTAAGGTCAAATGAAGTCAACTTCTTCAAAGTGAGCCCAGGAAAGCTTTAGCTATTAGATTCCAAAGGAACTGTGGAAAGCTAGACCAGTAGACCAGTTAATCCATTGCTGGCAGATGAGGGCAGAAAAAAATCAGCTAGAGATGACTAGGGAACAAAATCCTTCTCTTTACTAAAGGAAAGGAATACTTTGTTAGTAAAGGTAAATGCATTTTATTGCTGTATATCTATCTAAAGGGCTGTTCTAGTCTGAAAAGTGAGTGTCCGAATCATACCTTCTCACACAGATACGCACGTGGGTTTACTCAGTTACAGCTAATCGCGTTATAAACCAAAATATTGTTTACTATGATTTATTCCTATTCATCCCGGAAAGCAAACACGGCTAGGAGAGCATGAGCTGGATTCTCTTCCTCCTCATGCATCAACAGAATTTTTCACTCAGGTCCAATCAGTTACACTTAGTCAAACCCACTGAAGACAGTAGGGTCGGGCAAGTATTCCTGATGGCATACTCCGAATACAGTGGGGTTGAAGGCAGAATGTGGTTTGCAGAAGCCTCATTACTGCTGGTGATACACCATAAGGAAATAACCCAGCTCTACTTTCAGATCCCAGGTTGAGTTAAAAGAGTTAGAAAAACACCTTTACATGCAAACTGAGCACACTTAATCTGGAGTCTTTTAAATAAAATAAATACGACCCCCGTGAAGCCATCTTTAGTAATCTCTAGGAGCTGAATTGTGCTTAAAATTATCTTTCAAGCAGCTAAGAAAAATACAATGCTGTGGGGAAACCCATCTCCTCCCCAAAGCAGTCAAAAGGGGAAATAGTTCCTCCATTTCTCTAGAGCCTGTAGCAGCTTCATGGAGTTATGATTTCATGGCTTGTGGGAGGCAAAGTGCAGGTGCCAGAGGGAATAAGGGTAGGAAACAGCACTCTGGTCAGCATGTGTCTCCGCTTTTTATTTAAGCAGATGTTAATGCTGCTAGAAGCTGATTAACTCCTGATCTATGATGTCCTCCTCTTGTAGGAAGAGAGTAGGTTGGAGATGTGATGGGTCATGTTCACAGCAGCCCCGCTCCTCAGGGAACTGTGCTGCCAGTGGTAACGCAGGCTGTCTCTATAAGTGAAGGTTCCTGGATCTATTGGGTAGGCATTTCCCAGATCTGTGAGGTTCAGAGGTCACACATTTTGTCTTCTTCACAACTGCCTAGTCCTCAGGAATTACCCTTTAAGCCTTGTCTCAAGGTTCCCTCTGTCCCTCTCTGTAGGTTTTACTGTTGGAGGATCATGACATGGCTCTCAACTAGCTGGATCCAAATGCTGTGGTTGAATAGTTGAAGAGCCACTGAAACTGTAGCAACTGAAATTTTATTTCAGTTTACCTATGAAATGTCATAACAAAGGTCTGAGCTAGTCTTATCTGCTTAATAGGTTGGTAGAAAGTGTTCAGTTTGTTACACAAATAAATATTTGCTTCAAATGTGGTTTCCCAAAGTCAGGTTACCTTGCATGCATCTGCTTCCAAAAATGCATCTGCTTTACAACAAAGTAATAATTATCCCCTCCTCGGGGGTTTTCAGTTCGAACCTCCTGTATATAGACTGCTGGAGAAGTTTTTAATTTTGGTTTATGGTGTTTTGTAGTTTTTTGAGGCACAGGATCAAACATTTGAAAAACAGTGTTCATCTGATACTATATACCAACCCAAAACAGAGAGATAGTTTGTTTGGTGATTTTTTTCTTCCTAGTGTTGAAGAAAAATGTATTTTCATGTATATTTTATCCTGAGAATATAAGTCAGTTGAGTGGATAGATATAGAAAGTAACTTCATTTTGTTGGTAAAATACCTGAGTAACACAATAGCATTATCATCCTCTTTACTGGTTCTTCTTTTAATTTGTATGTCATAATAATGTCATTAGAGGGTGACTTCATCTTTTTAGCAGGCTCTTTTTGCGGTGCTTAATGTCTGTTTGATCTTTCGTTCAGATATCTATTACCATACGTATCTATTTTAAGTGGAAAGGTTTTTAGTCTGACAGCAGAACATTGGAGGGGAAGAAATGTCAGCTTCATTAAACTTTGCAGTTGGGAGATAAGTCACTTAATCAGCACATTTTTGAAGACATACACTGAAGAAGATCCTATCCTCTGAAAATGTGTGATTTGTTTTTATTCATTTATTCCTCCCCTCCCCCCACTACTTCTTTGAACCCACTTGTGAAGCAGTTTGTTTTGTTGGTGCTCGGTCTTGGGATTCTCTCAAAAGAGTGCAATGAAAGAAGCAGCTTCGCAAATTAAAAAAGAAGAAAATACATCAGGCCAGATTCTGTCATGAATAGAAGAAGTAGGGCGGTAGAATCTGGGTTGAGCGCCTAGACCCATTGAAGTCAATGGTAAACTCCTGTTGATTTCAGTGGAGACAGGATTTAATCCATAATAGAGTTAAATTACTGTAGGTAACTTTAGGCACTGATTCAGCATGATGATGCATGACTTTAAGCATGTGAGTAGTCAGTAGGGCTACCTTTGTGCTTAAAGCTATAGACATGCTTGCTGAAGTACCTTGCTGAATCAGGACCACGAGGAAAATATATAGATAGATAATAGAGATCTCCTTTGTCCCATGCTGCGTATGTATTAAAATCAACCTGGGAAATCCTAGCAACAGAAGTGAGAAAGACAGTTTGGGCTTGATACAGCAGAAGCTATGAGAGTCCTTCTGGAGCAAGGACGCCCTGCTGTGCACACTGCAGAAAGCAATCTCCTCCTCCCACACGTGGAAGCATTGCTGGGTAGACTGGGGAGGAGGGCTCACAATGGTGTACAGGGTTAGTAATCACTGACTTCAATGGCTGTTATTAAAATCTGAGGCCACAATTCGGTGCTTGCCCCTCTGAGACACATGATGGACAGGGATGGGGGTGTAGTGAGGTTGATTTAGAGTCCAGTGACTATGCAGTCATTATGTAGACAGGAATGACAACATGTCTGTGGAGGCCCTGCTTCTTCAGTTCCCTGCGTAACACTAACATCGGTCCGTCCTTCAGTTGGCTTGCAGAGACATGCGCAGTTGTGTCTGAGGTGCCTTGACTGAAAGGATGTACCGTATGTTTTAGCAGAATCTCTTTTGCTTCAAATCTATCAGAGATGCCACTGATGATTTTGTTATTGTTGCCATTTGTAGACTTTGCAGAACTAACAACTGTGGTATGTAACCTAGCTCTTAAATCAGTCTCTGTACCAAATGACTGGTGGATAGCTAATTTGATGCCGATTTTTGAAAAAGACTCCAGAAGTGATCCTATCAATTAGAGGCCAATAAGCCTAACTTTGGTACCATGCAAATTGGTTGCAACTATAGTAAAGAAAAGAATTATCACTCAGACACACAGATGAATATAGTAGGTTGCGGATGAATCAACACACCTTTTGTGAAGGGAAATCATGCCTTACCAATCTGTTAGAATTGAGGGGGTCAACAAACATGTGGACAAGGGTGATACAGTGGCTATAGTGTACTCAGACTTTTAGAAAGCCTTTGATAATGTCCCACACCAAAGGCTCTTAAGCAAAGTAAGCAGTCATAGGATAAGAGGGAAGGTTCCCTCATGGATCAATAGCTGGTTAAAAGATAGGAAACAGAGGGTAGGAATAAATGGCCAGTTTCCACAATGGAGAGAGATAGATAGCGGGGTCCCCCAAGGATCTGTACTGTGGCTGTGCTGTTCAACACATTCATAACTGAGATGGAAAAGCCAGTAAATGCTGAGGTGGCAAAATTTGCAGATGATACAAAATTACTCATGAAAGTTAAGCCCAAAACTAACTTCAAAGAATTACTAAGGGATCTCGCTAAACTGGATGACTGGGTACCAAAATGGCAGATGAAATTCAAGGTTGATAAGTACAAAGTAACACATTGAAAAACATTTTCTCAACTATACGTACAAAATGTTGGGGTCTAAATTAGCTATTACCACTTAAGAAAGAGATCTTGGATTTATTACAGATAGTTCTTTGAAAACATCCACTCAATGTGCAGCAGATGTCAAAAAAGCTAACAGAATGTTAGGAACCATTAGGAAAGGGATAGATAATAAGACAGAAAATACCATAATGCCACTATATAAATCCATGGTACGCCCACACCTTGAACACTGCACACAATTTCAGTTGCTCCATCTCAAAAAAGATATATTAGAATTGGAAAAAGTACAGAGGACAACAAAAATGATTACGGGAACAGCTTCTATATGAGGAGAGATTAAAAAGACTTGGACTGATCAGCTTGGAAAAGAGATGACTAAATGGGGATATGGTAGAGGTCTATAAAATCAGAAGTAGAGCTCACCCAATGAAATTAATAGGCAGCAGGTTTAAAACAAACAAAAGGAAGTGCTTCTTCACACAGTGCAGAGTCAATCTGTGGAACACGTTGCCAGGGGATGAAGGCCAAAACTATAACTGGGTTCAACAAAGAATTAGACAAGTTCATGGAGGACAGGTTCATCAATGGCCATCAGTCAAGATGGTTAGGGACACAACACCATGCTTTGGGTGTCCCCCAACCTCTTTGTGCCAGCACTTGGGACTGGATGACTTGATGGATTACTTAATATTTGACCTGTTTTGTCCTTTCTCTTTTATGCATCTGGCACATACTGGGATAGATGGACCATTTGTCTGATACATTATGGCCATTTTTATGTTCTGCAACAGCAGTTCACATTCTTGAAGCTGAAAGCTTTTTTTTCTTGACCACAGAGAAACACTACACCCTTCTGGAGTTTGCTTGAATTCCAAGATAGCACCAGTAACAGAGGACGTACAGGGATCTACAGCTCCCAGATCAGCGGTACAATGTCAATGCAGTGCAGCAATAGATACATTATCAGTTTAAGAAATACTCCCTAGAAGAGCTTCTCTTTTGTTGATGAGTATGGCAGCCATTTTCTTACTGGGTCCTGGCGTCCAGTGGGTTATGTGACAGACCCAGACCAGTGGGGTACAGGAGTTTGGAAGAAGGCAAATATACTGGCCACTGGATGAATAGTTTTCTGTTCTCTGAGTGACCAGAGCAGGGCCTGTACTAGAGCAATCAGGAACCTGCTAGAACCAATTAAGACAGGCAAGCTAATTAAGATACCTGGAGCCAATTAAGAACATACTAGAATCAATTATGGCAGGAGAGACTAATCAGGACACCTGGTTTAAGAAGGACCTCCCATCAGTTAGTGCAGGGCGTACAAGGAGCTGGGAGTGAGAAGGCAAGCTGCTGGAGAACTGAGGAGTACAAGCGTGATCAGGCTTCAGGAGGAAGATCCTGCGGTGAGGATAAAGAAGGTGTTGGGAGGAGGCCATGGGGAAGTAGCCCAGGGAGTTGTAGCTGTCACACAGCTGATACAGGAGACATTGTAGACAGCTGCTATCCACAGGGCCCTGGGCTGGAACCCGGTGTAGAGGGTGGGCCCGGGTTCTCCCCAACTCCCCAACTCCTGATCGGACACAGGAGGAGTTGACCTGGTCTGTGAGCAACACCAGAAGGGAAGGTCTAATTTGGAAAGGGATCTGGCCTGTCCCTGACCCACTAGGTGGGCAACAGAGATTGTTCTCCGTTTCCCCCATGCTGGCCAGTGATGAGGTTAGCTGAGTGAACGGCAGGTTTGAGCCTGTAGCAGAAGCGGCCAAACTGAGGGCTGCCGTGAACCTCTGAGGCGAGCAAAATCTGCCAGAAAGTGCAGGACCCACCAAGGCAGAGGAGGAATTTGTCACAATATATATATATGGATTTCAATTAAACATTGTTGCAGCCCAAACTTGACTGACTTGGACATCCAAAACTCACATTGAATTCAGTGGGAGTCTTAAATGCACAAGGCATTCAGGATAGGGCCTTATGATTGTGCACTTGTGTCTTTGCCTTTTTGGGTGACAAGTAAACAGCAAGATAAAACAATGCATGAAGTGCTTAGTAACACGCTAAATTCTTCCAGGAACACTTTACACATTGGAACAACTTTGAAAGGGCAGATTAAAAGGCATAAACTCTGTGTACCACAAACTGGACTAAATTCTGACTTCCATTACATTTGTGCTATCCTGTTGAGTGCGGTTTCATGGTTGTAACTAAGGTCAGAATTTGGCCAATTGTAACATAGCCAATTCAAAAAAAGAACAGGAGTACTTGTGGCACCTTAGAGACTACCACATTTATTAGAGCATAAGCTTTCATGAGCTACAGCTCACTTCATCGGATGCATAGAATGGAACATATAGTACGATATATATACACGCATACAGATAAGTTGGAAGTTGCCATACAAACTGTGAGAGGCTAATTAGTTAAGATGATCTATTATCAGCAGGAGGAAAAAACTTTTGTAGTGATAATCAAGATGGCCCATTTAGACAGTTGACAAGAAGGTGTGGGGATACTTAACTTAAGGAAATAGATTCAATATGTGTAATGACCCAGCCACTCCCAGTCTCTATTCAAACCCAAGTTAATGGTATCTAGTTTGCATATTTATTCAAGCTCAGCAGTTTCTCCTTGGAGTCTGTTTTTGAAGCTTTTCTGTTGCAAAATTGCCAATTCAGATAATTCAAATGCAAAAGGTGAGTTTAGGGCTGCATCGCCATTATTTTAATCTATTGTAGCATTTTTTTTTTCTGGTGTGTAGAGCCTGAGATGTTCAGTATAAAAAGGCAACGCACACTCTGTTCAAAGAGTTGTTGTCAACACTGACCATTTCTTTTCAAAATGCATGTGCACAAATTTCAACAGCACCCAGTGGAACAACTCTTCAGTTACAGCATGGAAGTAGTGTTGTCTCAATTTGGAATAATATGTGACAAATCTCCTCAATACCATAACAATCCATCCCATCATTAGAAATCCAATAACTACTTTTCAAATTGAAAAGGAGTACTTGTGGCACCTTAGAGACTAACCAATTTATTTGAGCATAAGCTTTCGTGAGCTACAGCTCACTTCATCGGATGCATACTGTGGAAAGTACAAAAGATCTTTTTATACACACAAAGCATGAAAAAATGGGTGTTTACCACTACAAAAGGTTTTCTCTTCCCCCACCCCACTCTCCTGCTGGTAATAGCTTATCTAAAGTGATCACTCTCCTTACAATGTGTATGATAATCAAGTTGGGCCATTTCCAGCACAAATCCAGGTTTTCTTCTCCCCCCCACACACACAAACGTGTTCTGTATCTAATTTTTTTAAAGATTTTTCTATAAAAGAGAAAATATATGTATAGTGAGCTGTAGCCCTAACTCTACTATTCTGTTAAATTAAGTCTGTTGGCAAGCATAACACCAAAATATTTTAATTTCTAAGAGTTTTAGTCAAATAGTACAGTTTAATCAAAAACAGCAGCAAAGATCTCTGTATTCCTTTAGAACAGCAGGGTGCGAAGAGGTGAGCCTGCGCTCTGATCACTGAGTTATCAATTAGTTCTCCCTGCCTCCCAGAAAGCTGACAGAGTTAATTAAACAACGAGGCTGGACAGATGGAATAAGGAGCCAGTTAGACCATCATCCCAAGGCTGATAAAGAGGCAGGAGGGAAGTGTCAAAGGGAGAGAGAGGGGACCAGGGCGAGTTGAGCCCAATTCTAGAGGCCTCAAGGGAGGGAGACGTCTGTTCCCCTCAGGTCCTGGGGAGAGGGCCAAAAACTGCTGCTGGTGCTGCAAATAGGCTGTTGCGTGGGGACTGTTGGGAAAATGGTGGGGGAGACTTCAAATAAAAGGATACAGTGAGGACATAACGGCTGGAGTCCATGCTGTTTCTGTGGGGAGAAGGTCAGAGAAGAGCCACGCCCTGTGACGCTATGCACAGGTTGATGACGCCAAATCATCATTTAAAAGAGTTCTGTATCAAGCCATAACTGTGTGTTCTGGGCTTACAGCCTATTTGCATGTTAAGTAATTAATGGACTTTTTTGTTCCCCCTTCATGTAAATGACACATCCTAACTAGCATTGTCAGCGCTTTTAAAAAATATCCTCACATTCCCTCAGACATCTCTTCCTCACACATTCACCTCCCTCTAAGGTGTTAGCTTCCTAGGGCTAGGGGAGCAGCCAGGCCTCTGAAGTTTTTCCCACATTCCTTGCTGCCGACCAGGGGGCAGGTTTGAGTCTAGCAGGTGCAATTGGACAGAGAGTTCACTGATCAAACATAGAATGTACACTCTGATGTATGTGAGGTCTGGGCTTGCAAAGGTACCACCAGCATTTGCTCATAACCTAACCATCCACTCAGTTACACTCGCCCATCCACCAATGAGTCAACCAACACCATAAAATAGGCCACAGAATCTGATGCTGATGATGTCACTGGGGCTGTTGGGTCTGGAGAGAGGCAATGCTGCTGGCGCCATTTGGCTCTTCAGGATATTTGGGGCAAAAGTATTGTGGGCATCTCCTACTGCAGCTGAATCCCTCCTTCTTGGAGTATGCTGGGGCCTTGTAAAAGGGCCACTTCCCCATAGAAATTGAATGGAGGGCTGAAAAAAGTCTCTTTAAGAGAATGCTAACTTCAGATAAAATGTAGATGGCTTCTGAATGCTGAAAGCACATTTGTGGAGCAGGGAAGGTGATTTAGAGTCAGTGGGAAGGTGATTTAGAGTTAGTGTATCTTTGTTTTCACCTAAACGAGAATAATTATCGCATTTGTGTTGCATTTTCATGTTATTTGTTTCACTTAAATTGTTGTTATAAAATGATTGCTACAATACCTAGCAAGATTTTATGAGTTATGTTGCTGTACTCTGCGGCAATTTAGGAGCTTGCTGAACTCCATGGTAAGGTCATGTGATTTCCATGGTGTTTGTTAATTAGTCTGGGTGAAAATGCCAGCACCTGAACATGTTTGGAGGGTGAGTGGCAAGAAAGTAATTTTGTCTGAAGCAGTTCCAAAAGCCAGACAGTTTGAATTTGTGGTTCTGACTCCTTGATAATCTACCAGCTATGCATCTGGCACTTAAAGTTTTCACATTCAGAACCTGTCTTATGCTGTCTCATGTATCCCAACAAAGAAACACAGGCCTAATTCATCATTGTCCAGCGCCTTGTGTACACATTCACAGAAGAAGAAAGTGGGTATAGAACACAAGCATACCAGAATGGTAGCATTTACACCCACTTTGCACTGGTGTCAATGACTACACGGTGCAAGACAATGATTTGGGCACCAGAAATGCAATTCCTAAAGGCATGTGTATTTAGTCTGGTGGCTAATGCACAGATGTTTTCCCCATGAGTGCCTGGTTTCAGAGCCAAGGTTAAGGCCCAAATGAAAAGGAGTGGTTTGGTCTCAGGCTAGTGCTTAGTGGACACTTGCAGGTATCACAATATCCCGTTGTAATTTGGCCTATATGAGAGAATCTGCTCAGGATTGAAAGACAGAGTAGAAGAGACAGTGTAGGTCAGAAGTTGCATGCATTAGAAGTGTGCAATGACTCTCTTTTTATGGAGGTGAGAGGCTCTGAACACTGTAAATGAAGTTTGCAGTGGGCCCAGCATGAGCCACTGGGCCACTGCTCATTTGTCCACTGGTCTGGCAGGCACTAGGGACCATAAAGTCAGTTAGTCCTCTAAATATGAATATGCCTCGGCTTCAACTTGAAACTAAATTGATATATGGTTTAGCAGGTAGCCTTGTCAGCTCTGGGGCTGTAGGTTATATGTTTGAGTACCATGCTGCTTGTTTTATTCAGTATAGTCATTTGAGGGTGTTGGACTCATTGATATTGGATATTGGCATTATGAAACAAGTCCAACCTGCAAAAATACATAATCAGTTTCATGAAGACACCAAACCTATTGTATGTGCCTTGGACTGCAGGCTGGCTTAAGATATGCAGCTTTGCTGTACTAAGAAAAGGAGTACTTGTGGCACCTTAGAGACTAACCAATTTATTTGAGCATAAGCTTTCGTGAGCTACAGCTCACTTCATCGGATGCATAAAGTGGAAAATACAGTGAGGATGTTTTTATACACACAGACCATGAAAAAATGGGTGTTTATCACTACAAAAGGTTTTCTCTCCCCCCACCCCACTCTCCTGCTGGTAATAGCTTATCTAAAGTGACAGCTGTTCCAGGAAGGGGTACTAGATTCTACAGTCTTCTGGCCTGGAGGTAAAATTGCTTTCAGATAAGATGCATTCATATTAGCAGTCTAGTTATATACTCATGGTGGGACTTGGTGGGCTTCTGTTTCATAGGAAAGCATAAATTCAAGTTAACTCCACAAAATATCTAGCATTTTCACAAAATCACATTGTCTTCTGCTCTATTCACTGATGGTCATAATGGTAGAGATTAAACAAAAGATGTTCAAGTGAACCAATATGAAATGAAAAAGTTGAGTTTTGCACATCCCTTGTAGTAGTAGTTTCTTTGTAATTTCAAAGTGAAATCTAGTTATATGAGTTAGAAACTTGCAATCCTCTTGTGCTTGAGATATAAAAGATAAAATGGATTTATCTCAAGGTCCATATACTTTTACATGCAGGGGCTAAATTGTGCCTTCATTTACACCCATATAATCCCATAATGCCACCACAGTGTAACTAAGGATAGGATTTGATCTAGTATGATGTCAAAAATAGCACTGTGGAAAAAGGATAGTCAAAGTAAATGTAGAAGAAGTAAGTAAACAGAACAATATAACCAAGGATGTAGAATTGCAAGTTTGGGCCATGATGCCATCAAGGTCAACTCAGCATATGAAGATTTTGCCTGGGGAAAACAGGATGTTCCTGATGTGTTCCAAAGCATGCATATATAAAAACACATGTTTAGAAGTGGCTGGTAATGAGAGAATAACATTCTAGGGAGCTCTAAAAAGACGGCAGCTTTTTCAGGGTATGGAACTGAAGAGAAAATAAGAGAATGTCCTTTTTAATCACCTTGCAGATATGATAATTGTGGTTCAAATTCAGAAGTGTAAGGTAAAAATTCACAGCAGGAATGAAACTAAAACATTTATTTCAGGAAAACTGGAATAATGTTTAAAGAGCTTCCTGTGGCTTAGCTGCTATGTCACATTAGGAATAACCTTTCTTCTCTGGGTCTTAGGAAGTATTGTGTTTCATACTTGCTAAGTGACCTGCATTTCACAGGTCAAATGTAAAATTTATCCAAGAGAGTGTTGATCTGCTTGTTCACACTTATCCCTCAGCAAATAAAAGGTTCATTAAAACAGGATGGCTAGAATGGGGTCTGAGGCTTTATTCATAGTGATGTCCATGTCCCAGATCTGCTACAGGTTAATAGTGATAGCTACATAGGACGTAGAAGATACCATCTGACAGAGATACTGCTGTTCATCTTGTATTTAGTGGTACTGTACTATTTATACTGGTATCTATTAAATAATTCCAGCTAGGTCTGTTGGGATTGGGGAACCTGAAAAAGTTCAGAGTCTTCTTTTAACTAGACAGTTGTGAATTTTCACACCTATCACAACCTCCACATTAGATTTTTGTTAAACTGTTTATGTACAATATTGTAAGGTGTTTGCATTAGGGACCCTATGTAAAACAGAGTAACTGAACTGTCATTCACAAGAGATTGCATTGAGGACCCTAACTTGAGTTTCTCAGGTCCAGCACTGTGGCTTCTAATTCCTCATAATGTTTCAGGATATTGGAGCCCAGTTTAAACCAACCAAATACAATTCCAAATCATGGAGTTTGAACAGAGTATTTCTTCTGGATCCCATCCTCATACAAGTAATCTGCTACTGTATGTTTAGGCTTGGAAAGATTAGATTTTTATTGGAAAATATTCATATGTCAATTTCACCATACATGCACAAACTTCTAATAAAAATATTCCATCAATGATGATAAAAATGTACATATCAGCAAAGTCAGAAAAATGCTGCTTGAGAACTTAAGAGTTTGATTTAAGGCTAAATTTTGACATATGATGTTGACTGTATGTTTTAACAGTTATAAAGATTTAAATAATTATTGTCTGATCCCCCATAATTTCCTACAACTGTGAAAATTTAATTTGATAAAAAATAGAAAAAATGCTGATCAATAAAAATCAAATTCTACCAAGCCAGTGAGTATTACTTGATTTCCAGTCTGGAAACTCCGTGAGGAACAAAGTGTTGGTGCTTTGCCAGTCTTTCCTCCTTTCCAGGTGCATAATTATTTTTATAAGATCATAATAATAATAATTACATATAATATACATATATATATATATATATAAAATTATATCTGTGTGTGTGTAAAGTCTGTAAAAAAAGAAAACAATAAAAATAAAGTTAAAATAGAGAAACATTTAGAATATTATGGGGGTGCACAAAGTCATTTGCCAGAAAATGAGCAGGCAATAAGACGACTATGGGGTAGAAGTAGGTCACTCCCTATCCTGGTACCAATAAAACATTGAGGAGAAGTAATCCTGCAGGCCTTCTAGTTAGTCTAAATAAATGAAGAAAATATTTAAAAACAGAAGACCACCTGGAGTAGCCTTTATACTTACACTGAAAAGACAAACTGATTTCAATATAAGAACATGGAATGCACCCTATCTTAGGTACTTCTAGGGCTCCCATTACTGTAGTACTGAATACCTCACAGTTGATTACATATTTGTTAACATTTGTTGGAAAAAATCTTTGATAGAACCATTTTTCTGTCGGAAAATGTAGTGCTGTCAAAATTGAAATGCTTCATAAAATTGTTTCAATTTAGCCAAAAATTTGTTTAGGAGAAAAACTAGAGAGGAAGAATTTTCACCTCTATTGAAATACCCGTTTCAACATTTTTCAGAAGGAAACTTTTGGATTTTTCATTAAAATACTTTTGGATGAGAATTCTTGTATTTTGTATTCTATACTCTAATATAAAATGAAATAAATGGAAACTGAAGATAAATATTTAGATTTTTGTCAAAGTGAAGCGTTTCTGATTTTCAGAACTATTTTTCTTTCAAAATTTTCCTTTACAGGGAATTTGGAAATGTTTGGGTTTCATTCTGATTCAAAACAAAGCCAAATTTTGAAATCTTTGTAAATTGGAATGGTCATTCTCCAGCTGGCTCTAGTACGTATCCTCACAATCAGAGGCACTGACTTTTGTTTTTTCTGG
This sequence comes from Chelonia mydas, assembly GCF_015237465.2. Taxonomy (NCBI): domain Eukaryota; kingdom Metazoa; phylum Chordata; order Testudines; family Cheloniidae; genus Chelonia; species Chelonia mydas. The sequence continues at coordinate 243,486,008 of NC_057850.1, read as the reverse complement.
TGGGTGCTCCACCCTCACTCTACCTGAGGTCCTGCTCCTGCTTGGTCTCTTCTCCTGAAGGCCCACCCCCACTCTGCCTCTTCCCACCCTGCTCCACCCCCTCCCATGGGGCTCCCCCACCTGCCCACCATTCGCTCCTCTCTACCCCTTCCCCTGAGCGCCTCCCACTTACTCCTCTCCCCCTCCCCTGAGGCTCTCTCCACCCTCCCGCCACTTGCTCCTCTCGTCCCTACCCCCGAGGCCTCCCGCCCATCGCTTGCTCCTTTCTGCCCCCTCCTGCCTTAAGGATAAGTGATGGGGGGAGGGAACAGAGAGGAGCAAGCGATGGGTGCCTCAGGGGCAGAGGTGGAGTGGGAGCAGGAAGAGGACCAGTACAGGCAGGGCCACAGGGGAAGAGACGGAGCGCGGGTGGGGTGTCAGGGCAGAGCATGGGTGGGGCCACGGTCCGTGAATGGTGAACACTCCCTATTTTTTTCCCCATGGGCGCTTGAACCCCTGAGCACCCACTGAGTCAACACCTATGATCACAATACTCCTGTGAGATGAGGCACTGCTATTATCCCCATTACACAGAGGCAAAACTGAGTCTCAGAGAGACTAAATGTCAGATTTTTAAAGCATTTTAGGTGCCTAAAGATGCAGATAAGCATATAGAGGAATTTTTAAAACCATATAAACACCTAATTGCTAATATAGCTATTCCTTGATGAGAAGGGGAATTAGCTACCCTGGTATAAGGCACCAACATCATTACATCCACACTAGGGGAGTTGTACCACTTTAATCATTCTGGTGAAAGATCATCCCTCAGCATATTAGTTCTACCACTGCAAAATCTGTGCGTAGGCCAGGCCTAAAGGAGATCAGCATATAGCCCATTGTAAGTCAGTGAGAGCTGGGCATCTGACTTCTGAAAATTCCAACATACAACTAACTACTTGTGGCCTCTTTATAAAGCTCAGCCATAGAGAGTTTTGTTGTTTTTAAGCTGCTTTCTCTTTTGCATCTTAAAAGATGCAAGGAAATAACTTTCACTATCTGAAATATTATAAAAAGCCATTTATTATTGAGAACATATGCCACTTTTGTGTATTAAACTTTGGAAATGGGTTTTCTTAGGAATGACTGAAAATGCATCCACTAATTTCTGCTCCGGTATGTTTCTGACAGAAGCACAGCACGCTGTTAGAATTCTGCTTTAATTCAGTTAAATGGAAGGCATTAACTGTCAGACCTTTTCTGACGGTCATGAATTTTCTCTCTCTCTGTAGCTTTATAGAATTGAAGGTATTGTCTTTCCTGGTAACCTAAGGTACTTGGAGATAGGATAACTTTCATTTCAAAAAGCCACACAATACTATTCTGAAATACAAACCTACTAGCAACTACTGTCTCAGACTATTTTGCAGGAGTATATGTAGTCCAGGAGTTAGAACAGGGGATTAGGAGCCAAAATGGCTAACTTTGGCCAGGATTCACTGGGCAGCAGTGACCAAGTCACTTATGCTGGATTCCATCAACTAGCATTCAGACCAATGAGAACTCAGAGTGTTTAGCACCTCCTAAGATTTGAGCCTAATAATACTTCTGTGCCTCTGTTTACCCATTTGTAAAATGGGTATAATTGTCTGCCTATCTCATGGTGGAGTTGCGAGTATTATCATTTGTACAGCATTGTTAAATCACTGGATGAAATATAATGCTTAAATGCATGGTGGTAGTGTTTAAAACTATGCATCTTCCAGAAACGTAACTCTGGCAAAAGGCCCATATAGGACTAATAATCATAGATACTATGAATGAATTAACAGTTGCGTTGACAGTATTTCATAATCTAAATCTGTTACATATGCAACCTTTGGGGCCAATTCTCGTCACCCTTCTCCAGGCTTAGGAATTGGAGTGTTAGCTGTGATGAACAAGCTATTTGCAGTTTCTCATTAGCTAGTTGTCTTTGGACCTAGTCCGGCACTACTCACCATTTTGCCTGAGTAAGGAATTCAGGATATGGCCTACTGAAGCCTGTTGACTTAGCAAGTTGACTTACCTGTTTTAGGGTGGTTACCTTTAATGTTTTGTTATGGGCTCTTCACAGTGGTCTTTGTAAGAACCAATATGAAAGTTGTGCTGTTGTGATAGCGTTTCATTAAATGTCTTCTCTGATCATTTGTTCCTAAGGTCCAGCAAAGGGTGGTCATTTTTTCCCCCTTTCATTGTACAAATAAGTGCAGTGATAACTTCTTGTCACGGTGCCAAGATATCACTCGCTACATAGAGAAACCGTTTAAAGCTGCTTGACTAACAGGTTCCTCTGTCAAATCTGACATTAGAGTTATGATTCTTTTTTCTCTCTTCACTTTGATGACAGGCTTATCTAAGGTTGAGAGAAAAAGAGTGGAGTTGATTCAACCTATCATGCTGTACAGGTGAGAGTGTTTGAGATCAAGTACGCCTATTCAAAAGGCAAGTCCTGGTGCTGACTGACAGCTGCTTTCATCAAGAGCATGGCTTGGTTTTTTGACAATACCAAGAAATTTGACTGAGGCTGAAGGAATGTATAAGCTTAAATATCAAAATGTGGTTGCTCATGTGATAATGTCAGTGTGAGCAATTGGCTCCCTTTGATATTCTTCGAATCATCTCAGCAGACCAGATCTTCCTCACACAGAATCAAATGCTAATGGCCAACTCTTGTAAGTGAGGAGTGAGTCTGTTTATTAAATCTGTGTGTGGAGCTGGAAAGACACTCTATTACAATTACTGTAATACCAAATAGCTATTTAAAGCTTAAATTTTGTTGCAAGAAAAACATTTATAAAATGCTGAATGTTACACTTCTTTGATGGTAATTGCCAGGATCACTCTTTCCTCTTTTTTTGAAGATCACCACTGCATTTGCTTCACATCATCACAAACACCTGCTACCTCTACACCATAACTTCTTGTCATAGTGCGAGACTCACCGCTGCAGCACCTCCTGCTGGTCTCTCAGGGAATTGGTTCCTCCAGCCTCCAGAGCACCCTCTGCAGGCCAGTATCCTGCTTGCCACTGGGTCCCCAAGTCCCTCCTGGACCCTGGTGCCCCTTTTACCCAGGGTGCTGCCTGGCAGTACCCCCCACAGTCTCTGGGTCTCCCCTCCCCAGGGAACCCTCACCCACTATCCCCACCTCACCTCAGTCTTTGGCTACTGCCAGTCACCATTGGGGCAGACTGCAGTGTATAAGCCAATCATCACAGGCAAAGGGGGTTTGGACCTGCTGCCTCTGCCTACCTGTAGGCTGCCCTGTTGCAACCCCAGTACCCTGTCTTAGGCTGTCTGCTAGGCCTGCAGCCTGGGGCTTTTCCAGTCTGGAGCCTCCCAGCTCCTCTGGCCTTCCCCAGCCCTGCTCTACCTTAGGTACCTAGGTACACTCCCCAGCAGCCAGGCCCTTCTCCCTCTAAAGGCAGGGTGAGGGAGAGTCTACGCTGGCCCACTGCCCTCTCATAAGGGCCAGCTGAGCTCTGATTGGGGCGTGGCCACAGCTGAGCCTGCTTCCCCCAATAAGCCTTGCTCCCAGCCACAGCCCTCTCCTGGGCTGTTTTAAGCCCTTTAAGGTCAGAGTGAGTGACCACCTGCTACACCTCTCAAAATAATCATTAGTGATTTGATAAGATCATTAGCTAACTCTCTGAAAACCCTAGGATGATGCATGGTATCTGACCATTTTGACATGAATATATTCTATTTTTATGAATATTCCTATATCCAGATTTTCAAAGCAGATACAGTGTGATTGCAAAAAAGTGTACAGCCATTGTGCATGTGTGAGCATGCAGATGGGTACATACATCCATAAGTAATCATCTGTGCCTGCAGTTACCTGATAGTGTGTGCCAGGGTAGCATTTTGTACATGCATGAATAGGGAGGCAGTGTTGATGAGTGGGTAGAGTGCTAGACAGGGACTCAGAACAGTTGGGTTCTGTACCCAGCTCTGCCACTTGCCTGCTTGGTGACCTTAGGCAAGTTATTTTGCCTCTCTGTGCCTCAGTTTCCCCATCTGTAAAATGGAGATAATGATCCTGGCCGTCTTTGTAAAGCACTTTGAGATCTACTGAGGGAAAGTTCTGTATGACAGCTAGGTATTATTATTTGCAGGCACATGTTGCTTTGGCCTTAAATTCATTTGGTTCTTCTCCATATCCAGAAAACGATATTTTTACCCTCAGGTCTTTGAGCAACGCCTCAGGGAATTACACTGGTTTTCTTGTATTTTTCTTTTCTCAGAATAATTGTGGTTGTGTCACAAATACAGTGTCCTTTAGGATTGTCCAGCTTACTTCCACCCTCATGGATTTTAACATTTCCTCTTTGTATGTAATGGAGCCTTAATGCCCCTAAATTTCTTTTCTTGCAATTTAATACCCTGACATTGCTATGGTCTGTGGATCCATTCCATAATACCTTGAAATCAGATAGGTTGTGCTTAATGATACCAGACTTTCCTATTTTAGGCATGGTCAGTCAGTGCCTCCTAGAAGTATTTTCAGGGTGGTTTTCCCTCAGATGGGAGGCTTTGCTTTTTGCTCCTACAAAATTTAGGAGTCTCTGAGGTTATTAGTGTTTATCTTATATGTTATTTCATAGGTGTCAGGGCAAGTGCAGTTCTCAATGAGCAAGTTATCCTGTAGTTTTAACTCCTTATTCAAGTGCTCTTTGTTAGATGTTCTCAACTTGGGAATGAGCTATGGGAGGAGATAACACAAGGTTAAAACTTTAGGTGACACTTCAAGATGCATCTAACTGCCAAACTCCCAACAGAAGACTAAAACACTAAGGGGAGCTATGGGGAAGAGGGGAATCAAAAAGCCAGAAATCCTGGAACTTGGGAAAAGAGAAGGCAAAAGTCTGTTGCAGATCTAAATGACCTGTTTGAACCACCTGGACAAAGATTCCCATTCAAGTCAATGGGAGCTGGACTGGGCATTTTGATGACACAGTGAGGGCTGCTATAGTAAACATGTTATATGTATAGATAAAAATGTTGGCTTAGGAATTCTTTTACTCATTCTTCTCCAGTCCTGTGGACCTCCAGAAGATTGCTAGTGTTTCTCATTCCTTGTCTTTGCAATCATCTTCATAACTGCAGTGACACACACAGAAGTACCCAGAAAATCCACAGTGAGAATTGAATTTCCCTCTGTACTGGTAACACTGGAAATAAGAAAGTGCTGTGTATGTCTTAATTTACAGTAGTTGTGAGAATACAAATTTGCAAGAAGCTGGATACAGTGTTTTGCAGCTACTGACTGGTGTTTAACAAATCCCGAGGAGAAAGTATTAACATTAATATCAGTGAAGGACCAAAACAGCATCTGGACAGGCACAATAAAATTAAGGAACATGGAAATGGTGCAAGTGCAAATATTTTACTGAAAATCGACGGTATTATAGGGAAATGAAAAAACGCCGATAAGTTTACATCTGTAATGGCAGGTTTGGAAGGATTAGATTATTATTAGTAAATGTTGGTAAACATCGATTTCATTGTACCCACACGAAGCAACAAAAACATATTTCCATCAATAATCAAATTTACAGATAGGCAAGGTAAGAAAAGTGCTGTCTGAGAACTTCTTAGAATCTGATTTAAATATAGTTACTTTGTATATTTTGACATGTGATGTTGACAATTTATGCCGTAATGGTTATAAAGCTTTAAGTTTATGAACCTCAACATTTTCTGTCATTAAATAATTGTTTGACTGCTTATGATTTCCAGCAATTGTAAAAATTTAAATAGATAAAAAAAAATAGCTTAAAATCCATAATTTTTGCAACTGTGAAAATTTAAATCAAAATTTTTTTAAAAAAATGCTTAAAAATAAACATTGATATCTGTTGAAATTATAAAAAAAAAATTGAATTCTTCCAAGTCTGCCTATAACATTAGCATGCTACTGAATATAAGAGGGAACATATAAGTAAACAATGACTGTAAGACTATTAATGCACATGAGCAGAATGCTGTTAAACTAAACCCTGTTCTGTAAAAGCAGGTGATGTGGAAGCCAATTCATTCTATTAAACCCTGTACATTTCTCCAGCTATGCTAGAAGAAGGACAGGAGACACTGGATGTGATTTAATTAGGCCTTTAGAACTTAAATGTCTGGGAGTACCCAGCAGATAAAAGTGTACAGTGCAGGTGATTCCATAAGCAGTTCAATATATACCTGGGGGTCTTCCATCACCCCTCCCCCTTACCTACCCTGGTCCCCAGCCAAACCACTGCTGGGACCTCACCATCCCCTCTCCCGCAAATGAAGGTTATGGGAAGGTTATAAAGAATTGGGGGTTAGCTCCCTGCTGTACCAGTCATAGGAGCCCCCAAATCGACTCCTTTAAAGAATACCACCTTTTAAATAATTTCTCAATCCATTTTATCAGATCACTGCATCCCTTCCCTATGGACTACCTGCACTGGACATCTGCCCCGCATTTACATAATGAGTTGCGACATCATAGCCCAACTCCTTTTTCATGTTTGCTCGAACTAAGCCCCCCATAACTTGCTGTGGGGAAGGCAACCCGCCCCCCCCCCAACACACACACTTCACGTGGGCCAATTTGGCGGTGAGGGAAAAATTCCCAGCCCCGGAAGAAAGGAGTGACTAGTATAATGCCCACAGTGTATCCTGACAAAACCCAGTATTTCAACACTTCCACGCATGGGTGGGTGCTGCTCGGTCTGGTCCAGGTAAAAGAGGGCTTTTCCTCCACCAGCATGGACCTATATCATCCAAATGATTGAACTTAATTTCAAAAAGAGACCACTGGAGTGTAAATTAAAGAAAAGAACTCACTGGGCCAGAATTTTGAAAATATTTAGTCACTTAAGGTGGAGATTGGCACCTAACGGGCTTTCAAAGGTGCCTAGTGCCTAAATCTAATTCCCATGGAAGATCTGGGCCGGGTGCCTCACTCCCATTGATTTCAGTGGGTGTTAGGTGTCTAGGCAGAGTTGAAAATCCCACTAGGTGCCTGTCTACATCTTTAGGAGGCTAAATATCTTTAAAAATCTGGCCCATTTTCTCTCCTTTTCCACAAAGACCTCAGTGAGGTCCACTCACCATGACCACTGTAAAGGTGATGAATTGCTATTGCAGTGCTTATTCATCATGGCAAAAATCAGCAACGACAAATAATAAAAATGTAATAATTGGAGCAATTGACTGTGTATTGAATCATTTGCCCAAGAGCACAGTGCAAATAGCATAATTCCAGCAATACTACAGAGCCCGGAAGATTAAAAACCTAAATGAGCACAGAAAACGTCTGTCATGTCAGATACATCAATTCTGTCAGTCCAATACATACTCTTAATTAAAATGGAGCAACCATCTGTCCAAGAGGGTGCATGGGAAAACTGTAATTGATCGCCTTCGTTTTTCTGTGTGATAAGTGAACAGGACTAAAAGCTAACTCTCCTGGAACAGAATTAGGAGTTAGAAAACTGATGACCAGGGAATTTATGATTTTAAAAAATTATAGACTTTGCCATTTTGAACCTCCATCGTTTGTCTCTAGAACCTTTATACATGGGGCAAATCAAAACACAGGCCAGGTTCACTGTGGTGAGGACATGCAAATAAATTACACCTCTCTGTGATAGCTTGGCCCCAGGGGGTATTTTGCTGCAAAGAAGGGTAAGTGTTTTTACTGCTGATACTCTTCCTGAAGATACTGCTGTTGAAGGGGGACTAGCTTTCATTTACAAATAGGGGTCCATAAGAGCTCAGTGAGTGGAAGCAGGTGGGAAGCACACACCCTCCAGCCCTGGCCATATTTCCCTGTCCACTTCCTGATCAGCTCTGGTCCCAGGCCCCCCACTCTCTAAGATGGTGCGGTTAGGTTGTGGCTGCACTATGCTACTGCACCCTCTGTCACTGGTGGACTTTCCGATGCTGGGGCCCTATTCCAGCTCCTGCTATCATAGACCACCCACATAATGTAGACCGCATGGGCAGGTGTCCCATTCCAGAATTATTTATGGGTCTGCACTTAGTTATAATTAAATCTATGATCATTTGCAAAAATCTAAATTGAACTAAAGCTGGCCCAACACCTAAATGAATACTTTGCCACAGTGTTTAATAAGGGTAATGAGGAGCTTTGGGGTAGTGGCAGGCTGGCTAATGGAAATAAGGATATGGAAGTAGAAATTACCACATCCAAGGTGGAAGTCAAACTCAAACAGCTTAATGGGGCTATATCAAGGGGCTCATATAATCTCCAAGAATATTTAAGGTTTCAGAGTAACAGCCGTGTTAGTCTGTATTCGCAAAAAGAAAAGGAGTACTAGTGGCACCTTAGAGACTAATGCTCAAATAAATTGGTTAGTCTCTAAGGTGCCACAAGTACTCCTTTTCTTTTTAAGAATATTTAAGGAATTGGCATATGAAATTACAAAGCCAATAGCAAGAATTTTTAATGAATCTGTAAAGGCGGGGCTCATACCCTATGACTGGAGCATTGCTAATATAGTACCTATTTTAAGAAAGGGCAAACGTGATCTGGGAAACTACGGGCCTGTTAGTTTGACCTCAGTTGTATGCAGGTCTGCAACTGCTAGTAGCAAATATCCCCAATGAAAGTGATGGGGCACTAGATGAGGAGGGCTCTGAGTTACTACAGAGAATTCTTTCCCAGGTGTATGGCTGCTGGATCTTGCCAAAATGCTCAGGGTCCGGCTGACCGCCATATTAGGGGTTGGGAGGGAATTTTCCCCTGGGTTAGATTGACAAAGACCCTGGGTGTTTGGGGGTTTTTTGCCTTCCTCTGCAGCGGGGGCATGGGTCACTTGCAGGTTTAAACTTGTGTAAATGGTGGATTCTCTAAAACCTGAAGCCTTTAAACCATGATTTGAGGTCTTCAGTAACTCAGCCAGAGGTTCTGGGTCTATTACAGGAGTGGGTGGGTGAGGTTCTGTAGCCTGCAATATGCAGGAGGTCAGACTAGATGCTCACAATGGTCCCTTCTGGCCTTAATGTCTATGACTCTGTGATCTCTGAACATTAGAGATGGGCCTGAAAGTGGATTATTTTATCTCATTGAGATCGATGCCAGCATTTGACCTTAATATTTATTGGAGCGTCATCTAGTTCTGCCTTTGGAAATGCTAATCACGTAGGGTTAGAATGAGCAAGAATCTGTCTGACGTATTGGTTCAAATCCGTGTGAGTGCTCACAGCCTCAGCTCTCTGCAATGAAATGTGCAACAGACATTAGAGATCAGATTCACCTTCACCAGTGTAGCAAGGTCCAGTGAGCTCTGGGCACTATTTGCCCTGGAAGAGGGTCTTTCCCCTGCACCCCTCTCTGAGGTCATGCTGGGGGAGGGCAGCGTTAGGCAGATGTTGCTGTGGGGATGCGTTGAATCAGCATGTCTCTGGGAGCTCTGCCGACACACACCCAGCCCATGCTATATCTGGTTCTCTATGGCCTCTCCACAGAGGGAGTGGGGCTGTCTGAGCATATAAGGTGCATGTGACTGCATGTTCGTGGGTGGGTGAGGACAATCAGCATTCGGAGATGGGGCAGTGAGTGTGGACATGCAGGTGTGTGTGTGTGTAGGAGGAACCAGTGACTGAAGGAAGGTGTGTGCATGTGTATTGGTTGAAACATTTTGGATGCAACAGTTTTCCATAGAAAAATTTATTCAAAATCTAAACATTTAGCAGGAACATGTCAATTTTGAGGCAATTTTGGATGGGAAAAAGTCAAAACAAATTGTTTCAGCTTCCTTGTTTTGTTTTGAAAATGTCCAGACTTATCATTCTGACTATATTGTTTTATTGTCCTTTTGTTATCTTAAAACATTTACTATTACATATCATAATATGATATATCATATATATTAAATATTGTATATAGTATTAAAATATTACATGTACTATGTATTATATTAAATATTCCACAGAATGGAAACTGCTCTAGTTGGGAGCAGTGTGTGGGGGGGTAGAGGACACTGAATGGTTTGGTGTGTTGGGTACCTGGGTGTGGGAAGGGGGCAGTGCGGACAGAAGGGTGTGTGGATTTTATGTTGAAGGGAAGCCCAATGACTTACTATGTGTATGAGTTTATGGAGGAGGACTGATGAGTGGGTGGATGGCTTTTTCGGGGGGGGGGAATGGGTTACTGGGTGTACTTGTGCAGAGCGGGAAGAAAGTGGGTGAATAGATGTGTGGCGTCTGCAGGGACCTGTGGGTGCATGAGTATGTATAGCAGCAATGAGTGGGTGCATTCATGCTCTGCTGTCTGACCCAGTTCCTTATTGAATATTCCCCATTCAGTCCCATTTGAGATCTCTGTTTTGATATTCAAAGCTCTCCAAGGGACTGGCCCTAGCTGTTTAACAGCTGCCTTCTACTGGAGACAGGACATGAGTTGACCACCAGTGGGGGCTTGTGAGCATGGGAAACAGAACTTTCACAAGAGCTGGATCCAAACTGCACAAGTGGCTCAGAGAAGAATGACCATGAGCCTTGTGGTGTTCAGAAGTTCTTTTCTTCACCGTAGCTTTCTCTGAGTAAGCTTTTCACACACAGAGATAAATTACAAACCAAAACAAACCTACAAATGAATCCAGCTGTTTACCTTGCAGTCTGGGAAAAGGAAAGAGATTATTATTGTTCCTTTCCTTTTAAATGCTTTTGAGGAACTCAGGTACTGTAGTGGAGGAAGCCACTGAAAAAGCTAGATAGATACTGTATGAAAAGTCCAGGAAATGCTGGGTCGATATGTGTGGTGTGAAAGGTGAAGCTCAGTGAGTGAAGTAGTTCCTGAATGTGTGGGGCTGGTCTGAGTGAATATTCGGGAGACATTTTCCTTGGCCACAACCTCCACTGGTGGACTCTTTCCTTGCTGAGACATATTGTTTGTTTGGGGTCAGAGAAGCAGTTGCTCGTCTTTTAGCCATCTCTAGCTTGATGTATTACTCAGTGGGATATTGTCTTTGTCTGAAATTAATTTACAAATTAGACTAACCTGAATAAAATCAGCCAGCCATTTAATTTCTTGAATATGAGCAGTCATACGATTTTGTTTGAAAGTTCCTATATCCACTGGCTGCAACTGTCCAGACGGTTGATGTCTCTATTGCTGATTTTAACTTTAAGCCATTGGGAGGTTCAATATATTTTGCTTGTTATAAAATAGACTCTTGTACTTTCCTAACTAATTCAAGTTGTGTAATCAGCATTATGCTCTTGTCTAAATTGATTGGAGAGTCAGTTTAGTAGCCTTTGGAGGATCAACATTCTGACTCAAGCCATGGTCAGGAGTAATAATTGAATAATTAATTCCCTTACTGATTATTATCTGAATGTGAGTTGGGTTTAAAATAATTAGGTAATGAACACAGTTACATTGCAGTAAAACTGGAGTAGCACACTGCTGAAACTGGCACAGGTCTGTAAAGATTTCAGTCCAGTACATTCCTTGCCAATTTGAACAGGGGAGACTCCCAACCTCACCCCCCCTCTCCCATCCTTGTGTCTGTAAAGGAAAAAGCACTGCTCTTTGATACAGAAGAAAGATTCTGCTAAGGGGAGATGGACAGTCCTACAAAACTTGAAGATCTCCTGGATGCCATACTTATATAAGTGTGCAGATATTGTGCTATATATATATATACACATGGATAGATATAAGACTGTGGACTAGGGCTATCATCCAGCAATACGCTGAGCACTGGGAGACCAAGCCAGCAAAGCACTTCAGCATATGCGTAACTTTAAGTACATAAGTAGTCCCACTGATTAGTCAGTGTTTAAGTGTTTTGCTGGGTCGGGGCCAGAGTTCTCAAGACTGTGTAGGAATGAGCTCTAAGTATATGGGTACTGGATGCATTTTACATTCTGAATGTACTGACTCTCTTATGGTTTATTCCAGTGTTACACTTTTTTTTTGCTGACTATTTGTAAATTGAGGAGAGCTTTTAGAAAGACATATTATTCTTACCATTTAAAATTTACCACAAGAAGGATTATTTATGTAACAATTGTAACAACTGGATTTTTGCATAATATTTGTATCATCGAGTTTCTAATTTATAACCAATCCTAAACCCTATTCGCCTAAATTCTAATGATAAATTATGCAGAATGGTGATATTTCAACAACTTTCAAGAGTGTGTGAGCTCAGTTATCCAAATATCATAAGGGATAGGTTGGATAATCAAGGTTTCTGCTCATTTGGAGACTTGTCATTGTAACTACTAGACAACAGGGGATCTGACCCTGTTTGAGGTCAGAGGGAATTGTGGGTATCCATGGTTTGAATAATTTAAGTTGCACTGTAAACCTAGTTGGATTCCCATTGATCTCTGTAGTTAAAAAGTAAATAACAAACCAGATCTGGAACTTCTCATCAATTGTTTCAGAAACACGATCAAATTAGTATTGAGGAAAAAGATTCCACCTGTTACCCAGTCCTGCAAATTTATCAACTCAAGATCAAAATTTCTTTGTCCATCCTTACCATGATGTTTACAATAATGAAAAAAAATATGTGGTATATAATCTCATAAGTCAAAACAATTACTATTCCCTTGGTGAATGGACTAGCAGAATTTTGAAAGGCGGTTTAACACTTTTTATCTGAGTTAATTAGCAGGGTATGAATAGATACCAATTCTTTGTGAGGTTGAAGGGATTCTGCACTTGTTAGAGTCACAGTCATCTTTAGGCTCTTTCTGAGTCAAGCTAGGCAGTGGGACCTGCTGGGAAGGTCCTGAGCAAGGTTTATTCCACTGTGAAGTAGTTTCAGAATTTCCATAGTAATCCAAGATGTAAATTTTGAAGTTGGAATTGGACCATTGACCTTACTTCTGCCTAAGGAGGTTGAGAAAATTGGGCTTTTAGATTCATCTTACTTTTGATTGAAGTTTATAAGCCACTTGTGTCACTGGGAAAAGGCTCTTAGTCTAACATGCAGCTACCACTGGCACACTTAAAGGAACAAGGTAGGGATGGAAATGGGTGAAGAAAATTTTGACTAAGAGTGGGATTTTCAAAGCACCTTAGGAGCACAAACCCCAGTGAAAGTCAAAGGAACTTATGCTCCCAATTCACCTAGTCACTTTTGAAAATCCCACCTTAAATTCTTAAGATGAAAACATTCTTCTTCAGTATCAATACCTTAACAAACTGTAATATCCCATTTACAGTAAAAAGCCTCTGAATGTAGCACCCTAGAAGGTTTGCTGAAGGAGCATGAATTTCAAGAGGAAATATGAGACATCCCGAGGGAGCAAGTTCAGAAGGACTTAGATCTGTAAACATGTGACCTCAGAGACTATCCTACCAAATCGAAAAAATACTTATTATCCTGAGAAGTCAGTATGTGTAATAAATGGCTTATAGTGGGTGAAATGGACTATACTGTGAGTACAATGTGGAGTAATAAGCAGCAGAGAGGAATTGCACTGTGTTTTGCAAGAAATGTGGGAAATGAAGATAATTACTCTTGAACCCTGCCTTCAAGTTCTTATCTAAATTAGTTTAAAATTGCAATTGATTAGCAGAGGGTTTCTCTGATTCCTTAGAATAGGGTTCAGAAGTCAAGAAGGGCAGTATATCTATAGTACTGTCAGAAGAGAGCACCTTTGCCATCCTTGGAATTACTTGTACAATACAGGAGGGAATCTGAGTTTGCGTTTTGTACCACTACAGTGTTAGGAATATGGAGAGAGGTGATAAGCAAGACTTGTTGCCTCCTGATTGATTTTGGGTCTACAGTATTTTGTAAGCTAAGTGGCTTAACCTTAACCTTGATCCCATTGCTACTTGGTGTGACTGTAGTATGAGAACTCTTTAATGCTTTTCTTGTCAGAAGCATCTTAAATCAAGCACAACTTAATCACATTATTAAAAAATAAAGTTTTCCTCTCCTGCTTAGTCTATTTTCCAAACTCAGTAACTGAGGTCTAGTAGCATGAGTCAATCATATTAAACAGAGATTGGCCTCCTGCCTTCAGCTGCCTCCTCAAATCAACTTATCTTCTTTGTGCTCCTTCTGAGTCTGGCTTTACGAGGTGGATCACTGGAGAAAGCTAATAGAGGTACATGAAGTGTTACGGTCAATTCTGGGCAGCGGAGCCAAATCATATCACTGTATCAGCTAATATGAACCTTGGCTAGATAGTGAGAATGGTTAGAAGATCACCATAGGATAATCAAATAGGAATTCTGCTTTCCTTTAGGTGTCTGGGAGTCAAACAGCCTCCTCTCATCTGTGCTCCTTCTAAGTCTGTCTCCCCATGTTTTGACCTACTCCTTTGATTTGTAATTTGTTTTTCTCCTAGTGTGTAACCTACACTATACATTGACATGGACCCAGAAGCAATGTGAGACATGTGCCAGAGTACAGTTAAATGTGGAGGCTACAACTTTACTAAATTATTGGCCAATCGGGAACCCCTCCTGATCTGCCCACAAGGCTGTACCAGTGCAGAATTTAAGTGAGCACCAGTGGCCCTGAGCGCTACAAATCTGAGGATGAGTATGAGGGCAAGTCCCCTCTGCATCCCAGGCCTGCTCAGGGACCCTGGTAAGAATCCACAGTTCCAGCCCGTTTCCCCTTCTCCACGCTGGAAGTAGGAGAGATGAGAGGAAGGTAGTTCCATGCTGTGCGGGACCTGGAGATGCATTCCCACACTGTGCAATGTTGTACTCAGGGCTTATTGCCCAAGCAGTCTATTGGATTACTGGGAACTCACATCAGACCCTTTCTTAGCACACCAGCTGCATTGGAACCTGCCAAAGTTGCGACAAACATAATTAAATCCTTAAACCAGACCTTCAGGATGCAAGATGGGTGGTGAAAAGACCCACACAATCTTTGCCAGTTTGTCATATGGGAAAAAATCCCTTCCAGAGCCCAAATAAAATTTGGTGATCAACATAGCCCCAAGCATCCTAAGAGATCTAAGTAAGGGTGGGGCTGGAGCAAGCCAAAATGGCCACAAGTTAGCATTGGGCAGAAACAGCCCCACCTTTCTCCTCCCTGCCTCTGCAGGTGGCCGCCAATCATTTAGTCTGCCCTGATCCCAGTCATTCAGTGACAGCAGGCGTGGATGGGACCCTCACACAGGGTTAGGATAACTCCTTCTGACTTTACGACAACTAATGTATCTGAGAACCTCAATTCTTTTGTTCAGGATCAAACTGAGTTTCTTTGGGCCAAATTCACTGCTTTTCCATTCTGGCCCTCTGTGTCCCAGTGTGGTCTAATTAGGAAAGCCAGCTCTTTCAGAATAGACTGCCTCTCCATAGCTTCTTACTCTGATTACGTAAAACCCCCTTCCCTTCCTGATTGCCTTGTGACCCTGGAACAATGTTAATGTATACTAAAGAATAAGGAAGTCCTATTTCAGGCCTAAGGTGTATTTTGCCCACGTAACATACAGACTGCCATGTATAGCACTTATTGAATAGGGGGCAATATGGCTTATGAATATATATGTACTAGTGTAGGCTGATTCGCTAAGATACTTGTCGTAAAATCTCCTCCTTAAGGAAACTTCTTCCATCATACATTTACAAGTATGGCATCAACAGAGAATAATGTGCCCCAGATTATCCATGGCACACAGAAAATGCATAGGTCTATCTTAAAATGGTCATCATTTTGGTTGCCAGTTTCCCAGACTTGTTAAATTATGGAATGATTTTCTCTACTAGGATATTGGTTTGCTAACCCCCTACGTTTTCTTGAGAATTGTTTTGCCTTCAGATGAGAACACTGCTGCATTTCCCCCTCAACATATAAACTATGTGCTACCTGTTTAGAAAATGATATCAAGTGTAAATCTAGCCCTGATAAGTGGCCTTGACAAGGAAGTAACTTAGAATTCACTGTTCGTAGGAGGGGGAGAGAAAAAGAGGAAGAAGATAAAATCTCAACTGAAATCAGTACAGTGTGCCCCTTTAGGACCGGTTCTAGAGCAGATAAGATTGCCATTCCTCTATAAACAGGTCACCGAGTCTCAACATCAAAACGATATTTACCAAAGTTTTCTGTCATTTAGTGAATTGATCACACATATAGTAAACAGACCTTGGTAAATATGAAACTAGATTAGCATTTTCAAGTTTTTCAAATGCAGCATTCTCTTTAAAATGGTTGAGACATTTTTCTTAGACATTTAAATCCTATGCAAATAGTTACGGCAAATATATGAATCAGAAAAATGCACTTTCAGCAGCAGTTACCACGCCTTTCTGTATCTCCTTTTATTTGAAAATAGGCAAACACAGTTATTTCTATTTGCCTTTTCTGTTGAATATTTTAATGGTTTGTTCTGTCTGAGAGAAAAACTGATGTTTAGTTAAAGTTGACACAACCCACAAGTGGACATGTCAAAACAAGCCATAGAAAGTTACTTTTGATGTGTTTTATTGAGATATCTATGGTACTTTCCAATTATTTTATGCCCAAAAAGGCAGCTCTTCTCAAAAATTATTTCTTCTGAAAACCACAAATACAACTTGTGAGATCTTTAAATAATAATATATTGCAAGGGAAACTTCTTAAAGTTACAAATGTCTGCTCCTGGCCAAAGGGAAAGAAGTATGATACAATATATTCAGTTCAATAATTTGTACATAAAATACATATTTTCATTAAGGTGGTAATATCAGGTCACAGGGTTGTGGTTTTTTCCTCTTTTTTTTTTTTTCCCAGTAGCTGCTTTTGCAGGAGTTAAAAAGTAACTACTTGTATAAGGAGCAAAGTTATTGGCTTTGTGATTGTTTGCTCTGAGCCATAGCTATTTATAGGTTATGACACTTAGCTCTCCTTTGTCTTGGGGTTCTTCCTGGTAGTCAAAAAAAGTAGTCTGACTTTAAATACACCAGGTTTTTTAACACTACTTTATAACTTCTCCACAGAAAAAAGAATTGAAATCTTGTTCTTTTCCACACCACTACTTTTCCCCTACTTTAAATGATTTAAGGTCCAAAGCAGGCTCAGCTTCCAGAGTGGTTGTAAAGGTCTGTCCTTTAGCCAAGGAATCAGGGATAAATCTGGTTCTGAGGAGCTAGCAGCATAGCTGGGCAGTGGAGGTAGGTTTCTCCGTGGAAAGTTATGCATTGGCTGGGGCCTTGGTGTTGATCAAAGGGGAATGCTGCTCTTTGAGAGGTGCAACCTTAGAATCCGAAACTGAGGAGTTGCTCTTTATAGGGGGAGCCACATGATTCAGTTTTGGGGGAGCAGCTCTTTGCAGTTGGCCTTGTGCCTCAAATCACAAGAATCCGCTCCAGTGCCGGAAATACCGCTTGCACCTCCCAGGAGCCTATTGTCTCCAGGTGAGTGAGGGACAGCAGGTCCCCATCAGCCTCTCCAAGAAAGCTGGTGACTACTGTAGGGCAAAATAGTCATGGTGAAAGTTAGAGTTCATGGGACTTCTGCCAGATCAAAGCAAAAGAGGCCCGTGAAATGTTGGCTAAGAGGAGTCAGGGTGAATTATTAAGGATGCCTATAAAAATTCAACTAGGAAGAGCCTACCTAGAGGCAGCATAGCCTAAGAGTTTGAGCCCAGGGCACAGAGATCTGAACTCCTGAATTATGTTTTTTACCTCTGCCACAACCTGGCATTACAATTGCTTTATCATTGTTATTGTTACACTAGTGCTTGGGGTCAACAGAGAATGAGGCCCTTTTGTGCTAGGTACTGGACAAATATAAAATAAAGGACAGTCCATTCCCCAGAGAGCTTACTACCATATTAGACAAAATAGACCCAGGGTGGGGGAAAGATCTATAACATACAGAGTGAACAGTGGTGGCTTGCAAATGTCCTGGTGGTTCCATGCATTTTTATACTCCTTTGCAAACATTTAGTTAGGCCTCGCAATGCTCCTATCAAATAACATAATTATCATTATTTTACAGACAGGGAAACTGCATCACAGGGAGGTTAAATGACTTGCTCATGGTCACACAGCACATCGGTGTTTAAGCCTAACTAGAACCCATGTTTTCTGACTCCCAGGCACCTGGGACCATGCAGGCAAGCTAATTAACCTTTCTAATTTTCCCAATTTTTCCTAATTTTCTTTAGCTATAAAATTATATTCACTGTAAGTAAAAATCTGAAAATATACAGGTTTCAGAATAGCAGCCGTGTTAGTCTGTATTCGCAAAAAGAGAAGGAGTACTTGTGGCACCTTAGAGACTAACAAATTTATTTGAGCATAAGCTTTCGTGAGCTACAGCTCATTTCATCGGATGCATTCCGATGTGAAGTGAGCTGTAGCTCATGAAAGCTTATGCTCAAATAAATTTGTTAGTCTCTAAGGTGCCACAAATACTCTTCTTTTTTTGAAAATATACAGGCGTTCAGGTTGTCCATTGCCACATGCAGGTGTTACAGTGATAAGGCTAAGGTTTTGTCATGGCTATTTTTAGTAAAAGTCATGGACAGGACATGGGCTACAAACAGTAAATCACAGAAGCTGGAGCCTCGCTCCCCAGGGCTGATAGCTGGAGCCCCCCCACCCAGGCTGACAGCTGGAGCCCTGCCTCTGTGCTGATCACCAGAGCTCTGCTGCCCAGGGCTGAAGTCGTGGAGTTCACGTAAAGTCACGGAATCTGTGACCTTTGTGACCGACTCATAGCCTTAGTGATGAATGCTTCAGAAATGGCTATAAGTAAATAACACATTTAATCACATTTTAACAGGCGGGTGGAGAAGGAAAATAAATGTAGAAAAAGTCAAAATCACATTAATTGGTGACAGATTTTTCCCATGTTTTCATGAAAGCTTTTCAGCAGTTTCTTCAACTTGTCTGGTTATTTTTACCACTTTTGGCCACCGTGGTGTTCTCATTTGTACAGTCTTCCTCACATTTTACTATTGTATGATCTTCTTTGTGTTCTATCCTTTGTTAGAGGTTGGTACATGTATAACTGATATAAATTTCAGCTGGCTGTAACATAAATCTGGCTTTTAAAAAGTTATAGCTAGAGATATGATAGGATTGGGAGCATTCTTTTCTCCTTAATACAATCATTCATTAAAATATTTTTGCATAGCATTATAATGTATATGTCTCTGAATGCTATCATTTATAACTTTGGTATTTGCAGCTTAAGTCCTTATTGACTATGTTAGCAAAATATATTCATGAAAAATGGGTTCTGATGGGTGGTATTATAAAAATGGCATTAGAAGAGTACAACTTTCCCTGGAAAAATAAGATAAACCTTGCTAAACATTTTCCATATGCTGCATTGAATATAAGCATTATGAAAAGGGGAGCAAAACAATTTTGATTCAGAAAAAAGCAGCAGACTAGTTATCAATAATTGGAAAAAGCAGGGTCTGGGTGCAGTATGAATTAGTCCCATTGACTTCTGTTAGTAGTAAAGGCCACCCCAGGTAGTAAATAGAATATCAGGGTTAGAAGGGACCTCAGGAGGTCATCTAGTCCAACCCCCTGCTCAAAGCAGGGCCAATCCCCAATTTTTGGCCAAGATCCCTAAATGGCCCCCAAGGATTGAACTCACAACCCTGGGTTTAGCAGGCCAATGTTCAAACGACTGAGCTATCCTTCCCCCCAATGGACCCTCTACCGTGTGGCCTTCAGAGTGGAAAAGGTATGTTCACTGCAAGGCACTTGTTGCTTAAAAAGCATTAAACCTTCCAGCATATGGGTGAGAGTTAGCTGTCCTACTCAGCATGGAACGCAACTATCAGCAGAGGACATTACTGTTTTCTGATGTAGAAAGATCAGGTTTTACCTTGAATGCATGCTGACAGTGCACTGGCCACAAGACGAGTATTCCTGCAGTGAGCAAATAGGCTGAACAAGATGAAGTGTGTGCTTGATCTTTCAGGAATCCTGTTACTGGCATCGTTTTTGAAAATATCAGATCATATTGGTGAAAATGTTACTCACAAGGCATTGGCCGCATTAATATCAGTGTGAGGTTGTCAGCCCAGAGCTAGTCTAACTTGTGTGCCTGACTTCTCTGAAAGTGTTTGGTTTCTGGTTTAAAATCATCATTGTTCACCTGTTTGTTAACTGAATGCAGTTATCCTCCCGTGTCTTTTTCAGTTTGCTTCCCTCCCTGCTAATGTGGAGCCTCAAGTACAGTAGAACTACAAAATAGTTTCAGTGGCTTTCCTTCCCTAAAATTGCCACAGTTCAGGTTGTATTAGGGTTTCACATAGCTGAGGTTGCATTCCATTTCCATGCCAACCCCCTGTTTTCATTGTAAGTGTTGGTCTCTGCCTGCTAGTGGGGTTTTTGTTGTTGAAAGTGAAGTTGGAAAGATTTCAGCCACTTGTAAACACAAGAAGAAAGGGAAAAATATAAGTTATATCTGGGGAGCCTTTGTCTCCTCCCAATCCTCCTTGTCCCCTCTACCTGATTGTCCTGCTGAAGGTCTATTGATCCGCGGAACACAGCAGATCATACTAAACTCCAGTTCCCTATGCAGACGTATCTGCTGCTGCTTGTTGTTCTCACAGAATTCATTTTCTATAAAGTTTTTTTTCTTAGTACTTCAGTATTGTCAAACTTGACCATTCAAAAATCATGAGATTTAAAAATAACAATAATAAAAAATAAATGGTGGGTTCTTTTTATTTGCTGTCCGATTTCAGTAGCTTTAGGTGCATGGGGGTCATGTTTTTCAGCTTTTCCCCTCAACTCATGAGACCTAGAAACAGATTTAAAAAGAAAAGAAACGCTGAGATTCTCATACAGACTCCGAACTCCAGCAGCTGAGGCTTTACACGAAATGTTGTGGGACTCACAATAAAATGATGAATGTTGTCAACTCTGGTACTTGCAAAAAAATTTACTGAGCTTTGAATCAGTGTAGCAGTACCCTATCTGTGCCAATAAGGCTGAATCTTTTATGTTAAAGCTTGAGATTAGTGCTGACTGAAAAACTTCAACTATTTTTCCTCAGGAAATTTTTAAAAATGTTCTTTTTATTCCAAAATTTCACCCCAGATTTATCAATTTTTCAACAAAAAACAAAGGTGGGGTTTTTTTGTGTTGTTTTGGTTTCATTTTCAAACCAAATCCCAGTTTTTTTTAAAACCAAAAAACTAAAACAAAAAAAAAGTTAAATTTCAACCAAAATGAAAAAAATTCACAAAAGTGATTTTGGTTGAAAATCCATTTTTGGTTGAAAAAAATGTTTCCATGGAGCTCTTCTTGATAGACTAACCAGCCAAAACAGCCATGTTTTTACTATTCACGTTGTGGATAACTATTCCTATTGGACCCAGCGTGTTGTCTGGACAAATTATAAGCACACTTGTGTATGCAGTCTTTCTGCACACTGGACAGAAGTAGTTGTGAAGTGTTGCTGAAAATTAGGCATAAAGCAGATAATGAAGAATGCTTCTAATTAGAGTAATTCAGGCTGTAATGGTGCTGTATACTTAAGGCTGTTTATGCTTTCATTATAAATTCCTATTTAAGGCTTTAATATTTTAGTCATTTTCATTTACAACAGGATGAAAACTGTGCACATGTGAATGTTCTGCCTGCATTTTATTCTGTAACAAAAAGCTTTAACTCTGTCAAGATAATTTTTTTTTTTTTAGTTCTACGGTATATGACTAGACTTAAGAAAAGAATCATTTAGTATCAAATCTGTTTTTTAAAATAATTTGTAACCTTTTTCTTCTTCCGGTGAACCACCTGCCTAAAACACAGAAGGCGCATCTGGAACAGCCATAATGCTGCTCAACACAAAAGCCTGCACAGCTGTCACATGGCCTTATTGACAGGAATTACACTTGTACACAAAGAGCACCCTACGTGTGGAAAAGAAACTCAGCCACTAAACGCCTTTTCTTTGCAGGAGTCCACTCCACCCCAGTAACCCAATTTAGTATAAATGGTACAAGGGTAAATAAGAGTTTATATGGTATAGTGTTTAAAATAAAACATTTATAAGAGAGGCATTGAATAGCTTCAGGTAAAGACCAGAGGAAGCGGAAAGTTGTGTCAATGCAGTGGAAGATCAAATGATAGAGATGAGACTGTGTCCATGTCCTCATCAGTATAGTAATCGCGCTGTCGTCGCTTCCTCGCCCGGTTTTGCAGGTACTGCACATACTGCTGGATAATGCGCGAGGTATTTACAATCGTCAGAACTGCAGCGGAGATCTGAGCGGGCTCCATGGCTATGGCGCCTGCACGGGTAATCCTGGAAAAAGGGTGCGAAACGTAGGAAAGCAGAGTGGCAGTGGAAGATGTGCTCTTTGGTTCAAAGGCAGAAAATGGTTGTCTTCTGTGGCTTTCATGGAGGTAGGAGCCCAGGACAGACAACATGGAGAAGCTCGGAAGCATCGCAATAGCGGGAGAACAGAATTGGTGGCGGAAGCTGTGCTGTTCGGTTCACGGTAGCCGAGCAGAGTTGGCAGCGAAAGTGTTCGATGAGGAAGAGAAAGAGTAGATAGTAGAGATTACATAGGAAGATGAGAGGAAACGAGAGGTGGATTCATAGTAGCAGGAGGGCAGCGGTGCACCATCTGCTGAAAGCAGTATGGCGTCTGCACGCCAAAAAGGCGCGAAACGATTGTCTGCCGTAGCTTTCTGACGACACACACCCAGAAACACCCGCGAGAATGTTTTTGCCCCATCCTGCACTGGGAGCTTAACCCAGAATTCCAATGGGCAGTGGGGACTGCAGGAACTGTGGGATAGCTACCCACAGTGCACCGCTCCGATATTCGATGCTAGCCTTGGTACTGTGGATGCAGTCCGCTGAATTCACGCGCTTTAATGGGGACACAGAAGACCGAATATATAAAATAGCTTCCAAAAATTCAAATAGAAAATTTTTTCAAAATAATTTCATACTGTAGACCTACCCGTAGGGCCAGTCTGTGGCATGCCGACTACCACTTGCAAGATTCCATTGACCTCAGTAGGAGTGGAGGGTTCTCAGATCCTTACAGGCTCAGACTGGTAAGTCAGAAGGCCTGGGAACTTGGCCCTGATGGTTGTATGCTGATTTTGGTGGGGGGACAGTGACACAAAGACCTCTTGGCAAATGGCCCCCTGTTCTTTGCAAACAATTCTTGTCTCAGTCTTGACAAATTCACTATATCAAAAACATTGCTTATGGGGTATTTGTCCATGAAAAGTCATGTGTAAGGTCTCCTCTGAAAGCTTGCAACTTATTGATGTCAATAATCATGGTGTGATGTGAGTACGGGTAATATTTAAGGAAATAACATAACTATATTGCAATTATGTCCTTATGGTCTTAAGGTTAAAAGGAGTCACTGGGGAGTAATATTACTCGGTGATGGCCTATTTGTGCAAGAGGAAGTTGCTACTCCTCTCTGGTTAGCCAGCAAAGGTAATGCTAGATTCAGTTGTCTACAATTGCCCCATCACAGAGCAGTCAATGGAAAACCATCAAAGACAACTGTAAACAATCAAAACCACATAGAGGTAAACAAGGAACATTATAACAGTCCAGGGATTGCCTTGTCTATGAATAAAGATAAAATACTGTTTTCAGTATAACAGAGAGTGGGGAGAGACACTCTGGATCCATTCATTGAGGAGTCATCTTGTTGAATGGGGTTGTTTTTCATGAAAGATTGGATCCTAGGAAAGCCAGCCAGCTCTGCAATGGACTGAACATTGTGAGGGAAATTTACTTTATTAGATAGGAAAGGTTACCATTAATAAGCGTAGGCCCTAGTTTATATTTTATTATTCTGTTTTGTACTGTAACCTTTTGTTTCTGTCACTCTCATTTCTAGTGGACTCTCTATTCTTTCTTAAATAAACCTTTTTATTTTGTTACAAGTGCTGTATGTTATACAGGAGTGGTGGTTTACTGCTAAACTGGGGTACACCTGGGAGCCAAGAATCTGGGGTTTCTGTGAGTAGCCAGTGTCAGGGGCTGGATGTCACAGGGGAATGCTTCAAAGGGACCTGGGGACAGGGATGCACCTCTCGTTAACCTGAAAGGCAAAGACAGCCTGGAGGAGAGTGTTTCAGTGGCTTAAAGGCTGGTGGTGTTAGGGAGCTAACATCCTGCCACGATAGGCAAGACTTTCTCTCACTGGAGCAGGGGGTATCAAGGTGACTCACAGTCCTGGGTACCCCAAGGTCCATCACAGGGACCTGTGAAAATTGTGCAAGATCTAACTAGCTGTATGAGACTTTTTCTCAGCCCTGCTAGAACACTGTTACTCTGCTTCTTCTGAATTGGAATGGGCCCTTGTTTCAACCTCTGCCCAGGAGAGAGAATATGCCCTTCATTATGATCATGGCACTCCTTGAGGTTTAAGGAGATAAAAATGCATTCTCCAGCAAGCAGGAAAGAAGGGGGAGAGGATTCACTATAAAAACACTCACTCTTCCCTCATTCTGTGCACATACTTGCCATTGATATTAATGGGAGCTGTGTACACAGAGCAAAGCTGTAATAGACCCCTTCGTGTGAGGACCCCAAAACAGAAGATTATTTGGAGAAAACACATATAAAGGCTAGTGGGAGCTGGGGATAGACACTGGCAGGGTGTAGCTAGAAAATTGAGAGAGGACTTTAAAAATAGAATCCTTTTTCCAGTCTCTGGGAAATTAGGATGCTCTGAAAGGAATCATCATCAGGATCTGCCTGAACTATAAATATGCTAACTTTGGTGAGAAAGACAGCACACATGAAAATATAACTTTAAAATGCTTAACAGTATAGTGTTGGGTACACTTAATGGAGGGAAAGACTACAGTAATCTGTTTGAATTGCTAATTGGGGATTTAGCTGGCTAGATTGAGGGTTATAAGATTAAGGCCTTTATTCTGTGTTTTTGTTCTTTTCCAAAGGTAAGAATCCTCTATAGATCTTCACTCTTGGGAATCTCACAACTAACCAGCAAGCTTATAAAGCATTCCATGCAGATACTGTAATGGGTATATTCTGTGTCTCTGTCTGTATTTTTCTCATTCTACCTGTCTGTCTTCTTCCAATCAAACTTGGGGGTGGGGAGGGGGAAGACTCTTTCTTTTATGTAACTGAAAGATCTCTCTCTTATTTTCTCTTGCCTTGTGTTTTAAGATTTCTGTTTTGTTTAATGTTGCTTGCTATTACTGCGATGGGGAGTAGAGGAAAACACGCTCTCACGCCTCTTCATGTCTCTTTGCAGCCCCAGTGAGAGCCGGGCTTATGCTCCTCTAAGAGCAAGGGGGTGGAGCCACAGTCGTCCCACCCTGATGTGGTAGCCAGCAGAAACAGCAGGTTGCAAGGAGGAGGAGTATACCACAGCCTTCCACAGAATGAAGTGAGTTTCTCCCTTCTGTGCTTTCCCCAACACAACAGAGGAGCACAAGGATCGTGCCTCTCTATAGCACAGCGCCACCCCCCGGGCTCCTTACTAAAAGCCAAATGCTGCAAGCACAGTTTAGTTCCCAAACATTTGTAGTGACCCCTTTAATTAATGAATTTAGTCTCTTTTTTGTGAGTTTCTTAAATGTATTAATTACTCGATTTCATTCAACAATTTTATTTTTTAATGTTGTGGCTATTCAAAATTGGGACTGTGTTGCTTAGTTGTGAATGAGCAGATAAGTGACCTGTTATGTTTTCTGTTCCCTAACTGGATGGATGCTCAAGAATTTCCAGAGCAAATACATATCTGTACAGTTTTAAAATTGGTTTTCCATTATTCTCAAGAAACCAAAACAAACTGATCTCATTTGAGGGGTCTTTCGACACTTGTCATTATATAATCTCAAAAATTATAATAAGGGAGGCAGAACAACAGAGAACGTCTGTATTTTGCCATTGTTCAGAACAACTGTTTATTGTAGGGCTAGCTTATTTTAGTGCAAAAGAAAGCTGGCCACATCTTCAGGTTACATGATTTTCCTAAACCTGGCCAGCTTCTGGTGGAGAGCAATGCCATTTGCTTGTTACTAGAAATAATGGATGTAAATTAGTTTTAAAATAAGTAGCTCAACTAATACTTTCCATGGGCAAATATAGCAAAAGTTTATGGACAACAACTGCTTCCAGTTCTACAGAATATGTAAACATAACTCTCAGAAAGCTTATGGTAATATTTATCTATATTTTCCCAAGCCTCAGGTAAAGATATTGTAAGCTCAGTATCTGCAGAAAATGTTTGTAGCTGAAAATGCCAGTGCTTGACGAACAGACTTTCTTTTTAGCTGAAATAGAATACCCTATAAATTATGTTGGCCCATCACAAAGTAAGACTGTCTATGAGCCCACAGCCTGGAAGAAAACTCATTACTGAGAATACTTCCATACTTACTACTTAGCCATCATTATGCCCAATACTGAGTTACTCTTGCCCTCCTCTGGGAGTCATGACCACTCTGCTGTCCTGGGGATGTTCCTGGAATAGAAAAGATTGAGAATTGATGGCTACATCTACACTGCAGCTGGGAGGACAAATTCCCAGCTTGCATTGAGCTTAGGTCCAAGATCCTAGATACATACTGAGGTGGCTAGCTCAAGCCCTTCCCTAGCCATTGTGGCCACACAGCTATTTTTAGCCTATTAGCTTGATCAAAGCTAGTTCATTTCTGTGTAGCCAAATTGGGAATTACACCTCCTAGCCACAGTGTACATGTATCCATGGGGTTCTCAACCATTTCTATACCAGGACCATACCCATATCTCCCAGGTTAGGTAACAGTAATTAGTAACAGTTGGTAGCATTTTACACCCACTTTGCACTGGTGTAAATGACTATTCAGGATGTAGGGTAATGGGGAGTTGAATGTAAAGTGGTGGGCCCTATACCTGTCTATTTTGGCTCTGATCCTGCATTCTGATCTGCAGGATCTTGCACCTGCACGGAGTCCTAATGAACATTTCACTAGGAGGGTGGTGAAACACTGGAATGCGTTACCTAGGGAGGTGGTGGAATCTCCTTCCTTAGAAGTTTTTAAGGTCAGGCTTGACAAAGCCCTGGCTGGGATGATTTAATTGGGGATTGGTCCTGCTTTGAGCAGGGGGTTGGACTAGATGACCTCCTGAGGTCCCTTCCAACCCTGATATTCTATGATTCTACGTCAGTGAGACCTGGCACATCCACAGGAGTCCACCTGTACTACTCAGATTGCAAGATCGGGGTTATATCTCAGTGGGCCATGTCATGCCCTCAGTTTATAATTGCATCTAAATAGAACTCTCCAATGAAATTGGTGGGAGATTCTTCTTAAAATTCTATGGCAAGATAGGGCCCAATATGTGTTTAATGAATTTCCTTGCATAATGAAATTCATGCTTAAAAGTGTGAAGAACCAAAATGTGGCTCAAGATTGCTATTAAAGAAGATAACAGAGAACCCGTCTGTGTATTTCATATTTTGACAATGCAATTAGAAAATCATTCTGCAAGACTTTGGAAGGTTTCTATGAGAAATTGTTCTAAAAATATAGATTGTGATGTGGTGCCACCTCATCGTGGGTTGGAAAGGGGTTAGTAATCAATTACAGTACAGGTGCAATAGATGTACCTAATTTGTTGCTTCCCAGCCAGAAGGCGAGACTGGAAGGCATCAGGGCTAAGGGAGAAGACTCTGGAGTGGCAGAAGAAGGAGATTCAAGATGGAACACAGGAAAGGGTAGATTTGATAGACTCTTACTAATAGTTTGGGCTATTGTTGCCCTGAAAGGAGTCGGTCTTAGACTCTTCTCATCCAGATGACTGAATTACGCACAGAGACAGATGACCTCCAGGTGGTGCAAGAGATGCCAATTTCTGCAACATATCCTGATGCAAGGGGGTGCTCTAATGGTGAGTGTACCATAACATAGACATTACAGTACTAGAAGAAAACATAGACGGGCTTATAGCACAAGTAGTAACATGTACCTTGAGTTGGTAAAGAATTCTAGAACTGGAAACTACAAAGGAAATCTGCATAATAAAGGGATTGAGATGGTTTGAGATTCCATTTGTTGTTTAGACATTTTGGATGTGGGTGCTGTAATGTTAAAATGTGGATAGCCTCCCATTGTAGTGTGTGCCTCTCTCTACTGCCTCCCCCTGGCCTGGAATTTTTATGTGCTTTTTGATTACTAAAAGGCAATAAAAGGGTTGTCACATTTATGTTCAGGCAAATAGTGCTGCTCTGGGGAGAATAAAAATTCTGTTCCTTGATGACACTTGTCTTCACTGATCCAAATTTTAAGGAGTCTTTTAGAATTCACTCATCACTCCTACATCTGTCCCCTTGTCAGCTGAGCTTGATCACTATTTCTTGGTTCCTTTGTAGAGATTTAAAAGCTTCCCATTCTTCCTTTGAAATGTGGGAATAAATCACATATTGGGTTTTGCAAAGTGAGTGAACGGCCCTTTCAGCTAGTCAGCAAAAAGTTTCAATAGAGGAATTAAGGCAGGATGGAGGAGGAAATGTGATTCTGGGCTTAAGTTGTTTTTTGGTGCAGACTTCTAGAAACTCAGTGCATACATTTATTGTGTGAGTAACAATGGAAAAGAAATGTCTTAAACAAATACCTTTTGTAGGATAAATTTAATACCACAATGATATTACTGAAGAGGTAGGAACACAAATGATGATAAACCTTTCCCGACAACACTAATCATAGTAATCATAATCTGAGAGGAACTCAATAGGAATAATAGTATCTGAAATATTGTATCCACCGAAATACTGTATCCTTCTCCTCTCCCTGGAGCAGTGTATGTGTGATGTCTTCTTCCCTTCAGGCAAATGACACAAGTTGAATTACAACTACAACATAACAATTAGAGATGGAAAAATCTATTGGGCCATCTAATGTACTTCACTGCCAATAGAGGATTATTCCTCAAGTATATTCTTCAATACTGCATCCAGTTTTCAGTGTCTCAAGTGATAAGATTTCTACCATTTTCATAGAAAGATTATCTTTTGGATGAGACCTTAAAAACACAGGTCCTAACTGCCCTGCATGAATATTAAGAGCTTGATTATCCAAAGTTAGGCACACATACTATTGTGCATGTACCTTTCTTTGAAAATCTTGCCCTAAAAACATCATGCCAATTTTTGCCAGAGGAGTAGTTTTCCTTGCTATCTTTTCACTAAAATTTACCTCTTTCCATTCCACTTTTGTGTCACATGCTGTGAGACAGTTGGATAATTTCCAGTCCAGATACAAATGCACTTCATTGGTACTTTCTGTATGAATTGGTGAAGAACTTTGGACTCTTTCAAGATGAAAGGCTCTGTGCAATATAAATACATGTAAAATATGATCATCCATTAATTTGACCAAAACTAGCAATCAAGTTCATTTGGCATGGCGTATTCTTTTTAAATCTTTGTCTTGTATAAACTCATGCTATTTATTTATAATGTTTCTATTATCCTCCATATGCGCTCAGATTTTTTTTCTCTTAACATTTGTTCTATTATTTTATTAGGGATTGAAGTCTTACATACTAAACTATAATAGCCAGGTTATATCTCAATTATTTTAAGTGGAGATTGGTAGCACATTTTGTTTTCCTCTAATGCATTCCTAGTTCTCCAATGTTATTAATGATCATTACTACTAATTTATTTATATGAGCATATGTGTATGTACATGTAGAGCCAACAATGCACTAGCTTCTTTGCAGATTTTTATAAAGACAACATCCCTACCTTCAAGAGTTTATACTGCAAGACTCCAGTCCTGCAAGCAGGTACGTCATCCCACTGACTTAAAGTGTTTGTATTTGCAGGATCAGGACCTAAGATGGGAGAGGGGATGTGATAAAAATATAAAGTGATTGAACAGTGGAATTTAGTATGACTCTTATTAGTTTTATAATTGTTCTTCACAGATCTTTCCCCCTACCTCTCCAGATTATGTAGACTCTAATTTGTTCACACTTATTTGAGAAGAGGACTATCCTTTTTAGGTCCTATGGTAAAAATGTGTTTGGAAGAGGAACTTGAAGGAGGAGGATGGAGGATGATGGTGCAGGTCAGGGAGCAGGTTTTAGGTATGAGTCTACTATAAAAGAAGGCTATGCAGTGAGCATGGGAGAAGGTTCTGAAGGGGGCTAGATGGTCTTGCCACTTGGGTAGAGTGAAGGGGGAAAAAAGGATATAAGCAGAAAGGTCTACATGAGCTAGGATGTGTACGTGATTCCATTTGCTATGGAAGGCAAGAGAAAACTAGGAAAGAGGTTTAAAGAGAGGATGGGCATGTTCTAAGCGTCAGGTAATGGAAATAGTCTATGTCCAGACCTGTCCTCCTATGGCACATTTGTCAGTGGTTCAGTGGGATGATTAGTGAATTCCCTTAATCCCATAGAATACATATTAACTGCACCTGCTGATTTGACTATCTCCAAATTTCCAAGTAAATCCTTAGTTATTCTTTATCATTAATCTGACCTGGAAGAGCTTCATTACTTGCCAATTGTCTACACTGCTTTTTTGGATTTTCCTTGTTAAATGTTTGTTTACCTAAAGGGTAAAAATAATTGTGTGAACTTGTATAAGGATTGTTTTAGAAAATGGTTTAGGCTGTGATGTGCAATGTCATAGGTATTTTCAAAAGGTCTAATTCTCTTCTCACATCACATAATGCTAGTATAATTACCTGAAATTCAATGGAACAATGTACAAAAGGTGTAAACCAGGAGTAAGAGGAGAGTCAATCTCAAAATAATGAATGGTATTGATAGAACTGATAAGGATTTCTTTTCATACTGGTAGGGGATCTAAAAACTTGTGGATCTATGACCTAATTCTGTCTTCAGCTAAATGCAGGTAACCCTATTGATTTGCACAGGAGTCAAAAGGTAGAATTTGGTCTGTTAACTCTGAGTGCCTACCCACTGTGTGAAACATCTCTAACAAATATATTGGAAGAAATTACTTGGGAAAACAAGTGAAGTAAAGTGTGCAAATAGATGCAAGAGACACTATTATTTATTTGTGGTATATGAGGTGAATAAGAAGGAAACTAAAACAAAAATCTGCACCCAATGTGGTCCAGACAACCTTTTTCTGTTCCTAAATTGCCTTATGTCTCTATCATTATAAAGTGTTCCAGAGAACACTGAAATTTCTCACTGTTCTGCTAGACAATGCATGGCAGGTCTGATTAAGCCAGGGATAAACTTGGTTATACCCATAGTCAATTTGATCTCTCCTGCATTTTTTGTTTGGTAATTGTAATTGCTGTATTTATTTTATTGTTTCTTCAATTGCTCCAAAGTTTCTTTTAATTTAGTGGAATCTAACTTACCTTGCAGTGTGTTTTGGTTCTAAGCAATTTCAGTGTTAAGCATAGTTAATTCCCTTTTGAGATCCACCATCACTAACAACATAAGATCAAATAACCAACTAATTAAAATTTATGTCCATCTTCTATTGAAGTCATCATTCATATCCCCCTGAGTAAGTGATTTCTGACTGCGTTATCCCCTGGGAATATTTTTATGTCTACAGTAATGTGTGAGTGTGGAAATGTGAAGTTTATACTGTTTCCTTTCTGATTAAATGGAAAAGGTTTCTGTTAAAGGTTTAGTTTGATCTTTCCTACAATTCTCAGATATCTGTACAGTTATGTTCCAAGGACCCTTACTAAATCTGCCTCACTGTAAGAAAGGAATGTAAGATTATACAATATGTAATTTTTTTCATTCAAAAAGCATACTGTGTGTTAAAAAAAAAAGTGAATTGTAAGTGCCAAATTTTCAGCTATCCAAACTTTGTATGCACAACTATTTGCATCCATAAATTGGATGTGAACTTTTTGTCCATGCACTATCCACTTGCATGTGCAAATTGGAGTAGCTGGTCACTGAACTCCTGTTTTGCAGGTGCAAACATGCTTTCAGCTGCACAAAAGGTTAAATCATTCCCAAATGCACAGCCCAAGTACCAGAATTGTGCATTAGGAATGGTGGGGTGAGAGGCTGAATCCTGCTTTCAAAGGCCTGAGAATGGTAGCAAAGCTGCCTTGTGGCTTCTACTATATCTCTTTGGCTGCAGCACCTCTCCCTGTTGTGGCTTCTCCTTTCCACTTTGAACAATGACCAATGGATCCACACAGTAGGAAGTGCACCCCCAAACGCACACCCTCTCTCGTATGAGCGCCCCAAATCTATAGCCCCAGAGCTGCAGAATTTCACTAGTTTGCCTGTTGGTGAGGATCCCTGTGCCCGGGGGGAGGGAGGCTAGGGCAGGTTTGGTCTGAAATATGTGGGTGCCATCAACTGTGCATGCAAAAGTGGCAAAGAGCAACATGAGGTTGACTGAAATTTGACCCTCACCATTCATTTTAACCTTTTTTTGGATCCTTTTATCTGATGGCATTATTGTTTATGTCACTTTGGTGCTTCCTTCAATTTTATTTAGATGTTTGCAATGATTTTCATGCAAATTTGTGCTGAGTCATGCCCATTTCTTAGTTTCCCCAGTTGCTCTGAAATATTTCAGGATGCCATTACCAGAACATTTCCTCAATACACAATGTACTGAGGTCTGCCTCGTGGAGAGAGAGAATCAATAATTGCAACAATAGGATTTTGGAGCTCCTGGAGGTAGCATTTAACATCAGTTAAATATTATTAAGCCCTGCTCTGTGTTCTCCACTCTTAACATACCATATACATTGCTTGTATCTGAATTTGTAACTTTGCCGTGAAAGGTAGCACCTCATATCCCCAATCTTCTGATCCTGTCCCTACACGTATTATTTTATGTTCCAGTCCTTCAGTCCATATATACCAAAATTCCTACTGATGATAGCAGGAATTTTGCCTGAGTAGGGATTGCAGGCATAACCCTACCATTGAAGAATGGAAACAGGGAATGGACGAATCTTCAAAGATATGGAGAAGATATGGAGATATGGAGAATGTTCTGACACCTACCAGAAGTTTCTGATTCACTGTACATTATGTATAGTGATTGGAGCACCAATCAGTGGGAGGAAATGCACCCTCTTAGCAAGCCCGCTGATGGAGGGGGGAAAAGGGGGCAATTGCCCAGGGTCCCGAGTGATTTAAAAGGGCTCGGGGGGCTCCCAACCGCTGCCACTACCATGTAGCAGCAGTTGGGAGCTCCAGGCCCTTTTAAATTGCCCGGGCAGGCCGCAGTGCTCCTAGGCATGCGTGACCACCCCAGGCCCCACACTTTGGGGGGGCCCCGCGGGCCAGGGTGATTGGCCAGCGCGGTCAGTTCCGGAAGTGACGGATTCATCACTTCTGCCCTGGGCCCCGCTCCCCTTAGGGACCGTCCTGGCCAGGGGCCCAGGAACTGCTGTCGGCGGGGCTGCCTCTTATTGTCGGTAGTTATAAAAAGTAACATATATCTGTACCTGTGTTCATTAGATATGGAGGAATATAATCACCACCTCAAAGGATCCCACCCTTACTTAACATTTAAGATAATGATGCATGAGTACAAGGGGAGTGATTGAATTGAGGATATGACTGAATACTTCCAACAAGAGATAGGAAAAAGCTGCCAGGAAACACCCTGTAAAATTCCATGCGCTGTTGGGGTGACCTATAATTAGAGAACCGAATTTATCATTATCACTTGATTTATTTCAGCTAGTTCTTGCTTCCAAGTCTAATAGATTTCTCCCATTATTAGATAATCCTCTCAATGTCTGCAAGAGAGATAATGGTTTTGTGCCCCTGCCCCAGAGCTTTAATTTTCAAAAGGGCACTTAAAAAATTGCAGGGAATGAGTTGTGGTGATATTAGTCTCAATTGCATCTCCGTTAAATAGTTCAGCCACTTTCTTAGTTACTAGAATGATCTGCTGTGAGTCTTCCTTGTTTAACTGCCATAGAATGAGCTTACTAGCTTAATTGTGCCATTTCCATGGCTTAGTCCTGCACGGTTTCAATGTCTTTTTGGCCTGAGATATTCAAAGTTCCGCTTCAACAAAGCATTTCAGCTTGTGTTTAAATCCCACAGACATCAATGGAATTTAAGCATGTGCTTAAGTGCTTTTCTGAGTAAGGATGATCTTAAGCTCATGCTTAAATTTAAGCACTGGGTTAAGTGCCTTTGCTGAATTTGGGCCTAAGTTTCCTCAGAAATTGAACATCTGTGGGTCCTCAGCAGAGCCTTTTTCTCTAATGGAATAATAATCTTGCTTTTGAAATATTATATTATTTGTGTAACACGTTCCATTTTGAAGCAGTCTGTCAAATTATCTAGCTACTTAAGGGCCTGATCCTACAAGGTGCTGAGTGACTTTGCTTCCTACTGGAGAAGTCACTGCGAGGCCAAGGGTATCTGCACCTCCTGGGAGACATTCAGCATCTTACAGAATCAGTCTCTTAAAAGAGGCTTTTACTGCATCCTGTAATATGAAAGTGGAGAAGTCTGAGGTTTTTATTTAGCTCCATAAAATATTTAACCTCAACTATGACAGAGTTGATAAAAATCTGTATTTTGTAAAAAGCTTTGGTTTCAAGGCTATTTTTTTTTTTTTTTTTTTTTTTATGATTAGCGTGTACATTATCAGAAAAAGCCATATCTATTCTTACCAGAGAATGATCCCATAAGTGTCTTGGCTGCATCGGCCAAACTTCTGCACAGGACCCTAATGAGGAAAAATCAATGTGAGAGTAGTTCTTGTAGACCAGGAAAAAGTATGTACATTTTTTGTTGGCCAAATATAGTATCCTCCATCCATTAGCTCCCCAGCTCAAACACACCGAGTGTGCTGTATCCGATTGGGATGCTGATCAAATCATTCTTCTGTATGAGATTTCTCTAGAAATGTACCTGGCACATACACCACTCAACAGGAAGATTTATAATAGCAGATCCTCAAAAACACTCATATTTTCAGATAGAATCATAGGGTTAGAAGGGACCACAAGAGTCATCTAATCTAACCCCCTGCCAAGATGCAGGATTTGTTGTGTCAAACCATCCAAGACAGGCGGCTATCCAGCCTCCTTTTGAAAACCTCCAGTGAAAAAGTTACCACAACCTCCTGAGGTAGTCTGTTCCATTGTCCTACTGTTCTTACAGTCAGGAAGTTTTTCCTGAGATTTAAACAAAATCTGCTATGCTGTAGTTTGAACCCATTGCCTGTTGTCCTGCCGTTTGTGGCAAAAGAGAACAACTTTTCTCCATCTTTTTTGTGGCAGCCTTTCGAGTATCTGAAGACCGCTATCATATCCCCCCTTAATCTTCTCTTTTCCAAATTAAATATACCCAGTTCCTTCAGCCTTTCTCATATGGCTTGCATTCCATCCTTTTGATCATCTTTGTCACTAACCTCTGGATCCTTTCCAGCTTCTCTACATCCCTTCTATACATTGGTAACCAAAACTGGACACAGTGTTCCAGTTGTGGCCTAACCAGCACCAACTAGAGTGGTACTATCACATGACTTGAATGCTATGCCTCTGTTAATGCAACCTAAAATTGCATTTGCTTTTTTTGCAACAACATCACATTGCTGACTCACGTTTATGTTGTGATCCACCATAACTCCCTGATCCTTCTCAGCAGTGCTGCTGCCAAGCCAGTTTTCCCCTATTCTGTATTTGTGCATTTGGTTTTTCTTCCCTAATTGTAGAACTTTACATTTATCTTTGTTGAATTTCATTTTGTTGTCTGTCTGTAGCCCAGTTCCCCAATTTATCAAGATCTCTCTGAATTTTGGCTTTCTTCTCCAAAGTATTGGCAACCCCCCTAGCTTTGTGTCATCTGAAAATTTGATCAGTATGTTCTCTATTCCTACATCCAGGTCACTAATAAAGATATTAAACAACACTGGACCCAGAACAGATCCCTGTGGAACCCCACTTGTGACCTCCCTCCAATCCAATATCATTCCA
The DNA here is from genome assembly GCF_015237465.2 of Chelonia mydas. Classification (NCBI taxonomy): domain Eukaryota; kingdom Metazoa; phylum Chordata; order Testudines; family Cheloniidae; genus Chelonia; species Chelonia mydas. The sequence goes on along the minus strand of NC_057850.1, from coordinate 243,450,167 downwards.
TTAATAGTTACTCTGTTTGCAGTTGTTTAACCAATTATGTACCACTTAATGGTAGTTCTGTCGAGCCTACATTTCTCCAGCTTACTTATCAGAAAGTCATGTGGGACTGTGCAAAAGCCTTGCTGAAGTACAGGTATATTATGTCCACTACATTCCCCCTATCCACCAAATCAGTTACCCTGTCAAAGAAGGAAATCAAGCTAGTTTGGCATGATTTGTTCTTGGTAAATCCATGCTGATTGCTAGGGATTACCCCTTCGTCCTCCAGGTATTCACAAATTGAATGTTTTATACATTGCTCTATTAGCTTCCCAGGTATCAGTGGGGCTTATTGACCTACAGTTCCCCAGCTCTTCCTTTCCACCCTTTTTAAAGATAGGCACTAGGGGTCTAGTGAAGACCCGCTAAATCGACTGCAGATCGCTCTCCCGTCGACTCCTATACTCCACCTGAACAAGAAGCTCAAGGGGAGTTGATGGGAGAGCGTCTCCCGTCAACATTGCGTAGTGTGGACCCCATGGTAATTAGATCTAAGTACATCGAATTCAGCTATGTTATTCACATAGCTGAAGTTGCATAACTTAGATCGATTTCCCCCTTAGTGTAGACAAAATCCATTTTAACTCTTCTCCAGTCTTCTGGGACCTCTCTTGTCATCCATGAGTTTGTAAATATTATTGCCAGTGGCTCCGAGATTTCATCAGCTAATTCATTCAGTACCCTCAGGTGAATAGCATCAGGCCCTGCTGATTTGAATTCATTCAAATTGGTCAGAAGATCTCTGACGTGTTCTTTACTTATCCCAGTCTGCATCTATCATAAATAGAAAGGGAAGGGTAAACCCCTTTAAAATCCCTCCTGGCCAGAGGAAAAATCCTCTCACCTGTAAAGGGTTAAGAAGCTAAAGGTAACCTCGCTGGTACCTGACCAAAATGACCAATGAGGAGACAAGATACTTTCAAAAGCTGGGAGGAGGGAGAGAAACAAAGGGTCTGTGTGTCTGTTGGTATGCTGCTTTTGCCGGGGATAGAACAGGAATGGAGTCTTAGAACTTTTAGTAAGTAATCTAGCTAGGTATGTGTTAGATTATGATTTCTTTAAATGGCTGAGAAAAGAATTGTGCTGAATAGAATAACTATTTCTGTCTATGTGTCTTTTTTGTAACTTAAGGTTTTGCCTAGAGGGATTCTCTATGTTTTGAATCTAATTACCCTGTAAGGTATCTACCATCCTGATTTTACAGAGGTGATTTCTTTACTTCTATTTACTTCTATTTCTATTAAAAGTCTTCTTGTAAGAAAACTGAATGCTTTTTCATTGTTCTCAGATCCAAGGGTTTGGGTCTGTGGTCACCTATGCAAATTGGTGAGGATTTTTACCAAACCTTTCCCAGGAAGTGGGGTGCAAGGGTTGGGAGAATTTTGTGGGGAAAGACATGTCCAAACTGCGTTTCCCAGTAAACCCAGTTAGAGTTTGGTGGTGGCAGTGGATATTCCAAGGACAAAGGATAAAATTAATTTGTACCTTGGGGAAGTTTAACCTAAGCTGGTAAAAGTAAGCTTAGGAGGTTTTCATGCAGGTCCCCACATCTGTACCCTAGAGTTCAGAGTGGGGGAGGAACCTTGACAGCATCCCTTCCCCTTTGTCTATGGTAACTTTGCTAGTCATCTTGTCACATGTTATTTTTTGTGAGAAGACTGAAGCAAAGCAGGCACTGAGCAGCTCTGCCTTCATATCATCTTCTCCATTGAGCAGCGGACCCACACCGTCCTTGATCTTTCTTTTTTGTCTGACATATTTGAAGAACCCCTTCTAGTTCTCTCTAATATTTCTTGCCAGCTGTAACTCATTCTTTGCCTTGGCTTTCCTGATTTTGTCCCTACGCACTCACACTATTCCCATGTGTACTTCCCTGGTGACATGCCCCTCCTTCCATTTCCCGTATGGATTTCTTTGCATTTTTAGATAGCTAAAAAACTCCCTGAGCAGCCACATTGGCCTCCTGTGGCTCTTCTGATCTTTCCTCTGCATCAGAATAGCTTGATGTTGAGCGTCTAGTATTACATCTTTTAGGAACTGCCAGCCCCCTTCGACTCCTTTTCTTCCTCATTGGTCTTTCCATGGGACCTTGCCAACTCTTTCTCTGAGTCATTTTAAATCCACCTTTCTGAACTCCAGAGTCCTTCAGAGGGAGAGCTCGCTGAATTTTACCTGAATCTCTTGAGCCTCCAAAACTGTGATGAAATGTCATGAGAACAACAGGCTTTTACTAAAGGCTATAGACAGTAATTTTATCCAAATAGGTTTATCCTTTTCTATCATGGATCAGAAAAAAATATAGAGAGTTGTCCCTGAAGCTGGGACTGAAGTATGAAAAAGCCTTCCACATCCAGGAGTACGATAGAGGACTATTTGCTTAGAGAAAGGCAGGAGCAGGACACTTCAGGTATTCTGCTTTCCCAGTCTTACATCAAGAGGATTATAACCAAGAAAATGTAACATAGCTAGTGACTGATTCCTGATTTTATGGAGCATGAACTCCTGATCATGTCCTAATGTGATCACTTATTAAAAAATTAATTGGAATTTTTATACAGTGTGTCTTTAAAGTAAAATTAACATACTCCAAAATTTTATGCTATAGTGGCCACCTTAGTTTTCTATTCATTTTATTTGTGGGAGTAGTCCCAGTGAGTAAGGCAAGAAAGGCTTAATCTTAAATGTGAGCCAGGGAATAGTGTCCTATCCCATTATTGTCTGGTATTGTAATGACCTACAACTTGGCTTTTTCTGGGAGAAAATATGCTAATATATTTCAGAAACTATGGGTGAAATTCAACCCATGAAGAGGGCCAGCACAAGGCCTATGCAGCCCTTCAGGGTTTGTCTTCACTGCAGATTTAACTTGCTACTCCTCTTGCATTAGCCTAGCTTGAGGGAGAGTAGCCACACTGCGAAATAACACGTGAGTGGCTGTGTCCACACTGGCATTGTACTCACTCATGTATGGCACTAAGATATATCATGATTCTTTGCACTCCAGGAAGTTCAACCACCCTGTGCTTTGTTTCCCCACTGAATTGTGGGATAATTTGTCTGTTCTTTCTGGGTACGTGAGGGGAATTGTGGGAAGGCTTTGGAGGACTAGCAGCTCTCGAGTTGAGCTAGCCTGCATCCTGTCACAATGTGGTTGTGTTAGTTGCTGACAAGTTGTGCTAATTCGAGCTGTAGCCTGTACCCTCTGACAGGCCAGCCAACTTGTGTTAAAAGAACCACCGGAGTTAAGGGATTTTGTGTGCTCACAGGACTTGAGTTAGGGGCAACGCTTGAGCTATAACTCAAGTGAACTTTGCAGTGAAGACAAGCCCTAAGTCCCACTTTGGCCTAGTTTGAGGCTAGGCAGGTGTCCTGATAGTGAATCATTAATGGGTAGAACTAACTTTTCAATGCGTGCCCTGCATCTGTTTTCCCCTCCCTCTCTCCACGTTTGGCTTTAGAGAATGAGTTTCCCATTAGGATACTCTTCTTCCCTTGAACTCTTGGCTTCTTCAGTAGCATATTGCCACATCACACAATCCCTGCACTATTCAGTGTCTGCATAGATAAGGGAGGCACCAAGATGGCTGCTTCCATCCATTATCCGAGAAGCTGGTCTTGTTGCTTAGTATCAGGTAGGCTCATTCCTATGCTTGGATGCTTAAGATTTTTTGCCAGAATAAACAATTTTAAAAATATGAAAGACTCTCACAAGTTGTGAATTGGCTGCCATGAGAATTTCTTTAAATTCTGTTAAATCTTTTTTTTTTCTTAGCTGGTTACATGAAGTTTTGGAAAAGTCCTTTCTGTCATTTTACAACACTATAAATCATCTGCTGTCCAACCTGGAAATAGCTTAAAACATATAATCCTCTGAGCTATTGGGATGCAAGGTTGTTGATTGCTAACAATTTGTGCAAGATCAAAGTCATGGCTGCCCTCCAAAATCTGTGGTGCTTCACATCCAAATTCACAATGATAACTATCTCAATTTGCCTTTTCAGCGTTTGGATTTGACTTCATTATGATAACTTTTGAACCAGCTTGTTCAGCCTCCATTCGTGAGAGCTAATTAGCATGGCAAATTCAGAACCCAGCAGAGAGTCACTGATTTTGAATTTGTCCTGGTATTTGTATGTCGGTTTAGAAAAGTGAACTTCATGAGCAGCACTATAAATATCCTTTTGATAAATACTGTGGGTATCTTTCAATCCATGCTGATCCTTGCAATCACAGTTGCATTGTTCCAGTCATGTCATTGAAAATGCTTTTGACAGAACAAATGATGATCACCTGTGCTCTGGTTTTTAAAAAGCCCTAAGATCCAATCTGCTTTTTCATCAGGAAAAAACAACATTGAGTTCATTTCTTTATCTCTTTCATGTGTGATGCTTTTCACTGGGACACACTGCTTTAAGTTATTCACTAGCAGCTTTCTTTTTTTATCTCCAAGAGCCTGGCAAAGCAAATATCTGGCAGGGACTTCATAAAGGAATTGCTTTTACTTGCTTCAGGTGCTGACGGCCTGGTGTGGCTTGTTATGTTGGGTGTTTAAAGAAAAAAGCTAAAGGGACTGGACTTTACCTAAAAATGAGTCCACATGCATTTGTAAATACTGAAATCCCCGTATCTATCCAGAGGAAGGGATTCAAGCTTTTAAAGTGTCCGAAGCTAAGATACTCACAGAATATTAGTCTTAAATATGTCTATGTCTGACTTATTTAAGCTAGAGTTGTAACTTTTGATTGCCATGTGCCTTTATGTTATTGGAGTTTAAAGAAATTCCTTTCAAAGCCTAATGTTTGGCTCATGATGAAAGAAAATCAAACAGCTTATTCTGAGTTACATTTAATAATCACACAAGTAACCCCTCATGTACTAGATATGCAAATAAAGTGCTGCTGTTAATCTAGTGAAGATTTAGGCCCAAATTCTGTCCTCAGTGATGCATGTGCAGGTTCCTCTGAAGTAATGTGAGAGCAAAAATTGCCTCATAGTGAACAGGTTTTGATGTGCTAAAATCCAAGTTTATGTACTGCAAAAAAAAGTTACTAATAGGGGACTTGATTCTGCAGCCTTTCTGCACCCAAAATTATCATTGTAGAAACTGGGAGCTCAGCGGAACTGTAAGGGCTGCAGGATTGGTCCAAGATCTTACATACTTATATGGTTAGCTGAGGAAATCATTATTTTTTTTTTCATTTTATTTCAGTGGCCAAATTGAAAAAATAAAAATATATAGAATTTTGGTTCAACTCAAAACAAAAATGATTTGTTTTTTCTCACTGAAACAAAAAAAAATGTATTGGGGGGTGGTGGTGTCAAACAAAACATTTTGTTCAACCCAAAATGAAATGTTTTTTTCTTTCAGAGTAACAGCCGTGTTAGTCTGTATTCGCAAAAAGAAAAGGAGTACTTGTGGCACCTTAGAGACTAACCAATTTATTTGAGCATAAGCTTTCATGAGCTACAGCTCACTTCAATAAATTGGTTAGTCTCTAAGGTGCCACAAGTACTCCTTTTCTTTTTTTTTTTTTTTTTTGTTTAGATTCCAGGTATTTTTATCCTTTTAAAGATTGTTTTAAATACATCCGGTTAAATTTCAAAACAAAACATTTTAAAATGAAAAGTTGAAATGTTTCACTTCACAAATATCTAAACAATCTTTTGGCTTTTTAAAAAAATATCATTTTTTAGCTGAAACTATTTGCTAAATTTGTAAATTGTTTTGGTTGACCTGAATTGCGTTTTTCATCAAATAAAGGATTCATCCAAAAATGTTGACCACCTTTAGTTATGTGACCGCCTTTTACTGTAGTATCTGAGCATCTTCCAGTCTTCAATGTATTCCCCCTGTGAGGTAGGGAAGTGCTATTAACACCATGTTACAGCTGGGAACCTGAGGAACAGAGAGACTAAGTGACTTGCCCAAAGTAACACCGGACGTATATGATGGTGCAGGGAAGTGAACCCTGGTCTCTCAAGGTTAGTGCGCTAGCCTTCTTAAAATTTGTCATTTCATTAAAAAGACACAAGGAAGATTGAAACAATAGAGGGACAAACTTCCAAAGCCAGTATGGCTAATAACCCAAGTTTGGATGATAAACTGAATCTTTTCCACTACAAAACATAGCCTAAAATGGAAGGAAAACAGGTTTTCTCATCACAGCTTCATAGAATATCAGGGTTGGAAGAGACCTCAGGAGGTCATCTAGTCCAACCCCCTGCTCAAAGCAGGTCCAATCCGCAATTAAATCATCCCAGCCAGGGCTTTGTCAAGCCAGACCTTAAAAACTTCAGTGCTTCCAGGACTAGAAACAACAGCAGGTCTTATGATATTTTTTACTTCTTCAGTGCCCTGAACTGACGCTCAGCTTGTGCAGAAACATGCCAACATATGAACTAATAAAGAGCCCTGAGGACAGTTAAACAAATTTTCTCTAACCTCTAATAAGACTCTGTTTGAGTTCTGGGGTAAGATTCAGGTTGACTGTATTTATTTGATCTGAATTGGTTTGCTCATACAAAACCTTCAGTCCTTACTCTGGAAAAACTCATTGTCTTCAGTTTGGTTTGCATAAATCCATGTTTATGTACATATCAATGAAGTGTAAAAACTGCCTTCAATGAGAATTTTGTCAGAATGACAACTACAGACTTTGGCCCCTATACCCTGCATCAGCTATTGATAGGCAAAAATGAGTTCAGATCAAATGAATGAAGAGGGTTTGGCCCTAAATTAACTTTAAGCACTTAAAAGTACCAGCATCCATTTACATATTTTTCCTATACTTAAAACATTTAGAAAATGAACGCAAAAGGTAGAGAGAATTGTGCTTTTGGTCCACAAACACTGTAAGAGCAAGAAATGAAAAAAAAAAATTTTAGGAGCTTGTTATCACATCACTCTTTTGTTTACTTCATACAAATGTGACCATCGCTCAGTTTTGTTGTTCACTTTCTAAATATTTTAAAAACAGGAATAAACCATGCTGTTTTCTGACAGTTCTGTTACATGCAAGGACACTTACAGTTTGTTTATTGCATCCCAAAAGCATTCTGTTCATGAAACTTTTCAAGTCTAATGAACCAAAACTTTACACCAAACAGACAGTGGCAGCAAATGGAGCTTTCTTGTCTGCTTTTGTCAGACTTCACGTTTCAGCTGTGCCTTTTGGCTCCGCCCCCGCAACAGCAGAGAAAACATTATTAGATTGACAAGTCAAGTTCGTGAGATTAGTGTTCTCTGATAAAGCTTCAACAAATCACAACATTAACTCTTTGACATGAATAGGGTCACACCTTTTAGAGCACGTCGTATATTACTGATGGATCAGAATGGTGCACCACATCCACAGGTCATTCAAGTGCTACTTCATTTGATATGGTCAAGATATAGCTTATGTTCTGGACTCACAGACTTTAAGGTCAGAAGAAACCATTAGGATCATTTAGTCTGACCTCTGGCACATTGCAGGTCACAGAACCTCACCCCCCGCACTGTTGTAATAGACCCCTAACCTATGGCTGAGTTACTGAAGTCCTCAAATCATGATTTAAAGGCTTAAGTTACAGAGAATCCACTATCTACACCTGTTTAAACCTGCAAGTGACCCCATGCCCCATGCTGCAGAGGAAGGTGAAACCCTCCCCCACAGGGTCTCTGCCAATGTGACCTGGGGGAAAATTCCTTCCCACCCCGAATATGGTGAACATTTAGACCCTGAGCATGTGGGCAAGAGCCTCCAACGAGACACCTGGGAAAAAATTCACTGTAGTAACTCAGAGCCTTCGCAGCTAGTGTTGGACAGAGTAAAGGTGAATTACATGTAACAATGGTGCCCTCATGGCCAAGATGGAGTCTGCTTTGGGAGGCAGCTCTGGCCAAGAAAAGGCATGCACAGGAAAGCAGCAAGGAAACTCTCTTCCACCACAGGGGCACCTATTCCAAATCTCCTGGAGTAAACAAACACACACACACACAGGAATAGTACAATGGATATAGGACAGGAAAATATTTATTTACAGAGGGCTGAATGGAGAAAAACAACAGGGGGATATGATGGGGGAGCGGTAAAACAGGGTTACATCCAACATGAGGTTACATCCATGAGCCTAGAGGTACCATAATATGAAAGGATAGATGCTGAGCACTGCATCTACACTCAGAGTACAGGAATCCTGGGCAGAGTTCCAGTCCAGCAGTGGGTCTAGGGTGCTCCTCGTCATTTTCGGCACCAGTAAATTTTCCCCAACAATTCCCTCTGGTGCCCTCTTCTGCCGCTCTCCACAAACCCACACAGAAAGACTAACTCTCCACTTAACTAGCTATAGCCTCCATCCTTATTCCCTATGCAAAGTCACAAGCCCTGGTACTCACGGCCCCACACAGCTTTGGGCATTGGTGATCCTGGGTCCACTTCCAGTTTGTCCTTTTCGGGCAATTCCTCCCTGGCATGGTGTTCCTCCTGGCTCCAGTCCTGGGGCTTCCCTGGTCAGCCACTCTGTGCCTCCTGGGCTTTGGGCTGGTTCTCGGCTGCTTTGCTAGATGAGGGCCTGCTCACTGTAGGCCTCTTCTCTGGAGCTACAGATACCCACATGCCCCCGTTGCTCTCCATATCTTCACTCCCATCCCTCTGGAACAACCATCACTTCCTCTGCCTCAGGATGAGGTTTTAAAAGGGCCATGCTCTGTAAACCTCGAGGGGTTTCATACATTTACAGACAGAAATTTGTCTGTGTACAATGTGCACTAATGACTCTGGATCCATAATACCGAAGTTTGAACTGGATGAATGTTAGCTAACCTAGCAATGCTGATATTACTTCCAAGCCTTTGGATATATTTTTAAGAAACCGGTTCAATCCTTCTGATAGTTACTGGGTTAGATGTACCCTATGTATCTGGCACAAGGGAGGCCAGCTGTGTTGACACAAATCAGGTTTAAGTGTGAGGTGTAGACCTCCACACTGAGCAACAGTAAGTCTCAAGTCTTCTCCCTTTCATGCAAGTGCACTGGGTAAACAGGTTTGGGCATGAGCATAGAATGGGCCTCTGTGAAGCGAGAGTGGCTTGTGCTGAATCCCCATCTTGCTCATGAAGTATTCTGCTATATGGCCCCCTCACCTGTTATTAGGCAGGAGTGACTTGGTAATTGTGGAGCAGTGCTCTCATTAATATAGGATTGTGTTCCCCTGCGTGCCTGTTCCTGTTCATCACTTCTAACGTGCTTATACATGCAATGCTCCTCACCTGTGCTAGGCTCAAGACCTGGATGATGACAAGAAAATACACATGGCATGGCATAAACAATAATAATGACTTATTTTTGATCACTGCAGGGCTGAGAGTGGACTATAGGGCTGCATAAATAGGCTAGTATTTGGATTCAGTTGAAGCTGGAATTTGGCAGTCCTAATATTTTTAACACAAATCTGAATATCAGCAGAACTGCTGCTCCAGAAAGGGGGTGTGGTCATGTGGCCAATATCCTTGAAGATGCTTCTGTGGATAGGGCCGTCTATAACAACAGATTTTGTTACTAGCTTGTGAGAGGATTGGAGATGGGAGAGGATGAGACTAGCTGGCTTTCCACAAAATATGTTGGAGGAGGTGTTACACATGGTTGAGAGGCTACTCTGGACTTCTAGAAGAGAGCCAAAGATAAGAGATGGTGGGGAAGAAAGACCTGATAGTGGGAACCTCGTTCCAGGAGACAGCCAAATATTACCCAAAATTAATTTGTAATGGCACCATTAGTCATAGTGTTCAGCAAAGGTATTATTCAGTAAGTGCATCCCTATGTGAGAGGCTCTGTATTCTATTGCCAGTCTTCCAAATGTGAATTTAATATTTATGAATAATATATATGCATATTCTTTGCCCAGTAAACCATTGCAGTTATTTCTATAAACAGGTACCTAGTTAAAAAACAAAAGAAAAAGAAAGCGAAAGCCTTCATGCAATATTTTGAAAAATAATAGCAGAATATGTGCAATAGGCACTCTTTATATTTTAATATCAATGGATGCTCTTTAGGGCAGGGTTATCACCATCCTGGTTTTGAATGGGAAATTATCATCTCTACCTGCTGCAGTGAACAAGCTTCATATAGAAATAAAAAGCTAAGCACTTTACCTACGTTTTCTGTTAGGGATATCTTTAAGTGTGGTAGTGAAATTCTGTGATGTCTGTGGACTGAAATATAGTGGTGTTCTTTATTCTTTTGTAAATGTGGCTTGAAAGTAGCAGTGGGTGAATCAGAACATGTGACAATAAATATAAATAAATGTCATCTGTTCACATTGAACGTCCCTTGTTCAATAACTCCACTTTTCCTCCAATAAAATGTAAAGCGCAGTTAATATAGAGTATTTGCAGGTGGGATTTTAATCTTTTATACTAGCAGTGGTTACGAATGGCATCGATATGAAATGAAAGTGGAAAGAGGCCAACTTGAAATGTTGGGATGTCGTTGAAGGACTGTGGAGATGTTGTTATGCCAACTGGGAATATAGGCTCACCTGCATATAGCAAAAGCCCGTAATGACAACATCTAGAGAGAACCCTCCGCAATGTTGCACCCAGATTCTGGCCAGTAGGTACCTAACATAGAAAATAAATGCTGGAGCCCATGTTCTAAAATACCGTTTCCCCATCTAGCTAGTGCACCATACACCAAGTTCTTTGTCTTTGACACAGAGACTGTTCCAAGAGGTCACTCCTGGCATCGCAGGGGCCACTTTATAGATTGCTCCCACCATGGCAGTGAGAGTAGAAATTACCCGAGCGTGAGCCCTCCCTATAACTTCCTTGCTCATTAGCAACCTGTTTCTCTCCTGGTTACCATCTCTACCATATTACTTCTGTATGAGGCTGTAGAAACCCCTTGCCATCTACAGGTGCTCAGAACCCTAGATGTATAATAACCTTCTCTGGGTTTTCATGCTTTGGAATGGTCACATAGGCTTTAATTTTCAAAAGTGACTAGTCATTTTAGGTGTCTCCATTTTTGGTGTGTCCAACTCAAGACTCCTTAAAGTGGCCTGATTTTCAGAAAGTGCTGAGCACCCACCCTCTGCAAATCAGGCCTGTTAAAGGTGGCTCAGATTGGGCTCCTGGTCACTTTTGAAAGTTTAAGCCAATGTAGTAGCCATAGAGAGAGGTGCAGCAAATCGCTTTACCATACACGACATTTGGTTATTACCAAATTGATTATAATTTTGAAAAAACATTTCTCTTATGTGCTCAGAGATGTGTTTGAAAAATTGCTAACATATTTCATGTGTGTTCTATATTTGATAAACTTAATCTTGAAATTCTTAGTATTTTAAAGTCATGTTAGGAGGAGTATGGGTTCAGCCTCAGGCATCATACTATAAGCTCTTTTCGCAGCTAAATGACAAAATCAAACAAGCTACAATATGTTCTATCATTTCCAAACACTTATTCTCAAAAGCCAAATAACAGATGAAAGCAAGATATGCAATAATTTTTCAATACAAATATTGTGAGAAACCAACAGAGTGCACATTTTATGTCTAAGAGAACAGTACCCACTTAAATTAAATCAGAGAGTCAATTAACTGAAGCAAATAGAGTTGACATTTGTTTGAAATGTGAAAGACACTTTACATATTCTAATTTTTATATAATATTCTGCAGTGTAATGTGAGTCCATAATTATCTGTCAAAGCCCCAGAGTCAAATTTTTTACAAAAACTACACCATAACAAAGTGCTACTGTCATAATAGCTATTCTAATGTTCCCTCTGAAGCTTTTTCCACTTCAGAGTATAATAGGCATTGAATATAATACTATAGAATCAGCTCTTGTAAGTCTAAAACAGATGTTTAACTGAAGAAGAATAATGTTTAAAAAGGATTAAAAATTGAAACAGGAAGTATTTTGTGCCAAAAATATTGTACTTAATGTCGCTCATGCTGTTGACAATACACTGAAATTGATGTTTCAGACAAAGATTTACTTTCGTTTGTTTGGGATGGTTTCTATACATTATTATCCTTGCAAATACCTACATAGAAATGCTTAGAAACCGAGGTTAAATAGATAGATGTACCCATTATTTTGTCAATTTTGTGGAAACTGACACCTGGACAAACATTTGAGCAGTCTAATCTGTCATCTGTAGCAGAAGCCAATTGGAAAGGTCAAAGATGCCATAGACAATTGTAATACTTCATTTTAATAACATGGGTTTAACTCCTTCTTCTCTATTATAACTCTTTCCTCTTACTGACAGATGTTGCCTATGTGTATGTGTGTCTATATTGTGTGGAGGTTGTGAGGAGAATTGGTCGGAAAGATTCCCTCAGAGCAGTGTTTCATGGGGATTTTCCAAATTGGTTAAATTGAAAAGTTCTGCAGAGATGGTTCAATTTTGCCCAAAGTTCCTAGAGATATCTGTCTGGTTTCCTGCCAGCTCGCCCACCTGGCTCCTTGGCAGTCCTTCTGGTGGGTTTCTGGGGAGCCCAGACATCCAGGGTCTGTGGCTCATGGGCAGCCTGCCAGGGAGACGGAACCCAGACCCAGAGCTCCATTACCTCTTGCAGAGAACATCAAAATATTTGGTTTTCATTCCGACTGCAAACTAAGTCAGATTTCAAAATATCAACATCCTCTGAGAAACGAAATAACCTTTTCCTGCCCAAGTCTACTTGTGGGTTCTGTTTTCAAAAAGGCCTCACAGATAACTAGAAAATGCTGCAGACACCATTTCAGTCTTAAGGTACAACAGACCTATGGATGCAGAGGGTGAGATTCAGTAAAGGAAAGTGGGGGAGCTTGGTAGCTTTAAACCCCGTTCGAGCCCTCCTGAACCTGAGCTGCGCCAGGGCTGGAGAGACCCTCCCCTCCTATCGTAACTTAGACAGCCTTCCTGTTATACCAGCCTCCCTTGTATTGCTCTATGGCCACAGCACTGCCTAGAATCTTTACAGTGCTATATGCTGGGGCCCCATCCCTGACATGCTGCTCCCAGCCTGATGCACGCCCTGTGCCGCAGGCTCTGAGGGGGTCCTTGAGAGGCAGCCTTACAGCTGTCATCTGCATTGCCTGTACTGGAGGAATCCTCCTTCTCCAGCTGGATATGGGGCTTTTAGGGCCCCTTTAGGCTTCTCCAGCTGTTTTACTTGATGTAAAGGGACTGGAGCGGAGGTGAGGCTCTTACCCAGTATGTTGTTGTGTACATTGCTTTAAATACATAGCTATATTGGGCCAAATCCTGCTCAGTTTACTCACCCAGGCCTAAATTCTGCCCTTTTCATGGTCCAAAGCCCCTTATTCCGTAGGTAGTCAACTTGGTCTCAATGGGACTACACATGGAGTAAGGAACTTTTCAGCATGAGAAAGGGTGGGACAATCTCGCCTACAATTAGCACACAGTAACTACAAAGGAAATACTTGTGTGAGGGGAACAGTATTCTGAAGTCCTTAGCCTCCTTTGATAGAACATACAAAGCGTGATGACTTATTAGAAATTAGGGGAAACAATGATTTGTTTTAAAGCAGATGCAGTCTGGTTATAAATGTTCTACATGTAGATCAAGGCTGGCTTTTGCATATCAAATTGGCCTACAGTATGTTACACTTTTTTAAAAAAAAATTGACGATAGAGGCAATTTATAAGTGTGTTGCAAACATTTCTATCTCAGTGGTTAAAGTTACCAAAATTATACCTGTATTTCACATGTTAAGAAAATGAGCATTGTGCTGCGAATGGACATCTCATTAGAGGTGCAATTCCATTTGCACACATTAAGTTTTCAACTGGTGGCACTAAAGGGCCAATAAATTATTCTGCTCCATGACTTCAGCACACAAACTCCTGGGCAGGCATTTGGATGTATGTTTATCTATTTAAATATGGAATTACACTTTCAACATAATTAGCCATCTAACAGCATTGCAAGACCACATCCATTGAAGACATTTGCGTGTATAATTAATTAAGATTTATTTAAAAGCACTCTCTTTGTTCTCCATTTCCTGCAAATCAAATTACTTGTGGATGGATTAGATACTGAAATCATTTTGAAACTGTTATCAAGTTCTGTACTAGAAGAAAAATTGAGAGATATTTTTAACCTTGCTAAGCAGCATGAAGTAATTTTCTTTCTTTCTTTTTGCTGTATCAGTCTGGTGTGCAAAGCCCTTCTGCTTTTGCACACAACAGGTTTTGGCCTACTTCTTGTGCAAATTTCACCTTATGACATGCACACTCCTGACATGTGCTCTCCATGCTCAGATTTTGCCTTGGCATGTAAAGGAGAGAAAAGAGCATGGTTATAGAAGTCTGTGCCTCCAAAGTCAAATAAATATCCCAATTTTGTGGCAAAACCAGTTACCACTCATGCAGTTGCAAGTTAACTGGAAATACATACTTTGAGCCAGATAGTGGTGTATAAGATGGTGGGTGTAATGTGATGTGTGGAACTGGATAAAGATCAGGTTTCAGGAGGGACCTGTGTTGGTGAAGCACCAAACTACACTGTCCACTGAGAGACAGCTTGTTTAATAAAGGTCTGTTTCTTACAGCTCCACATGCTAGCTGCATTACTTATTGCTAAAGGAAGAGGAAGTAGGTCTGAAGTGACTCTTTTTTTCTGCCATTCCTCCCTCATCGCCCATTTTCAACCAGTGAATGATGCACACTGAGTCTTTAGAAGGAACAAGTGCAGTCAAAGAATAGCTTTGAAAAGCCACGTGTGGCACTTGTGAGAAGTTAAAAATAAAGCTATGCAAAACTCAGTCATTTTGGTTTCTAACAGAGCTTCTTAAAAATATGTCTTCAGTGTTTTGCACTGATACGCCCTCTGATGTGGTGTATAAGTCCCACACTTGCATGGAAGAGGTTAAGGAGCTGCTTTGGGCAGGAGTAGCATTGCCCCGCTGCAGCTGCAAGTTATGCCAGGAATGGAGCAGTAGTTTAAAAGGAAGAAGCACCTCTCTTTAGTGGGCAGCCCTGTGAAGGGTGCTATTGCTCCTCCCGCTGAAAGGGAACAGATCCCCTGTGCCAAAAAGGGGGCAGAGAATGTATCCTGTAACCTGTGCTGGAGACCCACTGGACAGTAGCCTGGCCCATCCAGGGCCCCTATGAAAACAGAGGCTAAATATTCTGGGTAGAACTGACAGGCTTTCCCCACTGCCTCTTCTTGAGTTTAAGCCCTTGCTGACCTTGGACTCTTTGTTTCACTTAGAACTCTGAAGATGGGAGACATAGAAAGGAGACGTTGGCTGGTGGGCTGAAAGCCTGTCGTTGTTGGACTGACACTGAATGCTCCTTCTGGAAGGACAGGACTTGTATGAGTGCATTTTCCATGTAACATCCAAAAGAGGTGCTCTGATGGGGACAAATCCCTGACACTCCCCGACAAGCATTTTTGTTTAAATGGTTAAACAGAGGTTCAGTAGTCCCTTGTACTGATCCTCTTCGGCAGCGTGCATATGCATATACAGACACCTGGTAAGTAGGTTTTATCTCAGGTTAAGGAGGAAGGGATTTTTCTGTGCAGCTCTTATCAAAATATAGTAGCACATCACTGGATGTCATTTCATGTTTGTAACAAATTGTGAAGCCAGTGGAGTCTTATGTGATATGGGATCTCATTTTGAAGGCCTTCTGCTGTTCTACTTTTCAAAAGAAGGGAAAATATCCATGTTTAACATAACTAACATCTCTATCCTGACATCTGTAAAATGTGACGGTTGGTTGGGAGGTTGTGATTAACTAAAAACCCAATGCTATTAACCCAAGCAACCTTAACTGTGCCCTGTAGCAATGTTATACAATAACTATATGCTTATGATTGAGACGTTTTAATATTTGTGGTCCAGGATTAGATGGAACTGATTTTTTAAGGACCTATTAGATTTTATTTTTAAATATTTTTTCTTCTCATTGTGTCACTAAAGAGCAGAATTAAGGTTATTTTGGTGCCTTACCTGTGTATATTTCTTACCTTAACATGTTTGGGTTCTTGTAAGTGTAACCTTAATTCTGAATTTCCTGGGTTTGTAATGGTTGGTTTGGGCTAATTATAACATCCCTATATTTTTTAACCCTTAATTTACAGATATATACTATCAAGCTTAACTTTATCTTAACAGATTTTAGTCTGGGAACTCTTGAGGTTTTAAAAATTATTAAAATTTCATATCCAAATGCTAAACAAGAAACTCAAAAACAATGTGATCACATGGTATTTTGAATGTTTTTAAGGTATGTAGGCTCAATCTTAAATAACTCTTTTAAAATCTGAACTTTTAAAGGACAGATTCATTGGTGCACCAAAGCACACTGGCTGGTTAAAATGGGTTTAGAGCTGCTTTGCATCTCCAGAGCAGTGTATAGCAGCTGAAGAGTACTGGTAAATTTGGTCCTTAACTTTCAATTGATATATCAATTCAGAGAGCTGTGTTAATGAGACTAGAGCTCTGTGAAGAGGATTAGGGAGAGTCCAGTCTGTGGCTCCCAATGTCCCTCACTGTGACGTACGCTATCCCCCTGTGCTTCTGGCTCAGTTCCCCGGCAGTACTGCCTCAGTGGGCAGTGGAGGCAACAGTGCTATGAGGAACCGTTCAACACTGATACCCAAGGTAGTGGTACTATGCAGCCATGGAATCTGTAAAGAGCAGTGACAGTTTCACCAAGTAATCTACCAATGAGAACTCTTGATACATGTCTTCCTCAGACCAAAAAATCATTAGAAGAAATAGAATGGTTGCATGCAAATTAGCTGTAAAGGAAGGATGGTGATTGGTTCAATGACATTTGGTGTCACAATGGCCCAACTTAAGAGTTATGTGAACCATTGACCTGAGCCTTCCAGTGACCCATATAACCATAACAGTTAGATACAACAGTAATTAATAAGCTTAATTAAACCTAATTTCTACTCAGATGGCTATGCACAAGATTTCAGTTAATTTTGACTATGTGGAATGTTAGAAGAGTCTGTGTTTATTCCATTGTTAAGCTCATTCAGTGCAAAGACTAACTTAGACACTAAATTTCTTAAAGAATCCAGTTTTTAACTTAGTTTTAACTCATAAACTAATGTTCCTGGGAATTCTCAGAAAATGCTTTCTGTGTTCAAGGAGTAAGTGCTGCAAATTTAGGGAGGATATTCTGTATTTTACATACAAAGCAAAGAAGTTGAATCCCTGCTTCAGTGCAAAACAGAACTGAGTATTGAGTCACTACCTCCATAATTTAAATATAGGTATTGGAAAGAGTCTTTTAAACTCAAAACAAACCTGACACAGGCATGTCAGAGGGAATTTATATAGAATTTGGATCTTATTCTCACACTCCCAAACAGAGCAACCAAAGTGAAAGAAAATGCCATGAAGGACAAAACCCATAAGTGACCCTGGTCATATGAGATCCCAGTGGAAGGTAGCAAGCGATAGCCAGCCATGAAAGCAGATAGACAAGACAGACAGGTCCTATGCCAAGGCACAGATGTCAATGGGAACTGTCCCCTCATCAACTAAGTATGTCGCCTTTGTGCCTTTCGGTGACCAAGAAAGAGTTAGATGGGTCTGTCTTATCTTAACACTTTTGGATTTCTTTTAAGTGTAACCTTAATTCTGAAATAGTTTTGATCACAGTTAGTTTATTTGAAATCTAAAGCCCCTGTCTGGGCTTGGGCCTCATTATGCTAGGTGCTGTACACAACTAGAATAGAAGCAGGGGCTGTGGAACGCCATTAAAGAGGGTCAGGCATAGATTTGCCCCACTACACCTGACCCTCTTTCCGTCTCAGGCATGGCCTCCCCCCCACACCGCAGCCTGATCCCCTCTGGCCCATAACCCCCTACACCCAACCCTCCAAATCTGAGTGAGTGGCATTGTGACCTGGCCAAAAAGTAGTCAGGCCTGGATAGCCCCCCTCCCCCTGGCTCCACAGCCCATGAGAAGACAGCCCCTTCCCCAAAGAGCTTGTAGTGTAACTATACAAGACAAGCAAAGAGAAACACACAAACAACTAATAACCTTCTCAACAGAACTTGTAAATTACTGTTTTTCTCCATTTTCCCCCTTCTGAATCACTTAGCTGCACTGCTCTCTGCTGACTGCCCCAGCCAACCCCCCGCACAGTGCTTGCTTGCTTCACAAGGCAGCCTCCTTCTAGCCAGTTACCATCCTCAGAGAAGGGGGAAGAGGAAGCAGCTCTTTTCTAGGGCACTGTTCGCCTTCACAGCTTATGTCTGAGTTTTGATCTATGTTAGTCTGGGTACAGTCCCCTCCTGAAAACCTTTTGGGAAGGTTGTAGGGCAGAGGAAAATGGTACCATAATGGTGCATGTTGGGAAGAGAACTCTAAAGAATTAAGGAGAGCACCAGCATGATAACATCAAAGGGAGAAACCAGTTATGAGAGTGAGCCAAAGTGCCCTGAACCATCTCCAGCATTCAAATGGCTTTTCCCTTGTGTGCAGATCTTTGAAATAGCCTTATGTAAAAGCACCTATGGCTTTGAACCTGTTTCTTTTAAGTAAGTTGTCTTGTCTCATGTCTCAAATGAGCTGTTTTAATCTGTGGTTTCTCAGTGGGCTTTTTGTTCTGTAAATGGCTTCTCTGGGGAAAACATGTACGGGTTTTAAATGGTTTCCCCTTGAAAACCTTCTCCCCCCGCCCCCTCTTTTTTCTTCAAATCCCTTTCCCATTTAAAATCCTCTTCTCTCTTCTTGTTTGTAATTTTATCACTTCTTTTTCTTTTGAAAAAGCCCTCCCTTTTCAAACTTCTCGTCCTTCTAAAATGCCAGAAAAGTAAACAGTGGCTCACTGGAGGATGCACTAGCAAGACAATGATGTCTCCTGCAAGTGTTTCTAAGCTAAGTGCTTCTTTCAATGTAGCAGTTTCTATAGTCCTTATAAAATTCAGCATGATTGCTGATACCTGCACTTCAGAGATTGATGGGAGAATCTACTGTCTCAAGGGAGTGGATGTTTACATACCAGAATGATTAGGACAAATAGTGGGGTTAGTTTTCTTTTTTCTGAATTCACTCTAATAATTTGGAATGTATTGGATGGAGAAGCATTTCAAAGATATCTAATGTTCTGATACAGCAGTCCATCCCTACTCAGCAAACCATGTACTCAACCTTACTCAGGCACTAAACTTTAAGCACATAGTAAAATGTTTGCTGACCAGAGATGGATTTCAGCACATGTTAAATTACTTTGCTGAATTAGGAACTGAAGAACTACATTAGAGTAGGCCATACTGGGTCAGACCAATGGTCCATCTAACCCAGTATCCTGTCTTCCAACAATGGCCAGTGCCAGATGCTTAAGAGGCAATAAACAGAATGGGGCAATTATTGAGTGTGCCATCTCCTGTTGTCCAGTTCCAGTTTCTGGCAGTCAGAGGTTTATGGACACCCAGAGCATGGCGTTTCATCCCTGACCATCTTGGCTAACAGCCCTTGATGGACCTATCCTCGATGAATTTATCGAATTCTTTTTTGAACCCAGTTATAATTTTGGCCTTCACAACATCCAGTGGCAATGAGTCCACAGGTTGTCTGTGCATTGTGTGAAAAATACTTCCTTATGTGTGTTTTAAAACTGCTGCCTATTAATTTCTGTTTCTTGTGTTATGTGAAGGGGTCCTTCCTTATTCACTTTCTCCATACCATTTATGATTTTATAGACCTTTACCATATCCCCACTTAGTCATCTCTTTTCCAAGATGAACAGTCCAAGACTTTTTAATCTCTCCTCATATGGAAGCTGTTCCATACCTGTAACCATTTTTGTTGCCCTTCTTTGTACTTTTTCCAATTCTAATATATCTTTTTTGAGATGGAGCAACTGGAACAGTATCCAGTATTCAAGGTGTGGATGTACCTTGGATTTATATAGTGACATTATAATATTTTCTGTCTTATTATCTATCCCCTTCCTAATGGTTCCTAACATTCTGTTAGCTTTTTTTGATTGCTGCTGCACATTGAGTGATGTTTTCAGAGAATGATCGGTAATAACTCCAAGATCTCTTTCTTGAGTGGTAACAGCTCATTTAGATCCCATCATGTTCTATGTATAGTTGGGATTATGTTTTCCAATATGCATTACTTTGCATTTATCAGCATTGAATTTCCTCTGCCCAGTCACCCAGTTTAGTGAACTCCCTTTGTAACTTTTTGCAGTCAGCTTTAAACATAGCTATCTTGAGTAATTTTGTGCCATCTGCAATTTTTGCCACCTCACCATTCACCCCCTTTTCCAGATCATTTGTGGATATTTTGAACAGCATAGGTCCCAGTGCAGATCCTTGAGGGACCCTGCGATTTCCCCCTCTCCATTGTGAAAACTGACTATTTATTCCTATCCTTTGTGTCCTATCTTTTAACCAGTTACTGATCCACGAGAGAACCTTCCCTCTTATCCCATGACTGCTTACTTTGCATAAGAGTCTTTGGTGTGGAATCTTGTCAAAGGCTTTCTGAAATTCAAAGTACATTGTATCCATTAGATCACCCTTGTCCACATGCTTGCTGACATCCTTAAAGAACTCTAAAGAACTGGTGAGGCACAATTTCCCTTTACAAAAGCCTTGCTGACTCTTCCCCAACAAATCATGTTCATCTATGTGTCTGATAATTCTGTTCTTTATTATAGTTGCAACCAATTTGCCTCATTCTGAAGTTAAGTGCACTGACCTGTAATTGTCAAGATCGCCTCTGGGTCCTTTTTAAAAAATTGGTATTAACTTTAGCCATCCTCGAGACATCTGGAAAAGAGGCTGATTTAAGCAATATGTTGCATGTCACAGTTAAGAGTTGTGCAATTTCATATTTGAGTTCCTTTAGAACTCTTGGGTGAATACCATCTGGTCCATGTCTTACTTCTGTTTAATTTATCAGTTTGTTCCAAAATCTCCTCTTTTGATACCTCAATCTGGGACAGTTCCTCTGATTTGTCACCTAAAATGAATGGCTCATGTGTGGGGATCTCCCTTACATCTTTGTACATATATAGATAGCTCAGTAATGACAACTGATGGAGAATATGGTATCTGCCTGCAAGTTCTGTAACTGAAGGATCTATTCACCAAGGAGAATGCAGATAGGCTAGAACAAAAGGGCAAAACTGGGCATAGAGAGACTGTCCCTTTCTTAGTTTGCCATCATTTTCCTTTGATTGGATTGAATTTCATTGTTTAGGTCATTTAAGACTAGACTAGCCGTGACACTGTAAAGTGCACTACAGGGACTATCCTGCAGTATCAGGCTCAGAGACAGATGTCCCAACAAGCTGTTCCATCTCAACTCTCTGTAACTGTCTGATAAGTGTGGTGACCTTTATACATTGAGATGCAGCTATTTTCTTTCTCATTTAACTTGATCCAGCAGTTTTCAGCAGATACTTTTTTGTAAAGACTACAAATACACCTTCATGTATATCCATTGTGAGCTTCATTTTCCTGCCAAACAATGATAGCAATGCATATGTTGTGTTTGTTACTTTATAAAATCTGCTTTTAACTTGCCACATCCAGTAATAATTGCAGCAATGTCAATTAAATATAATATACATTATGTATTCTTTAGGCATTCTGTCAAGGCATGAAAAACCTGAAATGAGCTACCATGTTTCAACAACTTGCTGAAACATTGACTGAAACAGGAAACTAGAATTCCTTCAATTAATAAATGCTTGAGAGACTGTGTATTAGCACAAAACAAGGAAACTCTGTATAGACACCTAAAAGAAAGGCAAAGGAAGATATTACATTGATCTTAATTCAGGAATAAACAGACTCCTGGATTGCTAACTGATAAAGGGGCTAATGCTCTGTTAGCTGAGGGAGAGGATATGACATTAAAAATTGCTTGAGACAAATGAGGAGAATTTATTTTGGCAACAATCCTTTATCTATATTTTAAAAGGCAACTAAAAGCCATAATTCCACCAGGTGCAGACACTCTTGACTGGGAACAAGAGAGATTCCTGGAAATAGAATGAGACTGAAAACAGAGATGAGGAGAGGGGAAAAGCAGTGGTGTCTTTATCAAAATCTAATTAGAAGCGTGCATCTTTTCCTTTACTCTGGAAAGAGCAACAAATATCTGTGAAATATATGAATTTTTATAATTGTTTGGCATCTTCAAAGAAATGAATTAGTTAATATTTAGAAAGTGCTTTGAGGGTGAAAAATGATATGGAAAGTACTAAGTATTATTCACTGGACAGAAGTGTCAGCTGATGGTGTCTGTGTATGATATTGGGTGAACACTTGTGAAATTACGGTTTTTAAACCCCCCCACAATCTTTCCTGACTGACTTACTAGGTAAAGTGTGTCTAGTTACTAGCTTTAGTGAGACATGACATCTTTGTGCCTAACAGATCTGAAACTGAGCATTCATCCTGAACACTATTTCACTGCTTCAGGGAGGCATCATTAGTAACAACCCTTTACTTAGTGGCCAGTATTCTGCCCTGACTTACACTCTGTATAACTCTGTTGCAATCAGTGGAGTTTCACAGAGTTAAAGTTAAAGCAGAATCTGGTTCAGTGCTGACAACTTTAGAGTTATATCTGCATTCTTAAAAAGATCTTAGATCTTCCTGAACTGTAAGATATCCTCACTTCCCCACTTTGGTAGGGTGCTGCTTCAGAAGCCCTTAATCAGCTCCTGCCACTCCAGCCCCAATCATGGAGAATGGATTGGGGCTGGGTGAACCGTCCTATGTTTGCCTGGTAACTTGATGACACGTGCCAGCCTCATTAGCAGGAGCTATAAGGCTGGAAGGAAGTGAGAGAAAGTGGGGTTGAGACTAAGAGCGGGAGGTCAGGTTCAGACGGAGAAGGAGTCTCCTCCTCGTCTGTTGCTGGCGAGGCCTATGGTAGGCCAAGCAGTTCTAAAGCCTTTTTATAGTTGGAAACTGGTGGCGGGAAACTGATCACAAATAAAGAACACAGGTGTTGCACCCGACTCAAGTGTCCCTGATTCATGGAGGAGAGGGGCCAAGGGGCCAAATCCAGAAGGGTGCAGTGGTTATCCTGTTACACTCCTCCCATACCCTTTCCCAAAACTACATAATGGGAATCGCAATATTGTTATGCCAAATCTTTATATTTAATTAATTTGGCAAGCTCTAGTGCTGTGAAGGATTGACATTGCTAACTAACAAGGTATTGCTGTTGCTAACTAGCCGGTGCGAAGCAGACATCCCTGTACAGCACTGCAAATTCCCTTCAATCCTTTCTTCTTATAATTTGTATTATCATAGCACCTAGGAGCCCTAATCATGGACCAAGACACAGTGGTAGGCACTGTCCTCTGGTTGCACCAGACCTGGCGTTTTACTGGCTAAGAACTAGATTGCCAGTTTTGCCAAGTTTCATGGTGTGTTCTGACTTAATAAAACTTTATTTCATTTGGGATCTACCAGGTCACCCTTCAAATTTTTTAGATTCCTTATTATTTGTGGTATTAATTTTGAGTTAGACACCTGTTGTGGAAAACTTCTAATCAAGGAGGGTAACAGGTACATAATTTGCAACAGTGAAGTACACTAAGGGTAGACTAAGACAGGATCCTTTGAACGGACACCATCAGTCAGTGAGCAGGAAGAACTCAGCACATAATTGATGGCTGCCTACCAGCCACTCGCTGACAGCATAGGACCAGAGGAGGAGGAGAGGTACCAGGGTTCTCCTAAGGTCTAACCTGAGGAAAGTGGGGATAGATAGCTGCTGGGAATTATAAGACTCCAACTTGAACACGCTGCCAGCAGTCCAGGGTGAGAGCACCTGAATGACAGCAGGTCTGTGCCCAGTGTAGCCTGGATGGATGTGTTAGTGTGTCCGTATTTAGTTGTGTTCACCTTGACTTCATCCAAATCGGTTCGCAAATCTGGTAGTTTATATTTTGAACAAATAGTTCACCAGATTAATAATTTAACAATACATTACAACGTTCAGATACATTATGTGCACACAAAGGGTTTTTTGTTTTTTTTCTCTTTAAAAGCATTGACTTTCCAGGTCTGGTTGTGTTAGTTGTGGCAGTTCTGTATAAAGATAGTGTGATAACAGAATACCACTACAAAGTAAACTGCCTTGAAATTTGACTGGAATAATACCATATACTGCTACTTGCCAGTCATGTCCAAAGTCATGCTTTAGGGCCAATAAAAGCAAAAAATCTTAAATCAGAAGGCCATGTCACTGAGTGAAAGGCCAGAAAGCATCTAGAGACAAGGTGGCAGAGGGACTATCTTGTACTGGGCTAACTTCTGCTGGTGAAAGAGGCAAACTTTGAGTGCCACAGAGCTCTTCTTCACATCACCTGAAGAAGAACTCTGTGTAAACTTGTCTCTTTCACTGAGAGAAGTTGGTCTAATAAAAGATATTGCCCCGCCCTCCTTGTGTCTCTCATAATCCTGGGACCAGCGCCGACACTACAACATTGCAACCAAAGAAAGAATTTACCCCAGAAAAGAAATATTGCTATAGGAGACTATGCCAAAATCCTGATCACAATTAATTTGTTAGATAGAGGAAAAACAAGGTTATGATGACAGATCTGAAACACAATGAGTGTTGAGCTCCTCTCCTTTATAGAATGGCTAAAATAATTAGCATTTGGGGATCAAATGACAGACTGATGTGGGGGGCGGGAGAAGAGGAAATAGATACTGCAAATGGTAGAGCCACCCTGTGTTATTCTGCCCCTACTGGTTGTGTACAAGTCTCACAGGGTACTGAACCCAGAGGAATATAGGCTGATCTACCATTTGTCATAGCCCAAGGATGAGTCAGTCTATGACTTAACTGATCTGGCACTGTGCACTGAGTGCTGTGCCAAGTTTGATCAGACTATTTCAGTGGTTCAGCATTATAGAGAAGAGGCACTAAAGACTGAAAGTGATGTTGACTCAGCCGTTTGGCTCCTGCCAATGAACATTAGTGATTTTTGAACTCCTTAGAGTTCCATTTCTAATGAAAATCCATTTAGACAAAGTAATTTACATGCACTGTTCATTTTCTTCTGGGGTTGGTTTGAAGCCTTCCCCACATTGCTATGAGGATGCAGTTCTGCAATCTTTTCTCTGCCGTCATATGCTGCAGGAATCATTTTGTTTGTCTCATCATTGCTTGATATGAGCAATTGGTAGATATCTTTTGTCATGTGTCAAAATGTAATGGGTTTCCTGAAGGGGAGGTGGGGGGAGGAGGGGGGGCGAGAACAGAAAATTCTATTAGGCAGGAGGGTTTTTTCTTTGACTTGGTTAAAAATTTTAGCTGGAGCATGAAGAATATTTTGACTCCCCAGCTAACTCTAAAATTACCCAACGATAGATGGTAATAATTCTGCAGGTGCTTAGAATAGGTGTAAAGAGTTAGAATGAAACCCTGGCTCTATTGAAGTCAGTGGTAAAACACCCATTGACTCAAATGGGGTCAGGATATCACCCTTAAAGAGCAGTACCAACTACATGGGTAATTTGGGATTTACATTTAGACTGCAAGCTTCTTAGGGAATGTGTCTTAATATGGTCAAGACTGTGTAAGAACTCAGCTGCACTTAACAAAAAATAATTAGCAGCCCTGACTGGCCATTGGAATTGAGGTCTGTAGGTCATATTCTGAGTCCCCCACCGTCAGCTTTAACTAGAGCATCATTTTACTTTTACGCCCTTCTATCGGTGAGTGTGCAAAAGATCTCAGTAAGAAGGTCCTTTTTGACAAGGAGAGCCTATGACATGGTGGAACAAACAATAGCCAGGCATGGAATGGGCACTAGCTCCTTATGCTGGTCCTCCATATTGCAGGGGAAATATGCACTGCCTCTGCTTTGCCTTTCCTGTCAATAAATACAGGCCTCAGTTTATCCTGGCACCATTCTGGGGCTCTACATTTGAAAAAAGAACTGGTCTGTGGTTATACCCTTTCAGCAAGTTCTTTAAACTCCAACACTGTACTGACTGAGGGCCTGATCTTACAATGTGCTGAGAGCTCAGTAGACTATAAAGGCACCCATCAATCCCACAGGAGATGCTTAAACACCTTCATGACAAGGCTGTATATTGTTTTATCACATTATAATAATGAATTGATGCTGTTTGGTATCTTGTCATTTTAAAGGGTTAATTAATTGAATTACTGAAAGCTGCAAAGTAATTTTTTTTTCTTTTTTACATTTTACAGCTTCAGCAGTTCTCCTGTAGGTGATGGTGTTATTTCTTTCCCCTCCTGCAGTCTTGGATCAATAGCAGTGAAATGACATGGCCAAATTTAGCTAACTTCAGTTTGAGCTGAATTTTAAAATCGTGGTCTCCAGTGGTGAAATTGCTGTTCATCATTATTCCACATCATAGGACTTCAACAGAAATCAAAGGTATGAATAAAGAAATTTGAGCATGTGAGAGGCAAAAATTCAGGCACATGGATTTGAATGTAGCTTCTAAC
Organism: Chelonia mydas; assembly: GCF_015237465.2. Lineage (NCBI taxonomy): Eukaryota > Metazoa > Chordata > Testudines > Cheloniidae > Chelonia > Chelonia mydas. Next base: position 243,423,674 of record NC_057850.1, on the reverse strand, counting down.
TACCGCATCCTCCTTCCTGCCCACCCCCCTCAAAAAAGCAGAGCTTTTTGAGTCACAAGGTCCAAGTGGGCTGTGTAGATTTTTGAGACTTTTCTACAACATCCATTTTAGGGCATTAGTGACTCTGACATTTTTCAATTCATTAAATAATTGATCAAAAAAGGGGACATTGGAAATCAAATTTAGAAAAGAAAATAGCCTTCTAAACACATGCAGGAAGAAAACAGGTATCTTGAGAAGTGGAAACTCAAATAATTAACCAGCCCTACTACCAATTCCATTTACAATACAATACTGAGAGAGAACTCCTGACCCTCTGATACCAGAGTTCCTTTGCAGGGGCAGCTCTTACATACCTAAGGGCTGCATTTGATTGTTGATTTTGCCATTTTATCTTGTACCCATATTTATAATCAGGAGTTTATTAATATACTGAAATTACAAATGAGATTATCCAACCCTCCCCTCTCCCCAGATCAGAATTTTCCAAAGCTGGGTAGTGTTCAGACGTGGATGCAAAATTTGTGGCTCATTCCCTGTCTCTGCAGTGGGTTGAGCCAGAACCTCTGATCCAAACATGTCAAAATTTAGGAAATTTTGGATCTTGATATGGATCTGAACTTCTCAGCTTGGGTCCATCTCTTAATATAGTGTGATAGGTACAACAAGCACAGAAAGGCTATACCACTTGGCACTTCTAAAGAATGATTAATCAGAAAATTATTCTGTGGTAATCCACACTTCTTTGTAAGAGGGGTATCTTTTATAGTCCTCTTACAAATGAGAAAACTGGTACAGACAGATAAGGTGATCTGCCTATTAAGATTAACACTTAATTAGACACAAATAAATTAAAACACACCAGTTTCAGGTCAGCAACAAACTTTCAACAGGGAGATAGACTTAACATGGCTGCTTCCATCCCATAATTTTAAAATAGACTACTAAATCAGATTAGTCCTTCTGTGCCATTATACAAAGACCTGTGACAAGCCTAAAAGCACTGGAGAGCTCTATAATACATTTCCGTTGCATCATGAAAGGGAATGCACACTGCTAGACAAAGACTCAGATTTTAAAAGGTGTTTTGGCATTACTCTGCTCAGCATTGCAAGTTTTGAGCGACGTAGGACCCTATGTCATCACTGAGTGGAGTAAGACCTAAATACCTTTCAAAATCTGGACCAAAGTAATTAAAAATTGTCAAGCATACTGTGATTGACACAAATTGTCCAAACTACATCTACCATGATGCATTGCAGCAGCTCAGAAGGAAACATTAATGTTGACTGACCAAAAATGAAACATTTCATTTTGACATTTCCAAACTGATTTTTTTTTCAGAACTTTGCACTCTGAGAAATGGTGATATTTTGACATTTGTCCCAATTCTGGATGATGACAAATGTAATAGATAGAGATATAGATATTATTATTCCATATTGATGACAAATGTAATATATATATATATATATATATGGAATTTCCCACAGGATAGAAATTATAATATTCAACCAGCACTGTTCTTTAGAGTTAACTCTGCACTCTGTTCTTGTTGTCTTGGCAAATTCACTGTGTACCTTCACATAGAACATTCAAAAAGTGGCTGCCGGCTCAGACAACCTAAGTCCAGCATGCTCAGAGGAAGGTTCACTTTAGGCTCTTTAAATCACCTAACAGAGCTGCTGCTAATGAATTATACAAGTTCCAGTCTGACTGTTAACTATGTGGACATCTAGGATGTCCCCAGCTACCAGGTAATTTATTAATTGGTAAAGTCTCTTGTATAGTGTCTGGATGCCAACTGGGGAAACAAACTTTTGGAGACTAGGATGGGATAAGCTCCTGTGTGAAACTCCTAATGAGAAGGAGATTGTACGGGCTATATTCCATTTAATATAATTGCCAATCATCTGAACCCTCAAGCACCCAAGCTCCTTTGACTACTTCAGTCTAATTTAGCTTTAAAAAATACTTAATTTGTCCAAAATGTTTGGTCTCGACTTTAATAGCCGTTAAATCCTGTCAATTAGGGTTTATAATAGCAAAAATCTGCTAATAGTGAAATGAATCCCCTTGCATTTTCAAAGTGTGCAGTAAGTCTTCTTACCCAATTGTTGTAATAAAATTTGTAGCAGCATACTTTTTGGGATCAATACACCAGGCCACTGTCAATCAAAGAATTTTCTACTTACTTAAAAGTTAGCAGACTTTTAGCTTCTTTGTGTAGGACTAAGGACAGTCTGAGTTACCACAAAGATTAAATCTTTAATTTTACATTATTTCTAGCCATCTCTATAGAACAAAGTGGGCTTTACCTGTTGAATATGAGGCTTATGTGAGCTGAAGTGCTCTTGAGACATTAAGAGGCAGTCTTGAACAGTCTCCGAGATTTAAGCTGAGGCGAATTCTAAAGGGATTACTGCAGCATTTTACATAAAACGAGAAATAAAAACAGACTTGAGCAATGCATGATCATAAATGCATTCCTGCTGTGATCAAGAGTCCTGTTCCCATTGCTGTTCTAAGACTGAAGCAGGAAGAACTGTCAAAGGGCAACCATACTTGTAAGGATTTGTACCAGTCCAATTTATAATGAAATGAGGGTCTGAGTAGTTTTGAAAGATTTGTTTTTTGAAAAAGGAGCTACTTGTAGTAGTTTTTCCAGTCCAAAGGTGATTATTTTAATACCATTTTTAAAAAAAGCTTTTTACTTTCTATGAACGGACCTTGATAGTAACTCATATGTGAATAAGTAATTCGAACAAATATAATTGCTGAAGATATTATAACTACTGACTAGTCACATTTTATCAAAAATATTATCAGCAAACTATACTGAAATAGGCCACATATAAAGCAAATCCTTAGTGACAAGCAAGTTATAATTGAGCAACCTGTTGTATAAGAAAATGTTGAATACAGTGTAGATGGTCTGTATAGAAAAATAAATATCTCATAATATAAAAAATCCCATGACCACATATATAATATGTTTTTTACAATATGGGTTTGATTCTCATTTACACTAAGACCCCTTTACACTCGAAATGAGAATCGAGCCCTATAAATTGATAGAGAATTGTATTTGTTTGTATGTGTGTAACGCCCTGCCCCGCCCCGCATGCACTGACAATATTCCCACCGAACAATTAAGGATCTCTCAAGACTATGGGCCAAACCTAGCCCTGTTCGCTAGCCAGCAGTCCTACTCACATCAATGAGACTACTGCCCTGGGAAAAGGATCATTATTTGACTGGTATGAAATGCAAAAGCTACAATATAAGAAAATAAAGCTTCATTTTGGCCCCTCTGATTTCTTACTGCTAGATTGTGAATTAACAATCTTCTTGGAGTAAGGGGCAGCATGTTACACTGCCCCTGGAGCTGTTAGCGATGCAGTCTCCCCCTTGGTCAGCCTGCTGCCCCAGGGAGGGAGTAAACTGCACCAGGTCTATACCGTGGGCAGTGTATGCTCTGCAACGGGCACTGGTGCAGTTACAGCACTGGATGGGGGGCAGAGTCAAGGCTCCACCCAGTCCTTCCCCTTCTACCCACCTGCACGACAGAGCAGCTATGCACAGCCTGCTTCCTCTCATGCCGCGACCCGTGATTTGTATAGCTGGAGCAAGGAGGTGCCTTATGGCCGTTTTCTTCCTTGCAGTGCTGTTCAGATTGAATCTTGATTTGGCCTTTAGGAGAATGATCTTCAGTCTATGGACCTGATCCTGCTAGAATTATTCAATTGTCATAGTTCTAAGGAAGTCAATTAAATAATGTGCCTAAATAAAAACTATTCAGTTAAAACTGCAGTTTTGGCTTCTACAATAATTGATAACAAAAAGGAGGCTTCCTAATTATTTTTAAGTTGGTAAAATGTGAAGTACATGTTGGGCACTAAGTAAAAAGATCAGTCCTCACGTTTGACTAGACGCATTTGATGGACCAAACTGTCATGATTGTAAATTAGAGACCCTAGAAAAACTACTTAAAATGATAGAGGCATATGAAATTCAGCTTTGAAATTTATCTGAATGAAAATATAAGCTGCCCATTATTAAGCAGCATGATTACTAAAGCTCAGCAAATATTTACATGGGGAAGTATCACAGGGAGATTTCCAGCTCCATTTATACAGCTAAATAATAGAAATCCTTCTTTAGGTCTCTTCTGTTCAGTTCTAAGAGGCATGAAAGGAAACAGATCATAAAAAGGTAGTGCAGTATTTGGTAATTGTCATAAAACAAAATATGGAACATGAATGGAGGTCAAACACACATTGTAAACCGTGCTCATAATTACAATAAACTTTTATTCCAAGTCTTGTTTTATCTTGTGGTCTCATCATATAAAACACAGATCAGCTTGAATTAGAGAAACCCTAAAAACAGATGGGACATTTTTTGATTCAGTCGCTCCACTGCGTGGCTCAGCACATGGAGGCCTACCTACTGAATTACAGTGGAGATATGGCAGTTATCCTTTATAGTAATAATGTACTGTAAGCGTTTCTGGTGTAAGCAGAATGTTGAAGAGGTGGAGAAAGTTTCCATTTTTAAAGTGAGGTAAATAGGGGAGAGAAAAGCAGAATGTATGGATTATTTGTGTTGCGACTTAGAGAGAGCTCCTCTTGTGAGCTGTCTAGTCAAACTAAGAGTCAATTACTCTCCCAAAAATTTACAATCCAGGGTCAGGTTGTAATACCCTTCATAACGTTGAGTATTACCTTACTCCTCAAGTAGTCCCACTGAAATCAGAAAATAAGGAGTAAGGTACTACTCAGTATGGGTAAGGGTCAGTTTGGGATATCTTAAATAGACCAGGCAGCCAAAGGGTAGCCGAGCGTGAATCTCTTTTTATTGATGGGGAACTGAAACACAGATGGACACCAGTTCAGCAAAGCACATAAGCATGTGCTTCTTTCAACCTCCTTGAAGTCATTTAAGCACATGCTTAAAGTCAGGCACATGCCTAACTGAGGCCTAAGTGATTTGCCCAAAGTCACAAAGGAAAGCTGGGGCAGAACTGGGAATTTAATCCAGACCTGCTGATTCCCTTTCTGGTGATTTAATGACAAGACCAACCTTCCTCAGTTAAAAAGACTTGTTGGAATTAAGCCACAAGAGAATTATACATGTCATCCCAAATGAATGCCAATAAAACCTTTCTACTACATCATTATTATGGGTTCTCTATGTGCCACATATATTACAAAGAAAGCAATTGCAGAAATTTTTGAGTTTTTAAAAATATATTGGTGCTATTTTTTTGCATCCCTCCATTTGCAAGATTAGGTGCATTAGTGCTATGATTGCATAGTGATTCCATGGTGACTGTCTGGAAGGAGACAAAATGGATGTTCTGACTGTACTGAAGTAGCTTTTCTTAAGATAATATTGCAGTTTTAAAGTCTGATTGCCCATGATCCAATATCTTACCTGAAAAACAACGGAATTCCTGGCTTTTTAGCTGTACAGAGCTTTTGTTTATATCTCTAAGGAGTCACAAGATAGTGAATAATAAGCCTGCCAGTTAGCTGAGATTAAATATGGTCTATCCTGGGTGTAATTTTTATGTAGGTTGATTGATTTTACTTTTTTAAGGATAGTTGTTTAGAGCTGCTTAGAAATTTGGAATCTTAGAAATAGTCCCAGCAGCAACGGATTAGGGGTTGAGTGCAGGTGAAACACAAGAAGATGCACAATAAATGCCATGTCACATGGTTCTGCAGCTGATTACATAGATATCATCACCACAGAAGCCTGGTATAAAGATCTTGATTACACATCAGATTTATGGACCTTAGTAGAGAGTTATGTTTAAGTTGACAAAACATCATGGAGAGGTCTATTGAGGCCTAAAGGACTGAACAGAGTCCTGGAAAGGCTCCAGGACTGAATTTCATAAGCAAGATCATATAGCTCCTAGGGTCCAGTTCTGCAACCGTTCCTCATGCAACTACTGCTTACTGACGTGTTTTATATACATATAGTGAGGCAGAGTGGCCTCCCTCAGAGCCTGAAGGGGAGGGACCACCCTATGCCCTCTAGTGGGCAGAGAGGGGAAGCAGAGGGTTGGGACAGGAAATATAAGAGGCGGACCCTCCAGCTCAGTTGGGCTGGAGCCAGAGAAGGAGCCAGATGTTTCTGCCTCGCTGAAAAACTCCAGACCAGAGACCAAGCTCTGCAGCGCCCTGCCCCTGAAGGAGGCTGGCTAGGAAGAGGAGTTGCTGGGGCTGCCTCCTCCATTTACCCCAAGGAGACTGAGGACCCACGGACTATGGAGCCATGCCAAGGATGAGCGGTAGGAAGTAGCCCAGAGGAATGAGACATTAATCTGGTTGTGTTTCCAGGAAATGAGTCAGTGTGTTTCGGTGTCTTCTCTGCTGACCCAGTGATGGGGCCACCCACCACTGTTAGGGCAGTGGGCTGGTATTTGGTGGAGTAGGGTGGACCCTGGTCCCCCTACCTCCTGCCATCAACCCCACCCCTGAGGTGGTGTCCTAATCAGTCTAGGCCAATTATGTCAGCATAATTTATGTTGCTCAGGGGTGTGAATAAGCCACCATCCTGAGTGACATAAGTTACACCGACCTAAGTGCTGGTGTGGACAGCACCATGTCATTGGGAGATCGTCTCCCGCTGACATAGCTACTGTCACTCATTGCAGGTGGTTATTGTAGGGGGGTTTGTGGTGCTGCTACACTCACTTCTTCGCTGCTGCCAGCGGGGCACTGCCTTCAGAGCTGGGCACCCAGCTAAAGCTGCCGCTCTCTGGCCACCCAGCTCTGAAGGCAGCACCGAAGTAAGGGTGGCAATACTGTGACCTCCCCCTAAAATAACTTTGTGTCCCCCCTTGTGGATCAGGATCCCCAACTTGAGAAACGCTGGTCTCCCCTGTGAAATCTGTATAGTACACGGTAAAAGCACACAAAAGACCAGATTTCATGGTCCGTGATGTATTTTTCATGGCCATGAATTTGGTCGGGCCCTATTTATAGAGAGCAATCCACCCTTGGATACAATGGAAAAGGAAATATGTCTAGGAGCTTCTACCCCAGCCGTGATAGACAAATCAATTAGCAAACGCTCAAGATGAATTGGGAAGGCTGATTTCTTTTTTTGACTGGCCTTGAGCTCGTGGCATTGCTTCTGTAAAGAGTAGAGAGATGGGCCAAACCAGAACAATGAATCCGTTCCATCCCCAAACCTGGGAGAAGTTTAGAGTCCATTCCAGTCCTGAACTCTGCTGCTTGGACTGATCTCAGTAGAAAAGTGAGTGTTTAACCCTTTCATGCCCCAAATATACAAATTAGTGTGCTAAATGCAGATAGTATCAAGGCAGATATATGGAACACCATTTGCAGCACTGGATGTTTACAGTACACTTCCATAGGAGTCTCCTCTTGCTTAAGTTCTGCCCCTCCCCCAGACTGCCTGTCTTCGTAATCTTGATAAAATGAGGGAAATTGTGAATGGGTGCTAAGGAAGGGTGTTGAGTAACTGTTACCTTTGATTAATTGCTAACGAGGACTTTATTTCCTGCTTCTGGGTCCTATCATGTTTCAGAAAGTACAAACATTTTCCCCAGAGGAAATACAAACATAAATATTTAACATCTATAAATATTTAAAGTGAAACTGGGATAGTGTACAAAAGTGGTGAAAACATGCCTTAAGCATGTAAGGTGTGTCGCTGGTGATACTGACAACCTAATCTTCAGCTCACACTGGGATGACTTTACAGTAGATAGCCCAGTCTGGACTGTGTTTATTTTGTTGTGTTGAAAAAGATCTTAGTTAATTAAAATAGTTTTTATAGATTAAAGACATTTTTGTCATTTTTTAATGACTTACTACTCACACTTTATAAAAAGTATTTGAGATCATGTTGACATATGCTTTAAAACAAGAAAAGCTCAAGTGGTATTTAATGGATAACTTATTACAAAGAAGGAATTCTCTAGACATGCTTTGCCTTTAATTCACATTGTTTGGATGGAGCAAATTTTCACACGATAAAGTACTGTGTGTACAGATACAAAGTAGTGATGGGTTTGGCCAGAGTACTAGGCAAAGTCATGCTTCTGCAAACAGGAGTGGGATCCAGTGCTACTATGCATTCAAAAGAGGACTCAGAAATAGTAAGCTGTGTCCCGGCATTGATTGTTAAACAGAACTCTCTATTGAACTCATTGGGGAGCTCTGAGAATATTGATGGCACAACATGGACCATGAACAGTTATTGTTTTATTAATTCATGCATTTTTATAAATGAAGCACTTAGAGGCCCCTATTGAGGTCAGGGGCCCATTGGGTTAACATCCTGTACATCCACACAGTCAGAAACAGTCCCTGCCTCTAAGAAGTTATAGTATAACTAGACAGGACAGACAAAGGGTGGCAAAGAAACAGTCATTTTATTCCCATTTTACAGATGAAGCACAGAGAGATTCAGTGACTTGCCCAAGGTTACACAGGAAGGTTGTGGAGGAGTTGGGAATTGAATTCAGATCTCTTGAATTCCAGGAGTTTTATTTGGTGCATAGATACCAAGGACAAAGGTGCAATAGAAATAGCTCAGTAAGAGCAGCACATGGTATTTCAATGCCAATGAACCCCAATCAAGCACTAATTCATCTGCAAGCCCTCACTTACACTGAATTCATCCCTGGATCGTAAAGCTGATTTTTTGGTCTTTTTCTTGTCTTTATGTCCATTCTGTTCTTTGCTGTTCCTGAGATGGCCTAGTTATGACGGTGGTGGCTTTGGGGTTTGGATGTGACTAGGCTGTCAGCTCTTTTCCAACACAGTACACCAGAAAGAGATGTCAAAGAAAAATGACTTTCAACCACAACTGACCTCGGCCACATTTAAAATGGTAACCCAGAGCTTGCAGGCTTTGTGGATCCTATTACCAGTCCCCTGAACCATTCAATCCTGAAGCATTCTTTAAAATATATCTTAGCCATATTATTGTGAATTCTCTGTCACTGCAAAAAGTATCAGAGGTGTGGCTTCTAGTGTTGATGAGGTTAACACTTCTACTACCATATAACTTTCACTTGGATGATACAAAAATAACTACAGGAAGAACTTTAAAAGAATAGTTTTTAAGTTAATGGGAACTGGGCATTAATTTGACCAAACAAACTAGGACAGAGGGGACAGTGCAAAACACTTTGATTAAACCTTAGTTCAGCCTTTAGGCACAGCTCTGAGTAAGGCATGCCCTTGAGTCATAAGACTGCCCCTGCTTGTTTCCTGCTCCATTCTTCCTGTTTCTTCCCTGCTATAGGGCAAAGTAAACCACCAGAAGTGATTCACTACCCCTCCTCCCACCATCCTGTACAGGCTCAGCTGTGCTGGCCAGTCAAAAGAGAGTGGAGTCAAGGTTCTGTCCATGTCCTGGCTTTCCCTGCCTCGCCTTACCCACTGTTCTGGGGAGGAGGTTAGCGACAGCTAGGGCTGTCAGGAAAGTTCTGACTCTGATGCTATCCTGCATAGCCAGAGGTCATAAGTAACAGCCTAGACCTAAAGATGCACAGCCCCCTAACTGAATGATACACAGCTAACCTTGGAAATATTATACAGCAGGAATTGTTTTTCTTCAGAAATTAATATCACATGCTTTATCTATCAGAATTATTTAATTACCCACCAAAAAGAATGTTTTGGCCAGGCGTTTCCAGCAATAATTAGGTTAATGGCTGGGAAACATAAGTCATTATTTAAAAACTTAAAGGACTTTAGTCATCTATACCTTGTGTGCCATTTACATGGGATTTTTGTCATTTGCTAGGAAAGAGCACAGTGGAGCCTCTTCTGAGTCAATTATCCGACAACTGCATTTTTCTCAATGGCTTACTCGGCATATAACAAGGGAGATAATCAGCATGAGGGGGCCTGAGCCAAAAGGAACTAGCAAGAGTGTGCAAGTTCTACCAATTCATGAAGATAAAATCCTGAAGAAGGACAGTTCCTTTGACTGCAGAACTCCCATTTAAAGCTTTGCTTGAATATGGGCTATCAGAGCTGGCCTGAAAAGTCTCAGTATGTTCAGAATTCTCCAGTGCGGCTAATATTACAACAGCTGTTCAAAATATAATTGGCCTGCAGGTGCTTAGAATTAATAAATGAGGAACATTAGTGACATGGGCTGTACATTGCCATCATGTACTAATAATATTTAGCACTTACTATATTGCCTTACATTTTCAATGCACCCTACAGACATTTTTCAGAGTAGCAGCCGTGTTAGTCTGTATCCACAAAAAGAACTGGAGTACTTGTGGCACCTTAGAGACTAACAAATTTATTTGATCATAAGCTTTCATGAGCTACAGCTCACTTCATCGGATGCATGCAGTGGAAAATACAGGAGATTTATATACACAGAGAACATGAAACAATGGGTGTAGATCCTTGATGATGCGCTGGAAAGGTTTTAGTTGGGGGCTGAAGGCTGAAGCCCCCAGCTAAAACCTCTCCAGTGCATCATCAAGGATCTACAACCTATCCTGAAGGACGACCCATCACTCTCACAGATCTTGGGAGACAGGCCAGTCCTTGCTTACAGACAGCCCCGCAACCGGAAGCAAATACCAGCAACCACACACCACTCAACAAAAACACTAACCCTGGAACTATCCTTGCAACAAAGCCCGTTGCCAACTGTGTCCACATATCTATTCAGGGGCACCATCATAGGGCCTAATCACATCAGCCACACTATCAGAAGCTCGTTCACCTGCACATCTACGAATGTGATTTATGCCATCATGTGCCAGCAATGCCCCTCTGTCATGTACATTGGCCAAACCGGACAGTCTCTATGTAAAAGAATAAATGGACACAAATCAGACGTCAGGAATTATAACATTTAAAAATCAGTCGGAGAACACGTCAATCTCTCTGGTCACTCGATTACAGACCTAAAAGTGGCAATTCTTCAAAAAAAAAACTTCAAAAACAGACTCCAACAAGAGACTGCTGAACTGGAATTAATTTGCAAACTGGACACCGTTACAGTAGACTTGAATAAAGACTGGGAGTGGATGTGTCATTACACAAAGTATAACTATTTCCCCATGTTTATTTCCCCCCATACTGTTCCTCACACGTTCTTGTCAACTTCTGGAAATGGCCCACCTTGATTATCACTACAAAAGATTGTTTTTTTTCTCTCCTGCTGGTAATAGCTCACCTTACCTGATCACTCTCATTACAATGTGTATGATAACACCCATTGTTTCATGTTCTCTGTGTATATAAAATCTCCCCACTGTATTTTCCACTGCATGCATCCGATGAAGTGAGCTGTAGCTCACAAAAGCTTATGCTCAAATAAATTTGTTAGTCTCTAAGGTGCCACAAGTACTCCTTTTCTTCCTACAGACATTAATCTTCACAATACCTTTGCAAGGTATGTAAATATTACTCTCCTCATTTTATGGCTGGGGGAGCTAAAGGGGAGAGGCCTTGGAGAAGAGTTGTACTGGTTTAACTAAACTGATTTTAACTTGATCTAGTTAAACTGCTGCAAACGCCTAATATAGATTTAAATCTATTTAACCCTTGTGTAATTGGATTAATAAATAATTATAATGAGCAGAATCAGACTGCCAAGTGCTCATACTCAAAACAATTTGAGATAAAAACTTCAAGAGTCCCTGAGTGATATAGGAGACTAAGTTTTCAAAGGCACAAAGAGCAGTGAGGTGCCCCATCTCAATGGGACTTAAGTGCCTACCCTACTTAGTGAATCCCATTAAGAACATAAGAACGGCCGTACTGGGTCAGACCAAAGGTCTATCAAGCCCAGTATCCTGTCCTCTAACAGTGGCCAATGGCAGGTGCCCCAAGGGGAATGAACAGACAGGTTATCATCAAGTGATCCATGCCTAGCATCATCTTTAGGCGCCTAAATACCGTTGTAAATCTGATCCCAAGTCACTTTTGAAAATGGAATTAAAGGACTCTTGAAAATTTTACCCTTTACCTTTTCTCTTGACATTCTTGACTCTAGGTTGTTTACTAAACATTTCGCTTGGTCCCTTTCTCATTGCTATGCGCAATGCTAACCCTGTTACTCCACTTCTAGACTTATTTAAGAAGCTTCTGAATTTAGGTTGTATCCCTGCCATTGATGACACAGCTTCAGTACAAATATTGTCTTTTATGGGGAGACTTTCAAAGGGAGTTGGGAATTCACTTGCCTTTGAAAATTCTTCCCCAAAGTTATTTGTCATATTGAGGCCTCTCAATAGAATCATTTGATTCCCTGTCACAGTCTGTCCATTTACATCACGATAAATGAGGAATCGCTTACATTTTGCACTTGCGTTATGCTTAAAATGTTTGTGTTCAAGAAAAAGCCACTCCTGAGGTCCATGTTTAAATGTGCATACAGCACTATGCAAATATTTGCATGCTGTAATTCAGCTTGTCATAACTCAGGAGTCCTGTCAATGAATTGTGGCTTAATTTGTGCATCAGAGCACACAAGAGAAAGACCCAAAATAGCTGTGTGATTTTTTTTTTCATGAACCAACCCAAAGTATTATATAACTAACCTACTTCAATTGTGGTTAACTGGCCTGAAAGATAACAGTAGAAGCCAAAACTGCTTGGTTTTTCCACTCCTCACCCCTCACCCCTGCAGGTGAACGAGCCTCTGATAGTGTGGCTAATGTGATTAGGCCCTATGATGGTGTCCCCTGAATAGATATGTGGGCACAGTTGGCAACGGGCTTTGTTGCAAGGATAGGTTCCTGGGTTAGTGGTTCTCTTGTGTGGTGTGTGGTTGCTGGTGAGTATTTGCTTCAGGTTGGGGGGCTGGTCACATAAACACCACCCTATACCAGAAACCTACTGACCGCTATTCCTATCTACATGCCTCCAGCTTTCACCCAGACCACACCACACGATCCATTGTCTACAGCCAAGCTCTACGATACAACTGCATTTGCTCCAACCCCTCAGACAGAGACAAACACCTACAAGATCTCTATCAAGCATTCTTACAACTACAATACCCACCTGCTGAAGTGAAGAAACAGCTTGACAGAGCCAGAAGAGTACCCAGAAGTCACCTACTACAGGACAGGCCCAACAAAGAAAATAACAGAACGCCACTAGCCGTCACCTTCAGCCCCCAACTAAAACCTCTCCAACGCATTATCAAGGATCTACAACCTGTCCTGAAGGACGACCCATCACTCTCACAAATCTTGGGAGACAGGCCAGTCCTTGCCTACAGACAGCAGCTCTGGTAAAGTAATAAAAGTTTTAAGAGAGGAAAAAAGTGGAAAAAATTGTAAATGAGAAAATCAAAATTTTTGGCAGATATAAAAAATAGAAACTGATTTTCCTTGCTATATACTGAATGTGAATAGTATAAAAGGCCACATTGCTAGGCAGCGATATATAAAGAGCTAGATGATATGATTAGGGTAATGCAAGCTGTAATGTCTGAGAAGCACTCAAGGACAGGCCAGTTGGAGACAAGGCACAGCACTTCCATTATCGACATGAGCTCTCTGTTAAGTCTTCTGAGAACAGCCAGGGTGGGATTTTAATAAGAGCTGAATATCCACATCCCTTAGGCAGCTTTGAAAATTGGAGTCCTCTTTCACACTGGGCATGCTCAGTCTTTAACACATCTGTTGATAATTGGCATAGCCAATTGCGTGTGAGTAACATGATACATATCATTATGCAGTCTATGCCCGATGGTGGATATTCACAGTAGGGTTCAGAGTATGTGCATAGTGGTAGTATGCAAAGATTCTCATCAGGATCAAGAAAAGGAGTACTTGTGGCACCTTAGAGACTAACAAATTTATTTGAGCATAAGCTTTCGTGAGCTATAGCTCACTTCATCGGATGCATGCAGTGGAAAATACAGTGGGGAGATTTATATACATAGAGAACACTTAAGGTGAGATATTACCAACAGGAGAGTGATAATCAAAGTGGGCCATTTCCAGCAGTTGACAAGAACGTCTGAGGAACGGTGGGGGGTGGAATAAACATGGGGAAATAGTTTTACTTTGTGTAATGACCCATCCACTCCCAGTCTCTATTCAAGCCTAAGTTAATTGTATCCAGTTTGCAAATTAATTCCAATTCAGCAGTCTGTCGTTGGAGAGACTGGTAATATCTCACCTTAAGTGATCACTCTCGTTACAGTGTATATGGTAACACCCATTGTTTCATGTTCTTTATGTATATAAATCTCCCCACTCTATTTTCCACTGAATGAATCTGATGAAGTGAGCTGTAGCTCACGAAAGCTTATGCTCAAATAAATTTGTTAGTCTCTAAGGTGCCACAAGTACTCCTTTTTCTTTTTCTGAATACAGACTAACACGGCTGCTACCTGTCATCAGGATCAGGAACCTCTTGTTCTAGGGATATCAACTGTTCTGCCCTGATGAGTTTACACAATGTATATTCTTAAACTGAAAGTCTGGTACAGATGTAGTTCTATGGGAGAGTGAAACAATAAAATAAGGAATATATGCAGTTAGCTACTGCAGCAAAGAGAATGTAGGGGAAAACCCAGGAAAGATTAAAGGCAATCTCAGGAAAGTGAAGTTGGCAGTACTTTGGGTAACATGGAAAATGTTAATCAAAAATGTACATGTAGGTAAAGGGGCTTGTACAAAAAATCAAACAACAGTCATTTTGCAGGTGCTGGCTTTGACAGCAGCTGTGGGGTCCCCAAGGAAGAGGCTATGTTCCTAGACATACTAAAGGACTTTTTCCTTATATGGTTTGTTTAGCAATCAACAAGAACAGATGCTGTTTTCACTTTGTCCTAGGAAATAAGCCAGGTATGATAAATAAGTTAGGAGTTGGTAAACATCCAGGGTCTACTGTTCACAGAATCATCAGAAAAACTCCTGAGGATATGTGCAAAAGTTAGCAATACAAAAATACTGGCAATGTCAGAATGTAGAATGAGATAAAGAAAGTTGACTGAAATTGCCAGAAGAAACATCATGTAAAAGTGGAAGACATAAAAGAGAAAGTTAGAGGCGATTTCGTTTCAACAAATAAAAGGGATGTAACGTTGTACCTGCAACATAGGGAGCAAATTCTAAACAAATTGTGAAGAAAAATGTCAGTTTTCACTTGCAAGTTCTGGCTTGTTTCTGAGGTTAGGCAAACATGGCTGTACATCTAGAAATCCAGTATAGGCTTGAGGTATATGCACTCTTTCCTCCTTCCTCCCCCCACATACAGTGACTGATGACAGGGTCAACAGCTGAACTTGCATAGATCTTTGCATACAACAAAATAGGCATTCATTTTTACTGCCTTCCCATAACCGGATACAGTAATTGCAAATATTATTTTATCTTACCTAATGTAATGGATTTTCTTGCTATCCATATAAATAGCCCATCCTTTCTTGAATCTTGCTAAGCTCTTGGATGCCACAAAATCTTGTGGCAATTGGTTAATCGTGCATTGTGTAAGAATTTCCTGTTTCTGGTTTTAAATTGATTTACTTACAATTTCATTGGGTGTTCCCTTGTTCCTCAGAGGGTAAATAGGCACACTCACTTTACCTCCCCCAAATCATTTATTATTTTATATACCTCTGTCAAGTCACTTCTTATTTTCTATCTTAGGCACTTAGTTTCCTCTTTAAACTGTCCCAATCTTTTCAATATAGACTTGACTAGAATTGAACAAAGTTCCAGGTGAAGGTATGCCAGAGGTGCTCAGATGCTATGGTGCTGGAGTACTTTGTAAGAAACTACCAATTGAGAGAGTGAGACCATAAATTATATAATGGAATAATAACATGCCTATAGAGAGAGTCCAAAAAATGTGTGTTGGGGGAGGGGGACAGGAAAATTCTTTTTAAAAAAAAACCCACCAAAATTTATACATGGAAAAATTTTCAGTTTTCAGCCAAAATTTTTCAGTTTTGGGGTCTTGAATTTTTCAGTGAAAAACTGAAATTTTTCAAGGAAAGCAGATACTAAACGTGACATTTTTTGTTTCTCCCATAGTGTTTTGATGTAAAACTTTCAACTTAATTCCCAGTGTTATTTTTTCAACGTTCTTTTTCCATTCTAACATTTTGGACGTGCTGTTTATTTTATTTTATTTTTGTACCACCGCTGCACACTGAGCAGGTATTTTCATTGCAGCTTTCAGTATATATCCAAGTGTGCGTCCAGTGTTATTACAGTTAATTCAGGACCCAGCAACGTGTATGAATATAGTTCATATACAGTAGGACATTGAACAGCCATTATTGGCCTGGGAGATATTCACAATAGTGTCTTAGCAGTACAATGGGCACCCTTTCCCTCTACCTTTTTTCTGTTAGGTAAGCTATTACTTGTATGAGCAGGTATTCCCCGATAGAACTTAGAATGGTGAATACCATGAGTACCATTAATACCTTGCATAAGAGTAAAAAGTTAAAAGGAAACTTTTTTTAAGGGCATGCACTGGAATAGGCACCACGTCCCATTAAGAACTGCCTCAGCCATCTGAAAAAACCCCCACATTTAATTGATGGGGTAAGAATATCATCGAATCATAGAATCTCAGGGTTGGAAGGGACTTCAGGAGGTCATTTAGTCCAACCCCCTGCTCAAAGCAGGACCAATCCCCAACTAAATCATTTCAGCCAGGGCTTTGTCAAGCCTGACCTTAAAAACCTCTAAAGAAGGAGATTCCACCACCTCCCTAGGTAACCTAGATAACCTTCCTTCACCACTCCTAGTGAAAAAGTTTTCCGTAATATCCAACATAAACCTCCCCCAATGCAACTTGAGACCATTACTCCTTGTTCTGTCATCTGGTACCACTGAGAACAATCTAGCTCCATCCTCTTTGGAACCCCCGTTCAGGTAGTTGAAAGCAGCTATCAAAGCCCCCCTCATTCTTCTCTTCTGCAGACTAAACAATCCCAGTTCCCTCAGCCTCTCCTCATAAGTCATGTGCTCCAGCCCCCTAATCATTTTTGTTGCCCTCTGCTGGACTCTTTCCAATTTTTCCACATCCTTCTTGTAGTGTGGGGCCCAAAACTGGACACAGTACTACAGATGAGGCCTCACCAATGCCGAATAGAGAGAAATGAGCATGTCCCTCAATCTGCTGGCAATGCTCCTACTTATACAGCCCAAAATGCCGTTAGCCTTCTTGGCAACAAGGGCACACTGTTGACTCATATCCAGCTTCTCGTCCACTGTGACCCCTAGGTCCTTTTCTGCAGAACTGCTGCCTAGCCACTCGGCCCTAGTCTGTAGCGGTGCATGGGATTCTTCTGTCCTAACTGCAGGACTCTGCACTTGTCCTTGTTGAACCTCATCAGATTTCTTTTGGCCCAATCCTCTAGTTTGTCTAGGTCCCTCTGTATCCTATCCCTACCTCCAGCGTATCTACCACTCCTCCCAGATATCATACACATTCAAGCTCAGAATGCCCCTTCTACTGTAACTTTGAACAGTAGCTTGTACACTCTTTGGCAACCCACTTACACAGCCACTTGTACATCCTTTGGCTATAACAGTAACTTTCGCTGTAACAGCAGCATGTATTCCCTTTGGCAATCTGCTTATACAGAGGAGGAAAATATTTTGCAAAGAAGTGCAGCTTTTTCCAGTTAAGCCCCAATTGTACACTGCTCAAACGTTACTGCATGTAACACCATCTTTGGAAATGTGTTTAGTTCCTCAAGAGTAAAATATGCTTTAGTGTAAAGGGCCTGCATACACCACTTCTAGATTCATACTGGAGTAACTGACACCAGAATTTGGCTTACAGCCCTTAAGTGACATTTAAGTCTTGCACAAGGCTGTAAGCCAAATTCTGGTGTCAGTTACTCCAGTGTGAATCTAGAATAGGTCCACCGATGTCAGTGGCATTATTCCACCTTTATACCAGAGTAACTGAGATCAGATTTTGCCTCTTTGTGTAGGTTTTCAGCACTGGGTGAATTTTACCTTTAACAACTTACCTATCTAACCTGTAGGAATCCTTGGTGTGTTGCTGTCAGTCTCGTCTTTAATGTAAATTAATTCAAACACCAGAAAAGGTTCCATGCAGGAGGTATACAGACACTGAAGTAAGATCCCCAGATTCACTGTGTAATAACCAAAAGCAGGAAAGCTCATGGGCATGCAGTTGTCAGCATACACAGACCACCACAGAGCTTTTGGAAGAACTGTCTCAGGATGTGTGATAACCAGCCCTAAAATCTATTTGAAAGTTTTCTTAAGAACTGGAGTACTTGTGGCACCTTAGAGACTAACCAGTTTATTTGAGCCGTAGCTCACGAAAGCTTATGCTCAAATAAATTGGTTAGTCTCTAAGGTGCCACAAGTCCTCCTTTTCTTTTTGCGAATACAGACTAACATGGCTGTTACTCTGAAACCTGTTCTTAAGAACTGTAATTCTGGTGATGATCCTGCAGCAATCACTGTGTGTGTGCATATGTGTCTACGTGTGTGTAAACCACCTTTCATTTAAAAATATGCTTATTGTAGCACAGAGCCAGCCAATGAAATGAGCTGAAGGGTAGACTCTATCTTGGCACTGTATTAGTGAATGAGGATGAGCCAAGGAAGAGCAAAGGACACTGAGAATATTCTGGCACTAGTTCCTGGCAGTCACAGTGATCACTTCAGGTATTTTTCTTTCAAGCTGTGCACAGGCACATCCAGTGACTCACCTGTATTTATGTACAGAGAGCCAAGTCAGACTCTTGCCTTGGCCCTGAGCTATGCCCATATTGAAAAGCCTGCCTAGTAAACACAAAACAGGCAGTAAAATTGCCTCTTAAATCAGCACCCTGGAAAAACTATCATTTTTTCAGCATATTGGCTACCCATAGGGTTGGGGCTAACTGATTCAGAATATTTCAAGTCACTTTGAAATGCAGAGGTAGCCACCAGCTGACAAGTTGATCACTTTTTTGACTATGCAATTTACCCTCCAAGTGCACTGAGCCCTTTTGAATGATAACGTATATAGCTAGGTGTGACAGGTTCCCCGAAGTAGCACCTGGAACTGGAGTACCGCTGTGCCCCCTTAACTCTGCAGCCTGGGCTGTCTCTCACAATGCTCTGCTAGTGACAAGCAGCAAATCCCTCCGGGCACTGTTATCACTCAGCACAACACACTGTGGACCCCTACACACAGCTATCTTAAATGAATGCTCCCAAAGCCACTCCCAAATCACACAAAGAAAGGCACCAGCTAATTCTCCCCCTCACCCCCCCGCTCCCCAGCCTGACACCCCTGAGCTGTATCGTTTTGCCCTGGTAAGAAGCCTGAGCAGTGTAAGCTTATTACCCAGTCTGCCCCTCCCTCAATGTAGAGAGGACATGCACCAACATGAGCTGAGGTTTCCCAAGCTCTTCAACCAAAATACACAGTTTTAGGTAAAGTATAAAACAGATTTATTAACTACAGGGAGACAGATTTTAAGTGATTATAAGTGGTAGGCATAGAAGGTCAGAGATAGTTACCAAAGAAAATAAAAGATACGCTCACAATCTAAATCTTAAACCTTATTACACTAGGCAGTATTTAGATCAGCAATTTTCTTACCCCACTGGATGTTACAGTTCATAATACACAGGTTTCCCTCTTAAACCTGGACCAGTCTCCTCAGGTGAAGTTGTCGTCTTCTCAGCATTCTTGTTGCTTCCAGTGTAGGTGGGGCAGGAGAAAGGCCAAGGCCTGCTGCCACTGTTCCCTGTTTTATATCCTTAGTCCATGTGCCTAGAAGACACTTGCCCAGCCATGTCCTGGTGGGCTTTGCTGAGTCACCAGGTTGAGCAATCCCCTTCATATGATCTTGTGCAACTGGATCAGAGAGTTGAGCAGTCCCCATTTTGTGGTGCTTGGGCAGCTCTCATTGAATTGTAAATTCCTTGATTACAACTCCCCTGCTGATTAATGGGTCATTAGACACCCTCCTGTATGGGGATCACATCCTTTGTATGTCACTAGAAAACTTACAGGACATTTCAGTAACAACCATGCAGCAAAATCTCGTAACTTCATACACACTAATGATGTACATATTTGGACAGAACAATGGGTTTCAGCAGATTATGACCTTTCATATGATATCTTACATGGCATGCTTTGTATGAAATATCACAATCATATATGAATAATGAATTTGGGAGTTACAGGGTGCTATTTTGAGGCACAGCATGACACACTAGGCCAGTGACAAGCTGATATTACTGCTCTCTGGGGTGAGCTGCCTGGAGTGGGGACTGTCTTCATGTTAATTGTTTATACAGCATCTAGCACAATGGGGAGTTAGGAATGGAGTTGATGAATTATTCAGTTTGAATTATATTAGTTATAAATGTAGCCCCCTTTAGGTTAGTGAGTCATTTGCAAACCAATCCTAATTTCTGCAAATGGATTCATTCATATTTGCCGGAGGGCTCAACAAATAAATGTCAGACTCTTGATTTTTTCATGAACAATTTGGTGAGAATGTTTAGTGTTGATGTTGTGGATTGGTCACCTGAATCACAGAGTACTTCCATTCCCTCATTGGATGGCTAAAACTTCTTAAACAGGAGAGCCTGGGATATATACTGAGGAATAAATATTCTAAGAGGAATAAATACTGCACTTCCTCTTAGAACTGTCTGAGGAGTGAAACATTTATGCTAAAATAAATGAAAATGGAAGGGATGAACAACATGTGCCTGCCATTTGAATGACATGACTTCAGGAACCATTGAGATTAGAACTCTGGGTTTTTTCCATATAAGTATTAATGAATCAGGTTTGGTTTGGTTTGTTTGTCTATTTGTTCTATTTGACCAGCTTGAATGGTGGGAGACAGAAGTGAATATCATAAAGCAGCAATAAGAAAGGAGAGAGAAGAGAGGAGCAAAGGAAAAGAAGAATCGATTGAAATATATAGAGAGGATATAAATAGAAAGAAAGAAAAGTGATTAAATAGAGATGTGTTGTTGGGGAGAGAAGAGATGTTGGAAACTCTTAGTGGGTCAAATATGTGGCCTAAGCTATAGTAACGAGTCAAAGCTCTTAGGAGACAAAGAATTCATCCAGGTGGTTTTTGCTTGAAAGCATAATTTTCCCCATGATTGGCATTGACAATTTTTCTCTTTCTTCCCAGTGTCATTGGAGGCCTCTTTCAATGATTTTAAAGCTGGTTTTGTAAGAAATACCATGACATTTAAAGAGATTTTTTGAAAAAATCAATATAATAAAGTACAATAAGGAGGTCTGAGGATTTGGTACATGTGAATAGACTAGAGCTGCTTGGAAAATGGCTTTTTTCCTGCATAACATTTCTATGAAAACAAAACTATTGGGGGATTTTTTTTTATCAAAAAAATGAAAATAAAAAATGTTTTGTTTTTCAGCCTGAATTTTTTTGATTTTCAGTGCTTTTCCCCAAAAATGTTCTGGTTTTGGGGTAATTCACTTCCCTCCACCTGGACATCAGACTGCACAATTTTTTCATCAGATATGATTGGAAAATTGCACTTAAAGAGACTTAATTTGGCAGTTGACTAATTTAGAGTGTGCTCAAACTGGTTTTGCCATCTTGGGGAAATAAAATCGATATCTGTGTTAGCTCTAATATACAGTCCAATCCTGCTGAGGTGCTGAGTGTCCTCAATTTGCTTGATGCAACAGGCATTAAACATCCAGTGGAACTAGACACAATTTATTTGTAGATAACAAAGGAGCCCATGAAGAAGGATAGAATTTTTTCTATTTGGCATGGCGGGCAAATTGAATAGGACTAGTGCCAATGAATTCTACTCAACATGAATGAATTAAGGGTTCCGGAATCAGGCCCTTTGCACTTAACAAGACTACATATGTTAATTTTGTCTTCTATCTATTCATTGTTACAGTCCACAACAAATGTTAAAAAATGGGGATTCTGTGTCAGTTATTCTGTAGTATCAGTTATATATAGGACCTGTTTCTCACGTACACCTACGTAAATCAGGGGTAACTCCATTAAAGTCATTGAGGCACTAAACATTTAGTGCAAGAACTACTAACTGTGGTTTGTACCCTATCATTTAAACCAGCTTCTGTACCAAATGACTGGAAGATAGCTAATGACCCATTATGTTCTTAAGTGAGTGGAAGCCCATTGGGTTCCTCCAGTTTTACACTGATATAAGTGAGAAGACAAAAAGGCCACTTCTATTTAGGTATTTATGTGGCTCCCATCACCAGTGTATCTGAGAACCTCACAAACCTTTAATCCATTTATTGATGACTGATGATGATTGTATCAGATATAATTGGTGCATTATCTAATTATAATGGATTCTATTTTCATGAAAACACAGTCTTACATAGGAGCCAAACCACTGAAGTTATAGATCAGATCATTTACCCTGATTTACACCAGCTGAGCATCTAGCCCTCTTTAACGTGGTCTACAATCAGAATAAATGGACCAAATGTCTTCAGTGACTTCAGTGGAGCACTCCAGGTTTATACCGGTGTATAATTTAACCCAGCATAGTGTGGTGGTAGTTCTAGCAGGTTGAGTAGCCAGGAAAGAGAGACTTTTTGTTTAGGAGACAAATGTCTCGGGCACAAGAGAGAGAGACTCATAAAAAATTGGCATGTCGGTAGAGTGAATCCTGAGCTCTTGCTGAAGACCTGCCCTAGGATGGTACAAACCAACTCTTTTTGTGAGTCACTAAGCCTTTTACCTATTGCATGCAAGTATTCATTGAGCAGATGTGCCGTCCAAAAATCTGAGACAGATGCATCTGGAAAGGGCAGGGAGGAAGCTTCAGTTCTTCCCATTAGTGAAACTGGCCTAGAAGTGACACCTGTCCATATAGGGAGAAGCAGCATTAAAAGAACAGATGTATTTGCTACCTGTACTTAAAACTCTTGCTACTCCTAAAAATCCCTGAATTACTATAGATGTTGAAAGAGAGAAATCAGCCCTGAATTTATCACCATTCTGTAGATGTCAGTTCAGTTCCATGCAATAAAAAAACGACAGACTCTTCTTTTCACACATACTTAAATCCGTGCTGCTGCTGCTGCCATTGCTATAAATCTGCCTTAATCATCATATCAAGATTCCCTTTGCATATGAGAGAAATCTTGAAAACTACCTGAAAGTCTGCCAGAATTTTACTGAAATGCACAACCTTCAGAGAGGTTATCAGAAGTAGAGCATTCTAGTGACCCAAAAATCAAACTATGCTTTCTAACCATCAGTGTAACAGACAGGAAGGTGTCCAACAAAAACAAGCAGTAAAAGATCCCAGACAAACAACAAGCCAAACTGAAATAGTTCTTCCCCAGCTACAGGTAAGTGTTATATTCCTTAGCATGCAGTCTGTCAAGTGACAGACACCGTCACAGCTTGCTTCTTTATGCAGCTCCATCTCCTCTCAGGAAGCCAGCTTCCAATTAATAGTATTTACAGTAGGCATACACTTGGCTAGCCTGCCAGTCATATACGTGTGGATTTGTACCATTCAAATATCACATCTTTCTGCTTCGATTTTAAGTTACTAAAAGTATCCTGATTTTCAGAGGTTGAAGCCAATGGGAATTGTAGGTACTCAGCACTCCTGAAATCCAGGTCTCTAAGGCAATAAAGGATAGGTAAATCACATATGAATGACACTACATCAGATCTTGTCAAGGTAGTCCAAATATTTTACACCCTCCAACAATTTAATGTAGCAGGGGAAAATTTCCAGAATATGAGACTATTTCATAAATGGATTCTAAAGGTTTATATTAAACACAGTGTATGCGAAAATTAACCTCAGCTTGCGTGGAACTTAACATTATTGTACATTGGAGTGCAATACTTACGCTCTGGCCATGTCTATATTAGAGACATTACAATGGCACAGCTGTACCGAAGGAACTGCGATGCTGTAAGAGCGCTCTCCCATCGACATAATTAAATCACTCCCCCCAACCAGTGGCGATAGTTGTGTCGGCGGGAGAGTGTCTTCTGCCAACATAGCATTGTCCATACCTGCACTTCTGTCAGTGTAACTTATGTCACTCAGAGGGGTGTTTTTTCACACCCCTGAGCGACATAAGTTATACCGTCAAAAGTGCTAGTGTAGACATAGCCTTAAAAAGTCAACAGTTGTTACACTGCAGAATTTTTACTTAGTGAAGAATTTCTTCTTCTTTAAGAGCTTGATATAAATAGGCTGTCTGAAAATTGCTGGCTCAGTTTTGTACCTGAACTTCGTTATATCTGCATATTTGCACCCCACAGTGAATTGCGGGCACAGATGATAGGATATGATCCTCTCCCCGCTTTTCAGGCTGGGGTAGTTAGTGGGCTGGATCCTACCAACTGTGCAGATAACCTGTTGAGCTTGCAGCTAATGGTGGACCCAAACTTGTGCCCACAAAACTATAGGGCAGGTTGAGGCCTGTTTAAATATTTTGATCCAAAAGCACAGGAAGGAATACGTACCTTGCTATTGGTAGTTGCACATGCTTAAACTTATTTACATGCTTAAGTGCTTTCCTGAATAGGGATAGGCTTAAACATATGATTAAGTGTTTATCTGAATCAGGGCCTCAGTGATTGGATACCTTTTGGATGGAAGTTTCTCGAGGCATTCTAATATCTCTGGGGTAAGCAACAGTTTAGAAAACCAACTACAGCACAGACTACATAAAGTATTTTGGAGGGGGAGAGGTAGTTTGATACGTGTCCACAAAAATCTCTGAAAAGACCTGTCGTGCTGTAAAAATCAACATTTTAGTCCCAATTGACTTCAATGACTTATGCCTACAATTAAAGTTAAGCATGTGCTTAAATGCTTTCCTGATGCAGGATGCTTTCCTGAACTACGGACCTAGAAGATCGTTATGAAAGTAGTAACATAAAATAATCTACAGTTATGAAATTCTTTGGTGTCCTGTTCTTGATAAGCAAATTCACCCATCTTAAACATTATCAGCACATTCTTATAACTAACATAAATTAGACTTGAGCCCTTTGATGATGTTTGTTAAAATACAGAAGGTGCTTGTTATATGACACCGGATATTACTGCGTTTGATTGCTATGTCTGAGGGCTTAAGGCATTTTATAATGAAAGAGTTATGATTTCAAAAATCCCCCAAATTATAAATAGAGTATCCTGGCTTCTGTTTTGCCTTTGAAGGGGAAAAAAATTGCCTTGCTTACATAAACCACCAGGAGTAGCTCCTCAGTCAGACTTGATATTTGGGTTCAAATTCGCCAGTTCAGTCTCTCTTTGTATTCTGCACTAGTGTTTTGCTTATAGCAGCTTTCCAAATGCTGGGCCCTGTTGCTACTGAGCCTGCATAGCTTCTCCCTGCATGAATCCTGGTTTATAAAAACTTCTGTGCATGTTCAGAAACCCACTTTAGATCACTGAACATATGATAATGAGAATAATGATGGACCAACCCCTTTAATCTTCCCCACCAAAAAATGGGGGAAGTATATGAATGTTTCAGGCCTCATACTAAAGCAGCAGAGTGGGACAACGGGCTCATTAGTTTTATTTGCTTTCCCTATTAGAACATTACAGCAAAATGTAAAACGATGGTTTTTGCAATAGGGCATATTTAAACCTCTGAGTCCTCCTCCTATTATCTACTTGCTTTTCTTTTGAGTTGTTTTCTTCATCTGTCATTTATTTACAGTACAATGCAAACCATCTTGGTTTACAAAACTCTGGATGGATCTGGGATCCCAAATCCCATAACTGAAGATTCAGAGTGGGGACCTGTACAATTCTGATGCATAATTTGCCTTTGGTGCATCATTTTGTAAGTGGAGGGAGTCTCCATCAGCAGAAGAGTGTGAGAGCTACTTCAGCAGCCCCTACACAAGATTGGATTCTGACAAGGTGAGCCATAGCACCCTAGGGCGGCCAGCAGCATTGTACAAGGTAACAAGAACAAACATGTCATTCTGGTCTGAGAATGACTGTCTGACTGTGCAGTCTTTTTTTCAGCTATTTATAACATTAAAATCCCTTGCGTTCAAAAATAAATTTGAGTGATCAGTCTGAGCTGTGAAGTTTTGATCTGGATCTGGATTCCCCAGAATTTTGTAGCATTTCGGACCCAGTGGTTTGACCCATCTCTGAAATTTGACACTAGCCCTTGCACTGACACTACTTTTTTTAAGGCAAAAACTAAATCACTGGCTGATAGCTGCAAACCGCAACTATGGTGCACTGGCCAATATGATGTTTTAAAAAATTCTTATTAGTTTAGCCACCTCCCATCACAAAGCAAGGAGATGATCATGTCTCTGTTTCTGATCATGCAATTAGAATACTGAGTTCTGTTCTGGGCACCTAACGCTGCTAGAAAGAGAGAGATAGAGTGGAGAGAATTTTGGAGAAGAGTAAGATAAATGATTAAGCAGTGGAGTGATTGATTTATGATGAAAGATTAAAAGAGCTAAATATGTATAGCTAAAGGGGGACATGATAAATGTCTATAAGTATGTGGAGGGTGTAAGTACCAAGAAAGGGAGAGGAACTGCTTATAATGGCCTAAGGAGGAATGTATGGGAACAATCAGTTAAAAATGAAGAAAAGGAAAATACTGGTTGAATATCAAGCAAAACGTAATAGTGAGACATTTGGAAGTGACCATTAGTAAAGGCTCCAAAAACATCGCTATGATATACTTTCAGGCAATTATAACTTTGTGGAACATTCACCTTTTGGGAGGCAATTTTCCATCCTGGTCTAAAATTTGTTTGAAAGTTTGAGCAATTGTGATGTAGCCATTTCTGAGTGTGAGTGAAAAAGTTCTTTCCTGGGATACACAAATTATTGCGACCTCACTGGTCTGAAATGGCTGTGATTTGAAAGTAGCCTTGGGCGAACTTCTGTCCCCGTGGCTTCCACCAAGAAGCCTTCATAATTCCTTTTATTTCACAACTCTTATGGAGTGTGACCTGAACAGGACTAGAGACGAAATGGCTGAAGTTTAAAAGTCTGTGGAAATATCTCGGAGTGAGAAGGAGTGTGCAGCTTTCTTCTGGAAGGAATTGGGTTTCCATTTACCAGCTTGTGAGCATTTGAAAAATCACGGCCAGAGCCTGTGCCGTGGAGATAGTTGCTACGCTCATTAAGTCTGCTCTAAGAAAAGATGAGCAGCGCACATGTCAGGAACTAAGCACACACTGATCTCCTTAAGTCCTTTGGGTTCCCTGAATGGGCCTAGACCAGTGATGAGCTGCCAAAATCTTAACAACGGGTTCCCTCCTCACCCCGAGGGGGTCATTGCCCACCCCTGCCCCCCAGGACTCCTGCCCCATCCACCCCCCCCGCGTTCCTTGATGCCCCCCCCGCAGGACCCCTGCCCCATCCAGCCCCCTCCCCTGTCCCCTGACTGCCCCCAGAACCGGGCAGGAGCGTCTCGTGGGCCACCATAGTGGGTGCCACCCCACCCCTAAGAGTCAGAGGGACCTGCCGGGGGGTGAGGTGGGGAGTCCCAGAGGTGCTTATCTGGGGCAGCTCCCAGGAAGCATCTGGCAAGTCCCTCTGGCTCCTAGGGGTGGGGAAGTGTAGCTGGGGGGGGAGCAGGGGGAGTGGCTGCTCCCCCACTGATCACATCAAAAGTGGCACCTTTGGCGCTGACTCCCTGGGTGCTCCGGGGCTGGAGCACCCACGGGGTCAATTTGGTGGGTGCAGAGCACCCATCAGCAGCTCCCCGCCCCACGCCCGGCCCCAGCTCACCTCCGCTCCGCCTCCACCCCTGAACGCGCCACCCTGCTCTGCTTCTCTGTGCGCCTCTCCCCCTCCCCCCCCGCTTCCCGCGAATTAGCTGTTCGGCGGGAAGCCGGGGAGGGCTGAGAAGCAGGCGGCGGCTTCCCGCTCAGGCTGAGGGTGGCGGAGGTGAGCTGGGGGGAGGAGCGGTTCCCCTGCGTGCCCCCCCCGCAACCCCGGATTACCTGCTGCGGCGCGGGCAGCCCTCCTCGTGCCCCCCCCAGCCCCAGCTCACCTCCGCCTCCCTGGGCCTGAGCGTGAAGCCGCCGCCTGCTTCTCAGCCTGCCCCAGCTTCCCACGCAAACAGCTGATTCGCGGGAAGCCGGGTGTGGGGGGAATGGAGAAGCAGAGCGGGGCGGTGCATTCAGGGGAGGAGGCGGAGCGGAGGTGAGCTGGGGCCGGGGGTGGGGCGGGGAGCTGCCGGTGGGTGCTCTGCACCCACCAAATTTTCCCCTTGGTGCTCCAGGGCTGGAGCACCCGTGAGTCGGCGCATAAGGCGCCACTTTTGGCCGGTTCAATTTAGAAGCCCTTTTAGAACCTGTTGTCCCTTGTGGAACAACCGGTTCTAAAAGGGCTTTTAAATTTAACAACCGGTTCCAGCGAACCGGTGTGAACCGGCTCCAGCTCACCACTGGCCTAGACACACTTTTCAAGTTGGATGGCCTGGTTCCAGTGGGTGACATTGTTCCGTCAGGGATCTAGCCCAACAGTTCTGTGTTATGGGACTTTCACCCTTTGGGCAGGTGAGCTAGATTTACAACTGTCTGCTTTGCAGGCCTGGCACAGAGCAGCCACAATGTACCAGTGGATCTTACCTTCTATTTGCGATTTTTGGAAACCATCAAAGCTTTCAAATCAAGGAAAGTGAAGATCCTTCTTTTGAACTGCTCCCCTCCCTCTTTTTTCCCTCTTTAAAACAACAAAATGCTTAGGAAATTAAAAATTCTGTTAAGAGACTCAAGATTTGAGAGCTAAACACTCAAAAGACTTGGATTAAAAGTTAAGTCTAAAAGAATAACCTTAACTTTGCCCCCCTTCTGTATAAGCATTACAATATAGTCTATATGACATGTCATTTCTCAACTAATATATTTTTTCTAAACCCATAGATTATGCAGGTATAGCGTTTGTAGTTCTTTGTACTATTTTGTGTATTCCAGGCATCTCTACTTAGACAGCAAACCACAGGTGAAGTATCATAACACAGTAATAGTGAAAGTACACAAGCCACTAAGAAAGCTATTTAAATGCATATCCTGGAGAGGAGAGAACTCGTATAAAAAGTCTTAAATTGATATACTGGAATTGTAGGACAATGACATTAGTTTAAGTGTACAAGAATGGGGTGGTGGGGAGAGAGGGATTACCATATGCTACCATTTTGTATGTATGGCTCTAGAAAAAATTGACCGATGTAATTGAAAACTGTACTGTAATGTTTGTGCACAAGGGGGCAGAGCTCTGGTTGTATGCTTAAATATAACGTTGGCATTTCTTGAATTAACTATGAGTGCTTAACGATACAGTCTTCATGATCCCTTGATGCATTTTACATTTAATAATAATAAAGGAGCTAAAGTTACCTAAAACCATATTGCCTAACACTAAAATATACTCTCATCATTCTTTTCTGCTGTGCATTCACTCTAGTAATTTTAGAGTATAAAATATGAGCAGGTGTATTGTCTAGATAGTAAAGCAGAGGGCTGGGAAGCAAAAGTTGTCAATTCTATTCCTACCTCAGTCACAACCTTGCTGTGTGACTTTGGAGAATTCACTTAACTTCTCTGTGCCTCAGTTTCCCCACCTGTAAAATGAGAACATTCACACTAATTGTATCCCACAAGGGTCTTTTGAGGGTTTATTAATTAATATTTATAAAGCATTCAAAGGTCCTTGCAAGAAGAGCATTGTAGAAATGCAAAATATTATTTTATTATTATAAAATGTTTTCTGTGCAGTCTGAACAACAGTGTTGTGGTAACATCTATTTTTATTTATTTATGTATTTGCTTTTTAATGACCGTTGGCAGGAAAAATTTGAAGCTTATTTACAAAAATGCTCAAATTAACTGCTTGAGATATTCTTCAATCATTCCCAGTTTTTCTGTATCAACTGGTATTCTAGTCCCAGAATGGCATTATGTATTGGCAGAAATAATTTGTTTTATTTGCCCACTATACATTGGCACGAGGACTGACGCATCTGTTGCTGTTTGTCTTTACATTTGTCATCCTAATTGTTTTCACAATAGAAACATGTGTTATCTGTGATTTTTGTGTTGCGTCTAACAAACAAGTGTACAATTTGGAGTCTGCTGTCAGCATGTAGGGCTGTATCAGAAAGAAGTGGCAAAAACAAATTATCTTCTTCTATAAAAACCACATAGTCACTGGTGGATTATTAAAGAGGTTTGACAGGTGCAAAAGCCATAGGTGTTGAGCTACAGATACATGAACTGAGCAGCAGAGTCTACCTGAAAATGAATAAACTCTTTTCCAAACATTTAAAGAAAGTTCTTTATGTGTCAAGAAGACAATACTGGAAAATGCATGACAGGACATATAAGATATGGACAGCTGCCAGGTCTCTGAACAGCTGTGTGGTGCATAAGAATTACTGCAGCTGTATTTAAACTAGAAATTAAATCTTTTTTTTTTATTTAATGTGCTCAGGCTTTTTACTTATCTAAAAGGAAACATTAGCAATTATGGAATGTTTATTTCACTCTACTACGTGCTGTTTTTGGTTTTTGATGTCTGTGAGTTCTAATGTCAGGGCGACGTCAGTGCTAGTCCTTGGGGCCTTACGCTGATGGGAAGCAGAGAGAACTTGTCGTTATGCGCTTTCGTTAGTAGAGGCAGGGAATTCAAGTCAGTCTTTACACTCCTTTGGGAACGATTCAAACAGGATTGGGGTAATCAGATCTCTTTCATTCTTTCAGGATGTGTGTGCAAAATGTTCATAAAGTATCCACCCAATGTCAGGGTGGGTTTGAGGTCCTTACTCTGGTTTCTCTTCAGGCTGTATTAATCTTTGAGATCACCAACATCAGGCCAGGATCACAAAAACTGACTGATGAGATTAGCTTAGCGTGGGGCATAATGATTGGATGCTGTGGCTCCTCCATGGAGATCCTTCTCCAACTCTGGTAAAGAGAATCTGCAGGGCTTATTGTATTAATTTAGATGAAATAAATGGTCAAAGGTGTTAACATCACCCAGTCACTGTCTAACATTAAACAGTATTAAAACAAGGTTCAGGGTTTGTCAATCAGACCTTAATTTGCTTAGTGCCATGGCAAACACACCCTTAAATGTTTTTATCCTTTTATTGAAGATACAGAAAAGAAGGAAAACCAGTTAAAACATTTGAAATGTAAACGATTAAATAAGGCTTTCATTTTAATAACATTTTCCCTTGCTGGAGAGAGTTTTTAGAAGGAAACTCCCCTCCACACCTTTGTTTGACAGTCTCTTAGATGGTATCAAAGATGGTAAAGAAAAGATGGGGGGAATGAGAAGAAGTTAGCTGAGATGAGATAGAGCTGTTGTTGCTGCTGTTGTTAAAGTCTGATCCCATTTCCTAAGGAGACCAAACAAGACAAACACACATGAAAGGGGAGAGAAAAGATTAGACAGAAGGAAAAAGGGTTAGGAAAGAGAAGAAATAAGCTGGGGAAGGAAAAGGACATG
This sequence comes from Chelonia mydas, assembly GCF_015237465.2. Taxonomy (NCBI): domain Eukaryota; kingdom Metazoa; phylum Chordata; order Testudines; family Cheloniidae; genus Chelonia; species Chelonia mydas. The sequence goes on along the minus strand of NC_057850.1, from coordinate 243,392,203 downwards.
GGGGAGGGGAGAGAGAGACAAAGTATCACATCCCAGGTGGTGTTCAGGCATTAGCTGGAACGATTGGAGGTGGTGATGTCATGTGGCTCCCTCTCTTTGGCCTGGTTTGGTCAGGATGTTTTTCGGGATCGGGATGAAGAAGGTCCAGAGTCCCAGAAGACAGTGGGGGTGGCAGCCATGATGGTGAGCTCCAGTAGCTAATTTTTCTCCCAAAGTCTCTTTCTTTAATGACCCCAAAAGGGAGCGATGGGTGGAATAGACCATCCCCTCATTATTTTTTCCACCAGTTAGGCCTGGTTTCTGCCACATTAATTTTGGAGATTTTCAGTCTCACACGGTCTTGTTTGCCAGGCAAGATCTTAACACAGTCCTTTAATTATATCAGGAGGCCTTTTTGTTTGTACTAATTCAGTCTTTCTGTCTCCCTTTCATACTTTTCCCATCAACATGTGTCGTCATAGGTTACAATAGCATCTTTTGAACTTACACCCACATTTTATAGTTGAGCTCACAAGTAAGATAAATTTGCAGGCCCAATTATCACAATAGATTCACCATTTCCCTCTGCTGGACTAAATGTTAGACCTCTTGAGAGGTGTATGGTTATATTTACTTCCAGAGTCTGACCCCCACACAAGCTGTAAATGTTAATACTAGTATAACTATATGAGATTGTGATAGGTACCTGTGGGTTTAGAACCAAAATTCTTGGATTTTCTTCAGTAAACCACACATACTGCATGCAATTTGGTCGTCACCCATTAATTCTGACTGTATGCAGCCCTGTGTCAGTGGACCACTTGGAGCTGGAGTCAGGTCTAGTGGTCAGAGTCCAAATGCCACAGCCAAAGGTTGACGCAGCATCTGAGTCAGGAGCCAGAGCTAAGGATTGGAACCGGATTGCCAGGAACCAGGGAAGGCAGGAGCGAGGCTGGAACAGGAGGGGAACAAGGCTGGGTTCAGGGAAGGATCTGGGTTGGAATTGTGGAGGAGCAAAACAGGAGCAGAGCTTGGAGAGACAAGCACAGGGAGGCAGAAAGTCCCTGGGCGTGTGCTACTGCTGGGTTTAAGAACTGGACTGTTAGCTTCCTCAGCTAATCAGGCAGGATGGTCCCTCAGGCAGCCTGGCTGGCTTGTTAGGACATCAGAAGCACTCAGCAGTCACAGCTGAGGGCCTGACTCCCTGTGGACACTTCTAATTTACAGTTCATATGACAGGCTAGTCCTATGGACAGGCTAGCCTAACTTAAAGTATGTTACAAGTAGGGCTGATCAAGCAGTGTAAGCAAACAAACAAAACCTGATTCACAAATATTTTTGTGATTCCGGGGCAGAATCCAGTTCATTGTGATAGGTCGCTGCGATTGTATTCATGAATATTTGTATAACTTCAGTGTTCATGAAACCAGCCATGAATCCTGAACATTTCACAAGTTTTCATATGAATGGTTATTTGTCCAGGAATTTTTACTGCACTATTTGCCATTGTTATTATTCATTATTCTCCTAGTGATTCCGTCATCTCAGCAGCACACAGAAAAAATATCATGACTTCATGTGGCTGATCAGCCAAACAACACAACAAATGAAAAGTGAACAGTCAAAGAGCACAATGTGCCCCTATTTGTCCAAACTGTTTAGTAAATCCTTATATTTGTAACCAAGACATTCAAAGAACATTGGGTCTAACTCACAAACCATGTGTTAACTAAGGCCCCAGTCTTGCAATGTGTCTAATTCTGACTAAATCTAATGTAGGTTCTATATATAGTCCCTATTTCTGTGGTATCTGAGCGCCTCACGATCTTTTAATGTATTTATCCTCACTATGTCTCTGAGGGGCAGGGAAGTTTTAATATCCCTATTTTACACATGAAGTAATGAAAATCCCCCTTTTTAAAAGAAAATGAGCCTTATTCAACTTGCATTTTCTCCATGCTCTTAATCTGGAACTTGGTTTCCTGGAGGTTGTACTCACTCACTGCAGCTCTCCTGGAGTCTGATTGTTGCTCTGTATTTTTGGTCTTTTAATTAATGTTCCCCCTGCCCCTTAGCTAGGAGTTAAATAATGCCTAACTTACACATAGAAAGATTTGTCTGTGCCATGAAAGTTAGTTTGCGCCATTACCAACTGTAGGCTGACTGGAGGGTCAGTGTCCTCTGGTCTGTACTGCCTCTACCGCTTTGAGCATCCCCCTCTAAATTGGTGACGCACAGAACAAGGGTAAAGTAACTCTTTCCCCCTGGGAGTTATTTCTAGGGTTTGGATCCACCAAATCACATCTCCCTTCTGAGTAGAGATTGCTGTGATGGTTAAGGCTGGATAGAGAAATAGATGGTGTTAAGCTTTGGATCTGTTTTCTTGTGTGAAGCAAAATTTGGAGCAAGTCAGAAGGTAGCTAAAATGGCCATGACATGGAAGCTCTGTCAAACCTGTCTCGGGTAGTAAGTGGATGGCCTGAGAGCGTATGTCCAAAGCTCAGCAGAATTTTATCACTGCAGTCAAGTTGTTGCAAATCACATGGCCAAAACCATGTGCAGTGTTGAAATTAATTCTTAATTGTCCAAATTGTTCTTGGAAATGTTGGTGATTTTGATATAAGGAACTACACTCACCTTTCTATAACAGTTGATCTACTGGCCTGTCCACAGGACTGAGCCAGGGATTTCTGAGGTCAGTCCATTGATATGATCTCTGACACCATCCTCGGTGGCTTTAGGCAAATCACTTACTCTTTCCATTTTGGTTTGCCATCTGTAAAATTGTGGTAAAGCAGGGAATTGAACTTAGATCTCCTGAGTAATCCCTTGTTATTGTCCGACCCACTGGACCACCTTTCTGCCCTAGTGTGCAAGTAGGGTGCTATACCCACCAGAGCCCCACTGATGTCTGCCCTCATGTTACATGTTGCAAGATCAAGACCCAAGGGAGGGACCAAGGCCCAGGTACTCAAAGGTTTTTCAGTGTCTACATTTCAGGATATGGGCCTAAGTTAGTAATAAATATTATGTGTAATTAATTGTTCAGTCATCTCTAGTTACAGGTACTATGTTCTATGCCTCTTTCAATATCCCATGTCAAACTTTTACGATGCACTCTAATGTCTGTTTCTTATTCCCTTACAATACTAACTTGGGTCAGTAAAAAAAGATGTGTCAATAAATAAAAAATACCAAGGACCTGTTTTTTTTTTATAGTCCTAACTTTTTGTCAAAGTTGAATACTTAATAGAAGTGTCTTGGTTTAATAATATGTTTACTTTAATGCCTAAGTTCATTTCATTTCTAATAGCAGAACAAAGGGTGAAAATAGCACCGATTGGACATTAATAGTGACAGTATAAGTCTGGTGAGGTTATAAAGATCACAGATCTGTGTCTCCCAATACATGCAACTAGATGTTGAATTGATTTTACAAACAACCAGAGCTCTGCAGCATATTTAGATTTGAGTCACTCAACCAATTTTTCAGTGATATAAATGAAGACTTTATCCAGTCGTCTGTCTGATTATATAAGTTGCTTGATTTGTGAGGAATCAGCAAGGTCATTCAAACAAACTGGCTGCATTGTTCCACAGTTATGGACTTAATGGATCTTAACTCATCACCGACTTAAAAAAACAACAACATCCACAAGGAATAGCTAAATGGGATCAATTTTTGGTAGTTTGGATGCAAAGTTCTGTAATGTTTTGAATATAATTTTGTTTTTGTAATAGAGAAAGGACATTGGGGTGGGGGGAACCTATAAAGCTCTATAAGCATGAAATCATTAAGTTTACTCACACATTATTTAATCCAAAAGGTTAAATACTTTTATGAATAGCTGCTGAACAAGATAACATGGGCCTGATTCATTGTATTTGCACCTGTGCAACGTAATGTGAAATGCTATCATTTTTATCTGGAACTCATCTACCCATTTTGCACAGCTGTAAATGACTTCATAAGATGCACAATTGTGGTTAATCAGGCTCCGTGTTTGTCAATAAGTCTTTTGAAATAGGTTTCAAGTTTGCATGGGGAGAGGGCTACTTTTGTGACGGATACACCCTTTCCAATTATCCTGGGTAGGGTGAGATACAAATGGCGAAATCATGCTCCCATTGAAGTCAATGGAGACAAGATTTCACCCCAAGTTCTTGAATATGTGGAAGCCACCCATTTTCCTTCTTTCTTTCTGCTGCTTCAAATCTGTGGTGTTTAGATGTTGCTTGTAATTATTAGAATTGGGAGCATTGGCTGTTGGGAGTCTGAAAGGACAGGAAACTGGAAGGAGCGGGGAGGAGTTGAAAAGGCTGAGGGAGAGCTACTGAGGGTGCAGCAGCAGCTTGGAAAAGAGGTTTCCACTTTAAAAAATAAAGTCCGGTTGAAGTTTGTTAGTACCTTGCCTGGCTACTACAATATGTTGGCAACGAGGATGGATCTTCTGCCTCTGAACCCACCTGCACCCTTTCTGCAAAGCCCAGGTGAGTCTCCAATTGCTTTTACTGGCTGGATCCATATGTTTGAGACTTATCTGCTTGCAATCAGTGCTACAGAGATTTCTGAAGTAAGAAAGCATGCTCTGCTAATCCACTGCCTTGGAGCAGAAGGGCAGCGTATATTTTACACTTTTCCTCTTGCAGATGATAAATATGAGACTGCACTCACTGCATTAAAGAACTTTTTTGTACCAAAAGTGAATGTAGTAGCTAATTGCTACATTTTCGCCAGCGTGAGCGGAAACCAGGGGAGACTATAATGCAGTATATTGCTTCTCTGAGGAGTCTGATTGTAACTTGTGACTTTGGAAATATGGCAGATGAGCTGATTAGAGACCAGCTCATTGAGAAAACAACCATGCTTCGTGTAAGAGAACATTTACTTCTAGAACCACAACTTACACTAGAAAAAACAATAACCATTGCTAACCAGATTGAGTCAGCTACAGCTGAAGCCAAAATAATGAGTATGGATAGAGTAGGCACAGTACAGGCTATGTCTCCTTTGCAGAAAAGTTCACTATCACTGCAGACAAACAATTACAAAAGGAAAACTAATGAAAAACCACCAAATCACCAAATTCAAAATACAGTAAAAGCATGCTTTTGCTGTGGATCCCCACAACACCTTGCAAGCTACACAGGATGTCCGCCAAAAGTAGCTCAGTGTAATCATTGCAAAAAGATTGGACAATTTGCTAAAGTATGTCGCAGCAGCCAGTTCAATCAACAGGTGCATGCAGTTACAATACCAGATGTTACTGTGCTGAGCGGGGACAAAATCACTACTGCACGTATTCCAGAACAAATAAAGTGCACGGTAAATGTTTCCGCCATACCCGCAGGCAAATCACACTCTATTCAGCTAATGTTGGACACTGGCTCCGCAGTATCTATACTACCTGATTCCATCTATCTGCATTACTTTAAAGATGTGCCTCTTACTGAACCCAAGCTTCACTTGGTGTGCTATTTGAAAAACCATATTCCAGTATGTGGCTGCCTGCCATCAATAGTTACTTTTGGTGATTGCTGTGTAACTGCAGAGTTCTACATTGTCCACAAAGGCACTCCTATCCTCGGCAGAGATTTATTGGCTGCTTTAAATCTCAGGGTAGTTAATGGACCAATTGATCTTCCTCAGCAAAGCACTCTTGCGGTACACACACCAGTTTTAGCTGGGACCCAACACCAGGTTGAGGAGAAACTCAGCTGTGCTTATGGGTTTCTGCATAAAGTTAAAATGCGGAATAATGTGATGCCTGTACGACAGAAATTACGGCGCTTACCATTTTCAGTCAGGGAAGCTGTTTGTTTCAGAGGAACTTAGAAAACTTGTTCAAGAGGACATTATTGAAGAGATCGACTCCTCGGAATGGGTTTCACCTATAGTAGTGATGCAGAAGAAGGGAGGAGGCATTCGCCTTTTTGTGGACTCAAGGATCTGTATTGGTGGCCAGGGATGGACTCTCAAACTGAAGCACTCATAAAATCCTGTGTCACTTGCCAAATGCATGATAAGACAGCAGTGACATGTACCCCTCCATTACAGCCTGTTCCTCTTCCTGAATCTGCTTGGGAAAAAGTGGCAATTGACATTGTAGGACCCTTTGATACTGCTCCAATTGACTATCGTTATGCCATCACCTTAATAGACTATTTCAGTAAATGGCCTGAGGTAGAATTTACATCGCAAATCTCTTCTGCTACAGTAATTAAGTTCCTCTCTTCGGTTTTTAGCAGGGAAGGTAACCCCAAAGAACTGGTTTCAGATAATGGTAGTCAATTTACTTCCCTAGAGTTTGAAATTTTTCTAGCAGAGAGGAACATTTTACACAGAAGGTCATCCCTATACTACCCTCAAGCCAATGGGGAAATCGAACGGTTTAACAGAAGTTTGAAAGAGAGTTTGCAAACCTCTAAACTGGAAGGGCGATTGTGGATAACCTTCCCTACTGATTTCTTGCAAGCATACCGAGCTACACGACATGCCACAGAACAAAGATCACCCGCAGAGTTACTGCATGGGAGACAGATGAATACTAAACTGAACATTGCTGGATTGTTAAAAGCACGACCTGAGGCCCCAAACGAGGATGATGTGAGAAAAACAGTGTAACAGAACCAAGCAAAGTCTAAGTCTTTCACTGACAAGTGGTGGGGTGCTAAGGAATCAAACTTTCAGTGTGGTTCCTTCGTTAGAATATGAAAACCTGGAATTTTACGCAAAGGGGACCATAAATTCACAGCTCCTCTTAAAATCATAGAGAAGAAGGGACCTTACACCTATCGACTTTCTGATGGACGGGTATGGAATGCTTCTAATCTTGCACCAGCCTATGCACCAAGAGGAGATTATGCCAACAGCCAGTCTGCACTGGATGACTTCACCGTAGTACCAACACAACAAGACATTGCACTGGAACCGGGGCTTGAGAGATGGCCTGTCAGACAAAGACGACCACCTGTCTGGCCTAGAGACTATGTTATGTAGTAACTATAGTGTTTTTAGTGTAATAATTCTGTCAACAGTATACTGCTTTGTTTCCTATTTGTTCCTGTGGTTAGAACAATAATGTTTATTGTAATTGGGAGAGTTTCTTAAGAGAGGAGGGAATGTGGTGTTTAGATGTTGCTTGTAATTATTAGAATTGGGAGCACTGGCTGTTGGGAGTCTGAAAGGACCGGAAACTGGAAGGAGGGGGGAGGAGTTGAAGAGGCTGAGGGAGAGCTACTGAGGGTGCAGCAGCAGCTTGGAAAAGAGGTTTCCACTTTAAAAATAAAGTCCGGTTGAAGTTTGTTCATACCTTGCCCAGCTACTACAACAAAATTCTAACAGTTTTTTCTGCACTAGGTGGATGGAATTCACATCCATACAGAATCATAGAAATGTAGGGCTGGAAGGGACTCAAAAGATCATCAAGTTTTAGCCCCCTGCATTAAGACAGGACTAAGTAAATGTAGACCATCCCAGACAGATGTTTGTCCAACCTGTTCTTAAAAACCTTCAGTGATGGAGATTCCACAACTTCCTTTGGAAGCCTATTCCTGATTTTAACTACCCTTATAGTTTGAAAGTTTTTCCTAATACCTAATCTAAATCTCCCTTCCTTCAGAGTAAGCCTGTTACTTTTTTCCTACTTTCAGTGGACTTGGAGAAAAAAATTATCAGCATCCTCTTTATACCAGCCCTTATCATATTTGAAGACTGTTATCAGGTCCGCCCCTCAGCCTTCTGTTCACAAGGCTGAACATGACACTTTTTCAAACCTTTCCTCATAGGTCATATTTTCTAAACCTTTTATCATTTTTATTGCTATCCTCCGAACTCTGTCCAATTTGTCCACATCTTCTTAAAATATGGTGCCAAGAACAGGACACAGTACTCCAGCTGAATCCTCACCAGTGCTGAATAGAGTGCAACAATTACTTCTAGTGTCATACGTAAGATACGCCAGTTAGTACACCCCAGAAGGATATTAGAATCTTTTACAACTGCATCACATTGCTGACTTGCGTTCAGTTTGTGATCTACTATAACCCCGGATCCTTTTTAGCAGTACTACCGCGTAGCCAGCTCATCCCCACTTTTGTAGTTGTGCATTTGATTTTTTCTTTCCTCACTGTTGTACTTTGCACTTGTCTATATTCAATTTTCATTTTGTTGATTTCAGACCAGTTCGGATATATCAAGCTCATTTTGAATTCTAATCCTGTCCTCCAAAGCACTAGCAACCTCTTCTTGGTGTCATCTGCAAATTTTATAATCTTGATCTCCACTCCGTTAATGAAAATATTGAATAATACCAGGCCCAGGATGGATCCCTGTGCTTCTCCATTCCCAGACTGACATCAAACCTTTGATAACTACTTTTTGAGTACTGTCTTTCAACCAGTTGTGCACCCACCGTATACTAATTTCATCTAGACCAGTGGTTCTCAAAGCCAGCCACCCTTCCCGCAGCCCCCATTGGCCTGGAGCGGCAAACCACGGCCAGTGGGAGCCGCAATCGGCCAAACCTGTAGACGCAGCAGGTAAACAAACCGGTCCGGCCCGCCAGGGGCTTTCCCTGAACAAGCGGCGGACCGGCTTTGAGAACCACTGATCTAGACAACATTTACAGGTTTGCTTATGAGAATATCATGTGGGACTGTGTCAAAAGCCTTATATATCATGTCTTCATCCCTATCTAATAGGTCAGTAACCCTGACAAAGAAAAAAATTAGGTTGGTTTGGCATGATTTCTTCTTGTCAAATTCAGGCTGACTATTCCTCTCACCCTATTATCCTCTAGGTGCTTACACATTTGTTGTTTAATACATTTTCCCAGTAGCTTTCCAGGTATCAAAGCTGGCTGACTGGTCTATAATTCCCTGTGTCCTCTTTGTTCACTCTTCTTTCTATGTTTAAATAATAAGATTTATCCCACTGAGTCTCTGTAATGCCAGTTACATCATAATTTAATTTATGTGCTAATATTTCCAGTTCTCCCTGCTTACTCCTTTTACTCCTTGCATTTGTGTATCGATATCTAAGAGGAGGCTCTCACTAATATATTTGCAGGACTGAACCAATGGGGGCTACTCTAAATAGAGCTTCAATCAGTATCAAAATGTGAATTTTACATATGAATAAAGATTCTGCTTATTCATGATGGGTGATTGGTGTGGTTTGAAAAAGATCACACAAGTTCAGACTACTCATACAAATAGAGTCTGGAAAACTGGATTGATTTCCAGGAGCTCCTGCTTTACAAAAGAAATAGAGGATACTATGAGAGCAGCTTTTTCATATATCAGTGCTCCCACTTTGTAGTCAAATATGGACATGGATAAAAGTGAAAAATAAAGTTTGGGGATGGGACTTTAGAACCAACCGATTTCACAACTCAATAAAAGGGTTGGCTCACTTAGAGTTTTATGTGAAGTTTGGGAAGAGTGTCATTTTTATTCAGTCTGATCCTCTTCACTTACTCCCATGACCCTAATCTGCTACCTTTAAATTGCCCCTTTATATTCATTTCTTGGGGAATTCCAAGGTTGCTCTTGAGACAGATCCTCAAATCGTGCTAATTGATGCAGTCCCATTGAAGTCAGCAGAACTGTGCCAATTTACACCAGCCAAGGGTCGGGTTCAATGTTTATACCAATGATAGTAGCTCACTACATTGGTGCTGTGCTACCAGTGTGGCATTTGAATTGTTTTCCAATTTACCATGAACAGGTACTCTGTAGTGGTTACCATTAAAATGTAAACATTTACCAATGCACACCACACAGTTAATACTTATTCAAAGTACTGCAGAGGGAAAAATTATAATATGTCACATACCACTATGTGGCAATTGTGGGAAAATGCTGACTTCATTATGGCAAAAAGATGTGGTTGAATTATTCACAATGAACTATATTCATTACAAATTTATTCCCATTTTTGTCTAGTGAATAGTCTGTGAACTGATCAATTTTATTCATCAATATAAGTTTTTGTCAGATAGTTCTGGTCAACATTTTTTAGACTATGGATTGGTTGGATTGTTCACTTCTAGTATCCACCATTCATTATGGATGCTGTGTGGTCTGTCTTCTAAGTTACATATTATTTCTGCTCCCAGACTGGATGAGTTAACCTTTTCAAACAGGAGAATAACAAATAACACTTTTCTGGTATGAATTTTGGGATAGATGATCATAAGTTCCACCAAAATTCATGAAACTTTTGGGATTCACTAGCATTTTCACACAGTAATTGTGTGAAAACTGGCACTGAATAAACAATATGACCTCACAAATCAGTGCCCTTTTATTTGCAAAGATATTTGCAAATCTATTCAAGTTTGAACCACCTTAATGAGAATCACTTACTTTTTTGTTCCAATTTTTGCATTGCTGAGATGACCCTTTATTATTCACCTGCTGCCTGCTTTGAAAAAAAAAAACAACCCTATGAATTAAGTGAAATCACTTTGCGCAATCCTAGCTGAACTCGTCTGAGCTGAAGAAAGACATAAATTTATCTACTGGTATTTTTCCTCACAAATCTCCCACAGAAGCATCTGTAAGTCTGCACTAATTGAGTCATTTTCTGAATGCGAGCCTTGAATGGACCCTAGTGAGAATGAGACCAGGCAGCATATGAAATGTGTCATTAGTGGGAATGGCAGTTTTCCTAGAAGACTTTCGACGGAGCTGTATTGAAAGTGCAATTGAAGAAGTGTAATTTACTGCAAGTCTACATTAAGCCCTGACCTTCATACTACTTAGTAGTAAGCCAAGAAGCAAAGATGTTAAAATACAATAGAAAGCTTAAACAGAAGTGGCCATAATTAAAATATATATTGGCTTTGGAAGAGGCCTGTGCAGTTTTAATAATAACATTAATATACTGACAAGTATCAGGGGGTAGCCGTGTTAGTCTGTGTCCACAAAAACAACAAGGAGTCCGGTGGCACCTTAACTGTTAGTCTTTAAGGTGCCACCAGACTCATTAGTATACTGCTAACTTGAAAGTTAAACCCACCTGAAAAGAAAGCGCAGACGTACACACAGCGTAATTCTCTGAACAAATATAATGAGATGATTCTGCTCTTCACTTGTTAAGTTACCTACCCATCTGCAAGGATTTTATTAATCAGATTTTCACTTTTGTTGGCATCCCATACCTTCATTTTTACTGTGTTTCAGGGCACCCAGGCAGGACGTTTTTCAGAAGCCTATTTGTTAATGAGAGCCTTCAAAATATGCAAAAAGTTTATGAAGGGTTGGCTAACTATGTATAAAGGTGTTTCTCAAATATGAGCAGAAGGAATCCCCTCCTTGTGTGCCCATGCAGGCTTTAAGAAGTGCCAAGCATTGCCAAAAATCTCATGTTGATCGGTATCACTTCTGTTAAAAGTATGTTACAGGAGAAATGTGTGATTGCTCTAAGGAATGTGTGAACAGGATTGCATTAAAACAGAAGTGATCTAAAGCTGCAACCAAAATTTGGATCTCAGTCAAATATTTTATGGGGTTGGAAAAAAGTTTGGTACTTGTTTTTGTATTTTTGCACCCTACTTAGACAAATGCTCTTATTAAAGTTTTCTCTCATAAAATTTCTAGCCAAACATGTTCAGGTACATTCTGATAAAGGGCCAATTATTTTTCCTCACACTGATTTGTTTTTCTAGCTTACCTCTTTCTTGTCCTGTTGATTCACGAACTCCTCTGTCTCTCTAATTCTTGCAGTCCAGCACCCACAGGCTTTGAACTCTGCATGAGATTGTTAGAACATGTGACTATGTACAGTGGATGTCACTAAAATCTTTAAAATGGTATCACTGCAAGTAAATACTGTGTTAACGTTATCTACTTGCAAAGTTTATGAATGGTGATCACAGTAACTGCATAGTGACTTTGGATCATCCATTTTATCACACAGTTTTTGTTAGTTTAGAATGTGGAAGTACAGTGACCTAATGGAAGATTATCTGTCACTGCTGTATAGAAGTTGATTAGAAAATAACTGCAAGAAAAGTGGAGTGAAAGTCTCTGGAACAGACAATGGCATCTTGACAGGTAAGCAGTAGTGAAGGATTGCAGGTTATTTTTATCGGTAGTGAAAATTCTACTGTTTGATCATTGATCACTGGACAATCTGATGTACATTTATTTTCTTTTGCCCAATCCCTTTTTCTTCTTTACCTTTGCCTATTTTTGGACAGTGTTAACTATATGCTAGATTAATATAGAGAGGGGTAGATCAGCAGTAGGTATGATCTGCAAAATACTGCGTTGTGGTTTGTGGTTTTATTTGTAACTGTGATTCACATCCAGTGTTTTGCATCTGCCAGTAGTTTTCTATAACTCAAAGTAGAGTTATAAATCCCATTTATATATAAACTGCACACTTAGTGGATTTGTTCAGATTTTTACAGTATGTTGGGTAACGCATGTAGTATTTATGCACAGTCAGATTCAGTGGGAACTGTCTCTTTCTTGTCCCACAGATTAGTCAGACCCCTGCCCTGCTATCAGGTAGTCAATTTCAGCCTTTATACCCCTTTCATCCTTGAGAATACCCCTTGAGAATCTAATCGGAGGTACCAATGAGTGATCTACTGGAATGGGACCACCCCAGTCATTCCACATGGGCCACCAAACAACCATCAAATGGTACCAAAATGCTCAGTCACAACAAAACTGGGCTGGATCTGAGCTGAAATTAAATTTTCTGCCCCATATGACAACTGTGAAGAGACACAGATCTCTTTTCTTTTAGAAAGCGCTTTGCAGGCTCAGTGGTGTGCATCATAATGGATACAGATTTTGCTGCACTATAGATAACTTCATAGTAGCACACATGTATAGTTTTACATTAGTGTTTTCTGCCCCACATTGCAATGATTAGAAAGTTTGGCAGGAGTATTATGTTAAACTTTTGGCTAATAGGCTGGACTCTGTTATATGGGGAGGGGGCTATATTCTCACTGATTTTTCACCCCAGTTGGATGTAATTTGGCCCAAGGAGAGTGGAAAATGTTGTCAGCTCCACTGATTGTTGTGCTCTTCATTTCATGAGTGAAAACAAAAGCAACAACATTTTGTGTTAGCCAAAGCAACATATAAATCAAGATTTTAAAGAGCTCGGGGCATTTAAAAGAGGAAAATGAATTAAGGATTTTGTTATTAGCCCAGGTTCAGAGAGCTATACTTGTCAAAATTGGTTGAATGTCCAAATTAAGTTGAAGTTAATCCTTTCACGATCCTATAAAAATCAGTTCCCAACAAGCCTGCATAATAAATGCTTTGTGCCAGGAAATATGAATTAAATTGTTTTAAAGCAATAATGTTTAGGTAAGTAAAAAAAAAAAGTTTCCCACTGAGAGAGATTTTAGGAACAAAATTAAATATTATAAAACCATATTATTAAATTCTGTCAAAAAGGTATTAATCTTGTTACTCTGGCATAGGTACCTTGGTTTCCCATAATTATGGATTATTGTAAACTTAACCTTTTATGATGTCTTGAAACTAAAAATATAATGTGAAAGGCATGATACAAAAGTTCCTGAACAGGAAAAATAAAAGTTAAGAGCATAAACCAGTAGATTTGTATTATATCATCTTATTGTCATTAGTTTATTAATTGTTAATTGTTAAGCACTGAGAGTACGTTCACAAAGTGAAGACTATACCTGCCCGAAGGTGTTTTCAAGCTATGAGACAGACACAAGAAGAGAGGACAGAGTTGGAAATCCAGGAGTGAATAACATGGGGCTGGAGCCAGGGCTCAAACTGAAGTTAATGGACATGCAGCCATTGAATTCAGTGGTTGTTGGCTCTGGCCCTTGGACGGTGTGTTTGGTGGTGGTGGTGGTATTGGGAGTTGTTGTTGCGGAAGAAGTTAACTGTTAGGATGGACTTGAATGAAGAGAGGGTGCTGGCTTGGTGAGCTGGGATCAGGAGGGTATTCCATTCATAGGGAGTGCCATAGATGTAGGTTTGGAAGTAGGATGAGGAGAGGAAACAGCTCAGCAAGACCACATTGCTGGCAGTATACACTCATCTTGGATGCACCGAAAGCCCCTATAAATACATGGGATTGCAAATGACCCTTTAAAAGCAATAATACTCTATGTATATCACAGTGGGTATCACACAAGTCCAGCAATATCATGTATGGAGAGTTATAGAGGACTGGATTCTCTGTTCATTCTGTGCCATACAACCCTACAGCAGCAGTAGCTTGCCTCTGGAGGATGCTCACTGTGTAAGGGGAAATCTCTGCCAGTGTAAAAGTGTCAGAAGTGATTCTGCTGTCTCCTGTGACCACTCTGCTACTGGCTTCACCACCTCCAGCACCAGAACACCCTCCCTGGAAGGGAAGGGCAGGGAAGGGGCATGTTGGCAGCAGGTGCCAGGAAGCAGTAGAGAAGGGAGGGGGCACAGCAGCGCAAGACTCCAGTACTCCTGCTTCTCCACTGGCAAGAGGTCCCAGAGACACCTCATATCAGTGGCATAACTTAAAGGTGTTCCCCTGAGTCTTGAGCATTGGATGACTAAGACCCGAGGAGCTACAACTGACCCCAGTGGTTCCCACTCCCCTGTGCTCAAGAGCAGAGTTTCGATGCAGTGGAGAATCAATCCCATAGTGAAGATGTAACTCATATTTTCTGAAAAGGAGAGAGTTAAAAGAATAAATCAGGAGACTTTGGTAGTTAGAACCCACTATGTTAAAATCTCCGCACAGAATTTCCCCCCCAGTGTGAATTGTCCCTCTTGAACATTTTTTATACCTCACATTCAAACTAGAAAGTGCATTTTGCAGATTTACTACATTCCATAATAGGATTATCTCTGAATGAATGTGATAGGTAGATTGTGCCTTCATCAATGTCTATACATCATAGCTGTCCCCCTCCTCTCTTTAAGCTATTGTTAATGGGCCATAGCTCTGGAATTCAGTCAACAAAGTTCAATAAAATTCAGGTCATTTATTAAGATTATTTGTTGATAATGAGGGGCTCTTGGGATTTCATTACTTTGGTCATTATAAATCATGGAAGCATTTGCGGACAAATATATTCAAGCATGGGGGTGACATTCCAACACATCTTTTCATATGTATCATGTATGCTGCATAATCTCAAAGCCTACATGATGATCATAAACTTGCTGAATATCTAATGAATTGGATTATTCTGTTCTTTCATAACTAGTTTAACGAGAGACTGGATAGCTCAGGGGGATGGTAATTGGCTATGGAGTCTGTCACCTCCAAGTAACCAGCTTGAAGCCAGCCCAAACTGATCTGATCCAAAGTATTGTTACTGTCTGAGGGCTATTCATTGTCTATGTAGAGTGAGTTAGTGGTCTCGATCCAGTTCCTAGTGAATGTGTGTCTACATCACATGTGAGCAGGCCCGCCGACGGGGTGGGGGCAGAGGAGGCAATTGCCCAGGGGCCTGTGTGATTTAAAAGGATCCAGGGGGCCTTGTCCACTGCTGCTGCCGCAATAATGGCAACATCGGCCAGCAGCCCTGGATCCTTTTAAATCACCCGGATGGGCCCCAGGGCTTCTAGGCACTGCGGGGTGGTACCGGCAGCGGCGAAGGCAGCTGGGCGGGCACGTGGAAGCCCTGGCCAGGCCGGAAGAGCACGTCCAGCAGCGCAGCCGGCAGCAGCTTGCTGGGCACAAGCCAGCACAGGCGCAGCACCGCCCAAATGTCAGGTGGACCACGTCTGCGTGGGTGCGGCTTGTGCGTGCGCCAGCCGCCGCATGTGGTCCAGCTCCACGTTCATGTGGCGATGCCACGCCAGGCCTGGGGGCCCATTGACTATTCTGCCCTGGGGCCCGCAATTGCTGTCAAGGGGCCTGCATGGGAGCTTTCACTTGGAGTCTCCCGAGAGATGCCAAAACCACCCTTTCACCCCAACTTGGTCTTGGCAAGAACGCTGTTGAAGCCGTGTGGGGAAGTTTGCATTGTCTCTTGCTAATACTGGATCTGTTCTTTTTGCAAGTAGCAGAAAATCAGTTTACAGGGCTATGAATACAACTGCTTTTACCAGCACTGAAGTGATTCACAAATTTAAAAAATCCATGCTAGACTGAACTGATTAATTGATGATTGTTCAGTTGTTCTGAAGACTTCAAAAATTTTCTTTATTGTTTCAGATATAGTGTCTTCTTGTTGAAAAATAGTGGCTGAGCTTTTCATTTTATATATATATAAAATGAAAAGCTCAGCCACTATATATATAGATATATAGATATATATATACCTACAGTATAATATCTGGGTGGATCTCTATCACAGTTTGAGTAAAAGAAACATTTATCTTCCCTTGAAGTTCCTACAGTCTTATTTATGAGATCACTCTAATACAAAGAGGAAGCAAGCTTTAAATAGCATAAACATTAGGGATGGAAAAACTCAATATGACAAATTAACAACCCATTCCAATTTCCCGGGGATCATAGGTGAGTTCAATAGATGGTGTTCTCTTTATTATAAAAACTGTGCCAACACAAGGACTAGGATCAGTTGCAGTCTTTGTGCTCAGGGGTGACCGACTTTAATATACATGTTATTACATTCTCCTGTTTACTTTTCCTGCTGTGCTCCTTTCTGCTGAGCTTTAACAAGTAGGCTACACGAATATAGTCCCCCTTATATTCAGACTCAACGAGCCCAATTCAGCGGTATCAGGTAAAGTGGGTATGAGTTACATTCAGTAAAGGAAAGGAGTACTTGTGGAACCTTAGAGACTAACCAATTTATTTGAGCATAAGCTTTCGTGAGCTAGAGCTCACTTCATCGGATGCATAAAAGTGGAAAATGCAGTAAGGATATTTTTATACACACAGACCATGAAAAAATGGGTGTGTATCACTTCAAAAGGTTTTCTCTCCCCCCACCCCACTCTCCCACTGGTAATAGCTTATCTAAAGTGATCACTCTCCTTACAATGTGTATGATAATCAAGGTGGGCTATTTCCAGCACAAATCCAGGTTTTCTCTCCCCCGACGCCACTCTCCTGCTGGTAATAGCTTATCTAAAGTGATCACGCTCCTTACAGTGTGTATTATAATCAAGGTGGGCCATTTCCAACATAAATCCAGGGTTTAACAAGACTGTCTGAGGAACGGGGAGGGGGGGGAGGGAAGGGGGTTGGTTAGGAAAAAACAAGGGGAAATAGGTTACCTTGCATAATGACTTAGCCACTCCCAGTCTCTATTCAAGCCTAAGTTAATTGTATCCAATTTGCAAATGAATTCCAATTCAGCAGTTTCTCGCTGGAGTCTGGTTTTGAACTTTTTCTGTTGTAATATCGCAACTTTCATGTCTGTCATCGCGTGACCAGAGAGATTGAAGTGTTCTCCAACTGGTTTATGAATGTTATAATTCTTGACATCTGATTTGTGTCCATTTATTCTTTTACGTAGAGACTGTCCAGTTTGACCAATGTACATGGCAGAGGGGCATTGCTTGCACATGATGGCATATGTCACATTGGTAGATGCGCAGGTGAACGAGCCTCTGATAGTGTGGCTGATGTTATTAGGCCCTGTGATGGTGTCCCCTGAATAGATATGTGGGCACAGTTGGCAACGGGCTTTGTTGCAAGGGTAGGTTCCTGGGTTAGTGGTTCTGTTGTGTGGTATGTAGTTGTTGGTGAGTATTTGCTTCAGGTTGGGGGGCTGTCTGTAGGCAAGGACTGGCCTGTCTCCCAAGATTTGTGAGAGTGATGGGTCGTCCTTCAGGATAGGTTGTAGATCCTTGATAATGCGTTGGAGAGGTTTTAGTTGGGGGCTGAAGGTGATGGCTAGTGGCGTTCTGTTATTTTCTTTGTTGGGCCTGTCCTGTAGTAGGTGACTTCTGGGCACTCTTCTGGCTCTGTCAATCTGTTTCTTCACTTCAGTAGGTGGGTATTGTAGTTGTAAGAATGCTTGATAGAGATCTTGTAGGTGTTTGTCTCTGTCTGAGGGGTTGGAGCAAATGCGGTTGTATCACAGAGCTTGGCTGTAGACAATGGACCATGTGGTGTGGTCTGGGTGAAAGCTGGAGGCATGTAGGTAGGAATAGCAGTCAGTAGGTTTCCGGTATAGGGTGGTGTTTCTGTGACCATCACTTATTAGCACTGTAGTGTCCAGGAAGTGGATCTCTTGTGTGGACTGGTCCAGGCTGAGGTTGATGGTGGGATGGAAATTGTTGAAATCATGGTGGAATTCCTCAAGGGCTTCTTTTCCATGGGTCCAGACGATGAAGATGTCATCAATATAGCACAAGTAGAGTAGGGGTATTAGGGGACGAGAGCTGAGGAAGCGTTGTTCTAAGTCAGCCATAAAAATGTTGGCATACTGTGGGGCCATGCGGGTACCCATAGCAGTGCCGCTGATTTGAAGGTATACATTGTCCCCAAATGTGAAATAGTTATGGGTGAGGACAAAGTCACAAAGTTCAGCCACCAGGTTTGCCGTGACATTATCTGGGATAGTGTTCCTGACGACTTGTAGTCCATCTTTGTGTGGAATGTTGGTGTAGAGGGCTTCTACATCCATAGTGGCCAGGATGGTATTTTCAGGAAGATCACCGATGGATCGTAGTTTCCTCAGGAAGTCAGTGGTGTCTCGAAGATAGTTAGGAGTGCTGGTAGCATAGGGTCTGAGGAGGGAGTCTACATAGCCAGACAGTCCTGCTGTATTTGTGCTGGAAATGGCCCACCTTGATTATCATACACATTGTAAGGACAGTGATCACTTTAGATAAGCTATTATCAGCAGGAGAGTGGGGTGGGGGGAGAGAAAACCTTTTGAAGTGACAAACACCCATTTTTTCATGGTCTGTATGTATAAAAATATCCTCACTGCATTTTCCACTTTTATGCATCCGATGAAGTGAGCTGTAGCTCACGAAAGCTTATGCTCAAATAAATTGGTTAGTCGCTAAGGTGCCACAAGTACCTTTTCTTTTTGAGAATACGGACTAACACGGCTGCTACTCTGAATTCAATAAAGGGTTAAAGCTGATTGGGGTCAAAGAGCTCTGATTCACCCCCTAAATACTTTATTCTTTGTAAAATATTTTTACATAGATGTAAATGTTACATGCATTGGTCTACATGCTGGGAATATGGGTTGAAAAGAAGATTGCTTTGAATTTTGTATCTACATTGCTTTTTGAATATATAGTTTATTATATATTAGGGATTCAGCTCACATTTTAGTATTTCTTTCTCTTTTTTAGAGGGCTGGTAAAAGGTCATTAGTGTTCAGATTCATAATAATTTGACTGTAAATTCTCTTCCTTAGGTAAAAATGGTAAGAAAGCAATTTAAAAATGTAATTTCCAATGAGTATCGTTGCCTGACCTAGTTGAGCTATCTTTGCAGTTCATCCTGGTTGCCAGAGATGAGCTTATCATTCAGTAGAGAAGAGGGAAATGACCCTGTCCAAGTCAAGCATACATGCCTTTTGCTGAGATGATTCCAAATGGGAATGCCATAATGGGAAAGCATCTTAGAAAACTAAAAATAAAGTAAGGAGTGGCAGTTGATGAGGGCTGAGCAGACTTAAGAAGAAAAGGACTTTCTGAAAAGGGTGTGTGCAACTCTCTCTCTCTTATGCTTCAGGGCAAAAGATGATCTCCAGCTGGGATCAAGAAGAAATTGTGATATAGTATTACATAATCAGGTACATTTTGCAAGTTTTATATCTTCTTCTGAAGTATCCGGTACTAGATGCTGTAGGATTCCTGACTAGATAGGTCTGATCCAAAGTGGTAATTTTGTCTGATATGATATGGTAATTTGTAAGTTCCAAAAAGGCCCCCAAACACCAGCAAAGCCAGCCACTATATCTCTGAATGGAGTCTGGGCAGAGTGGCCTAGAAAAGGATAACCTGCCTGGAAAATTAGAATCTCACTGTTGCTTTTGTTGTGCAGGATACCAGAACTGAGGCAAGAGTCTTGTTGCTGTGAGGCACTGAAGAACAGAACATGCTGAAAAGGCAAGATAGTATAGAATCATAGAAATATACGGCTGAAAGGGACCTCAGAAGGTCATCTAGTCCAGCCCTCTCCGCTAAGGTAGGACCGAGTAAAGCTAGACCATTCCTGACAGGTGTTTGTCTAACCCATTCGTAAAAAATCTCCAATGACACAGATTACACAACCTCCCTTGGAAGACTATTCCAGTGCTTAACTATCTTGATAGCTAGGGAAATTTTGCTAATATTTAGCCTAAATCTCCAGTGCTTCAGGTTAAGCCCATTACTTCTTGCCCTACCTTCAGCAGACATGGAGAACAATTGATCACCATCTTCTTTATAATGGAAATAAGGTATATGTTTTTAATGGCGAGGAGAGTAATTTATCCATTGGAACAATTTGCAAGGGTTTGTGATGGATTATCCATCACTCACAAATTTTAAATGAAGATTGGATGTTTTTCTAAAAGATCTGCTCTAGAAATTATTTTGGGGAAGTTCTATGGCCTGTGTTATGCAGGAGGTCAGACTAGATGATTACAATGGTCCCTTCTGGCCTTAGAATCTATGAATCTATAACAGCCCTTAACATCTTTTAAAACTATCAGGTCCCCCCTCAGTTTTATTTTCTCAAGACTAACCATGCCCAGTTTTTTTAACCGTTCCTCATGGGACACATTTTCTAAACTTTTTATCATTTTTGTTGCTGTCCTCTGGACTGTCTCCAATTTGTCCAAATCTTTCTTGAAGTGTGGCATCCAGGATTGGACACAGTACTCCAGCCAAGGCCTCACCACTGCTGAATTGACTGGGACAACTAGCTCCAGTGTCACGTATAAAACATCCTGTTAATATACCACAGAGTTATATTAGACTTTTTTCACAACATGGTTGACTCATATTCAATTTGTGATCCACCATAACCCCCAGATCCTTTCCATCAGTACTATCACCTCACCAATTCTTCCCCATTTTGTAGTTGTGCATTTGATTTTTCCCTCTTAAGTGTAGTATTTTGCATTTGTCTTTTTATTAATTTTAATCCTCAGACCTATTCTCTGATTTATCAAGCTTGTTTTGAATTCTGATCTTGTCCTCTAAAGTGCTAGCAACGCTTCTCAACTTGCTGTCATCTGAAAATTTTATAAGCATACTCTTCACTCTATTATCCAAGACATTGATGAAAATATGGAATAGTACGGGATCCAGGACTGACCCCTGCGAGACCCCAGTAGATATATCATCCCAGGCTGACTCTGTGAGTACGGTCTTTTCAACCAACTGTGCCTCCACTTTATGCTAATTTAATCTACACTACATGTCCCTAGTTTGCTTATGAGACTGTCCTGGGGGATTGTAGCAAAAGCCATATTTAAATCAAGATATATCACATCTGCAGCTTTCCCTGTGTCCATTAGGACAGTAACTCTGTCAAAGAAAAAAAGTCGGTTGGTTTGGCATGGTTTCTTTTTGACAAATCTACATTAGCCATTACCTATAACCCTATTTTCCTCCAGGAGCTTGCAAATAGTTCGTTTAATAATTTGTTCCAGTAGCTTTCCGGGTATGAAAGTTAGGCCAACTGGCCTGCAAGTCCCTGGGTCCTCTTTTTTCCCCTCTTTAAAGATAGGTGTTATGTTTACCCTTCTCCAGTCCTCTGGGACCTCATCCATCCTCATGAGCTCTCAAAGATGATCACTAATGTTTCCAGCATTATTTCAACTCATTCCTTAATACTCGAGGGAGAATTTCATCAGGCCCTGCCAACTTGAATACATCTATGTTTCTAAATATTCGTTCCCTATTTTGGATTGCAGTCCATCCCCATTGTTGTTAATATTAATTGTGTCTCCCTAATTAATGCCCTTTTCAACTCTATGAGCCATATCCCTGAGTCCAGTCAAACCTTAAACTACCTTTCCACTCCTCTGATTTTTGATGCTAAGGCCTGCTGTAAATTACGGGTTCTAGAGAAGTCTTCCAGGGACTAGCCCCCTAGTTGGGAATCATTGGAGTATAATGTGCTCTGGTTCCATTCCCATTCTGTCTATGTATGCCTTCATCTCTTGGGGGTGGAGACATTGCTGTCTGTCTGCCACCTTGTGATTCCCCCTACATCATCAAGGGAATCCCGGGCTGCCCTGTTAAGGCAGCTTTTTATCCCCTTTGCACCACCAATGGAGTACAGAGAGGCTGGCGATGAGCACCAGGATAGACTACTGATCTTTGTAAATACTTAATAGATATAGATTAGATATAGATAATTAGGGCTGCTTGGGAAATGATTTCTACAAATTTTTTTTTTACCTAAAATTGTCTTTGACTTTTTACAGATTATCAGTGAAAAACTGAAAACCAAACATTTCCAGGCAGAGAACACCCATGTCCCTAGCCACGTCTCTCCTCCTTCCATCTCTCTGCTCATGACAACAACTCTCAAAGTATTGAACAAAGTGGGGAGTGGTGCCAGGCTGGAAAAGGACGCATCCTGTGAAATGTATTTCAGCTCATGGAGAGACAAACTTTTTTGCTTTTAAGCCTGTTAGCTTGGTAAAGTTTAGGAATTAGCTTGCATGTTTATCCTTTTATATTTTTGTAACCAATTCTGAGTTTTTTGCCTTAACAATTGTAATCACTTAAAATCTATCTTTCTCTACTTAATAAACTTGTTTTATAGTTTTATCTAAACCAGTGTGTTTGATTGAAGTGTTTGGGAAACCTCTACTTGAGATAACAAAGGCTGATGAATAATCATTCCCAGTGTTGGAATGACAGACTATCTATGAGCTTATACTGTCCAGGAGGGTACTGAACAGTATAAGATGCACATTTCTGGGGAGCAAGGCTGGGACTGGGGATATGCAGGTGTCACCGTGTATACAATTCATGGATGTCTGAGTATAGCATTCATGCACTCATCTGGGAGCAACTATACATGCTTATGGCAGTGAGCAGAACCTGGAAGGGTTTGCTGTTCACCAGCAAAACAGTGTAAAAGGCATCTCAGGCAGGAGAGCTAAAGGGACACGGCAGTTCAGATTGCACCCTGGGGAATGTCACAATGTCTCCATGACCATTTGAATTTCATGTTGTCCAAGGCATTAGAACTCCTGAAAAATCACAGCCCTCTAACTCTTAGCTAAAAGAGGCTTTCCATTATCTATATTGTCATTAGACCTTATATCCTTAGTATGCAAGCTACAATCACATGCACATAAATGTAACTCACACTTTAGCTTGTATAACATTCCACGTGGTAGTAAATGATACACTTAGCCTTTAGTCATTACTTTGCAGTGCTACATCACTAGACATCTGCTTCCATCTTAAATGACAGCTATGCACAAATATCATATTTCATTCCTAGCATGTTCCCAAAATCCTACTTTAGGATAAGACTCTCAAAAGTGCCTCACTTTTTCGGTAACTGACTTGAGTCACCTATAGGAATCTTAAAATCAAGCCCCTTTTAAGGTGTCTGAGATGGGTATGCAAAAAATGAGGCAACAAAATCAGTAATCACCTGAAAACCTTGTCTCAACTGACTTTGGATATTAATATGTTTAAAAGACTGTTCCTGAAGTGCAGATAAATAATGTTGATGTCTTCCTCACCAAGGCCTTTGGTTACTGACTCAGAAAATGCTCGAAACGATTTACAGAAATAGAGATGGGCCCAAACTAAAACTCTGAATCCAAGCACCCATCAAATTTGGGGAAATTTCCCCATGTATGCCATCCGGCCTCTCTCTCATCCTTCAAATCTCTGCTAAAACCCCACCTTTTTTATAATTCCCTCAAACAGCAACCTTTTAATTCCCAAAAATGATACAATAAATTAACAATGTAGTTAACGACAACAACAAAAAGCTAGGAACTTAACCTGATGCTTACTGTGCTGTTCAAGTGTAACCCACTCGTAAATGTGTGTTTCAAGTCCTCCCTATGTGCCAAACCACTTAGGGTATGAGTTGTTCCAGCCCCCACTGACAGACGCCCTGGCTCTGTAGTGAAGCTATAGGTGCTTATGCTTTCTGCTGTGGAGGGCACTGGGTCAATCTATGCCAGCCAAGAAGCTAGCCATTATTATTTATATTACCATTGTGGCTAGGAGCCTTAGGCATGGACCAGAACACCACTGTGCTAGGTACTGTACAAACACAGCACAAAAAGATAGTCCCTGCCCCAAAGAGCTTTCAGTCTAAACAATACCCCAAGCATAGTCTTAGGCATTCCATGCTCACTCCCTTGGTTCCCCACATCCCACTCAATATCATTTCTTGTGCAAAACTTTTAAGGGCAACAGCCATATCTTTACTCATTATGTAAAGCACTAGCTCATCTCTAGCATGATATACACATTTTAAATAGCGAGAATTCGGCGTTGAGTAGCCTGGCTAGGGCTGGCTGGAATACAATTCTCTTTCATGAAAAATTTCAAGGATTTGAAAATTATTTTCATTTTGCATAGGAACAAAACCAAAATCTTTTGAAATTGAAAGTTTAATTAAAACCAGTACATTTCTGCAAAATTTTGGTTTCGACAAATCAACATTTTCTGATGGAAAAAATGTTCTGTCAAAAAATTCCCAAACAGCCCCAATAGCAGCATAATTATGCCACTAAATGTCCTCATTTAGACAAGCCCTAAATTCAGAAAAGAACCACAAGAGTGATTAAATGATTAGAACAATCCATGTGATAATCTCAAGCATCTCAATGTATTCAGCTAAACAAAAAGAAGTTTAACAGGTAACCAATCAGTCCCCACATAGGGAACAAAAAGTTAACAATGGGCTCTTCAATATAGCAGACAAACGTATAACAAGATCCAATGTCTGGCAGTCGAAGCTAGACAAATTCAGACTGGAAATAATTTTAAACAGTGAGGCTAATTGACCATTGGAAAAAATTACTGAGGGCTGTGGTGGATTCTCCATCAATGGACATTTTAAAACCAAAACTGGATGTTTTTCTAAAAGTTTTGCTCTAGTTCAAACAAGAAGAGTCCAATGGCCTATGTTACACAGGAGGGCAGACTAGATGATCACAGTGGGCCCTTCTGGCCTTGGAACCTCTGAAGCCTACAGAAATGCACTCACATGTTTAAGCTTACGTACTGTGAGTAGTTTGTTACCCACACACTCTATGGCACCCACCTTCACCCTTCTGTGGGCTTAAGGAGTAACCTGGTTAATTTCAGTCCCCACCTTTACCCCGTTCCTAGGGCTCAGGGCATAATCTTCTGTGGGTTTGCGGGGCCTTCTACTAGTGAAAGAGCCTTGTACAGTAATATCCTTAACCTCTGTTTATTTACCGTTACCAAAACAGAATACATATGCTAAGCATACAGTGCTCACCACTCCCAATAAGGCAGATGAACTTTTCTTGGTGGCCAGTCAAGATTAGATCATCGAGGGACTGCAGCTTCTGCACGATATAGTTGACAGCTGCCTGTTGAGGTTTGGCAGCTCTGATCGTGGGCTGTGTCCTGGAGTTAGGTTCCAAAGAACTTCCTTTTGGACCCCAATTTATATAGTAAAACTTGAGTCCTGCTTAGCTGGACCTTAACCAATAATTTTAAACCGAAGTACTACAAAAGAGTATTTTTCACCATTCCTAGCCCATCATGAAACAATTCTTTAACCCGTCATAGCCCACCACCTTAGTTGATTTAAATCTTGCAAGATTAGTTATGCAACGGACAGAAACAAGTAAAGAATCAGACAGAAACCACACAGATAAACAATAGAGAAGTAGGAACCATAAAGGCAAAACAATAAAGTGTAGATTTCACAATCACATCTGTTGATAAGTGGTTCCTTGCCAAACAGAATGCTATCAAGCAAAGTTTTCTGTAAACATCTTAAGATCTGTTTCTTTATCTGGTGATGGCAGGTGCTATTAAGTCGGGAGCGCCTTTTTCACAGCACGTTATTACACTGTTTTGATGTTATTTAGACGGCATGTGAGGATGTGACTTTCTGCTTCTTAACTCATGGCTGCTGCTGTCCTAATGTGGCCTATTCTTGTGAGATATTCAACTCAAATTTGAATGCTGAAGAAGTTCAGAAATACTTATCTGTTTGGAATTGGGCTTCATCCAGCTCTAATTAGAATTGTAGTCTGCATTTCCATGCCAAGCTATTACCTTTTTCATAGCTGATAAATTTCTTTGGTAGTGATTGTAGTTCAACATTTGACCTTAGTCAGTGCAGCATTCAGGGTATTTCCTCTAGTAAGTACAAGGAAAGGAATATTGGCGACTATTGAATTAACCTGAGCTACACATTCTAAGTAAAACTTGCATGTTTCTCTGTGCCATTGCTGTATTTGTGCACTAGCATTTACTTCAATATTTTTTCCATTTCTTCCTGGTGATTATGAGATTACAAATTTTTAATATTTTAACAAGTTTGCAAGAGAAATTACTTGAAGAATCTGTTCGTGTGATGTGAATTTGTCTTAAATAACCTGAAAAATGCCAGCTGAAATAATTAAAATATTACTTTAAGGAAGGATTTTTTCCCTATGTTAAAGAGATGCTAGTTAATTAATGTTTTTCACTGTTAATGCTGAGTATTCTCAGCCATTTACTGTACTAGTCGCCATTTGTTAATGATCGTTTTTATTTGTTTGCATTTCAGAGTCTCCTTTTTGTGTTCATATTTTTAGTATTTAAACATCTGATTATATGTGCTGTGGAAATTTTTATATTCATAGTTATATAAAATAATTGTTTACCGGGATTATTTGAACTGGCAGTAGATTTTTAGTATGTGAAAATATGCAAGCTTTTAATAATAAGTCTCAAGGTACAGGAAAGGAAGATGTAATGGCTACTGTCCTTTTGGGTTGAAAACAAAATATGATTCAAGTCTGTATCTTATTATAGAAAGCAGCACAGTAACCTTACTTGTTCCCCAATCCAGCAGAGCATTTAAGTATGTCTTTAACTTTAAGCACATACTCACTTAAGTGCTCTGTTGGATGGGGGCCTAAATGATCTATATACCATTACATCAGGTTTCATCTTGGAGACACTGACATTTCTATTCACCTTTGTGCTTCAAACATTTATGTTGATCTTTGAATTAAACAGCATTGGAATCTGAACTTAGTATGCAACAAGATTTATATCCTAAAGTGGGAGAATCCAGGGACAGTGTATTTAAAGTACTGCAAAGTTACAGGTGATGGCTCTAATCCCACTAACATTTTTACAGGTAAGTAACGTTGGGTGAAATCATTCGGACTTTTGTCAGGTATGTGTTCATTAATCACACGCACAAGTGTTTGCAAGATTGAGGCCAATGCAACAAAATTAGATGTAATTTACGCACTGTACTAGAACAGTGACTTTAGGAAAAAGGAGGTTTATTATAGCTAGTGATATACAGAGTACTTCAGTTTTTGAAAGCTATTTACTATTTTTTTAGCTTTCCCTTTTTCTTCAACAAATGCTTCAATTTACAAGATAAACTAACATTAGGGGTTTCTCTCTTTGACTTTTCCAAAATTTTAGGATTCATTTCTTTACAAGGAAGCAAGTAATTGACAACATATAGGCTCATTGTTTGGAAGGTATCTTTTAAAGCTAAGTGAATTGCTTTAAGAGTTTTGATTTTATTCTTATAATGATGGACCCAAACCAAAACCTCAGATCTGGTTACAAATTCACCATTCAAACCTTATAATAGGTGGAATTCAAACACTCTAAACTGTGGGAAAGTTCAGATTCAGACAAGGATTTCAAATCTTTCAAGCATTTGGATCAAAGGTTTTTGTGGTATCCACTATACATATGTGAGGACAAATTCTGCTCTCACTCCTGCCAATGAAAATCCAAAGCAATTCCCCTGAAGTTAACAGCTACTCAGGATTTATCTCAGAATTGGCTCTTGACCTGTATTTGGCGTTCTTGTTCAGAGCGGCCCCTTGTTTTCAGTGCTTCTTTGAGGATACTGAAGGTTCAGAAATCAACCAACTTTCAGATGCTTATCCAAAATTATCTTCAAGTTCTCCTTTTTGGTTCTCCCTAACTTTGTTTCTAACTTATCTGACACTTCACTCTCTCCTTCCGTACTTCTCTCAATCCAAGCAAAATCTTTTCCTTTCCCTTCCTTGAATCTCCAGCTCCTCTTTCTGATCCCAACTAGGCCTTCAGGCATCTGTACCACTCAGTGTTCAACAAGTGGTCTGATCACCACATCCTTAGATTTCCTGACTTCTAAGAGTCCCTATCTTAGGTGATATTCCATCAAGGATTCCCAATTATCTCATTTTCTCTATGACTGTTGAACTTTGCTTGTCCATCACATTCAAATTTTGTATCTTCCTTAAATCTGAAGTGCATTGTTGCCTCTGACCCCAGTAAGGCCATGAGATTGGAAGACCTCATTAGGCCTCAGCATAGTTTTCCTGATCTTCTGACACCCCCATATAATTTTAGAAAAAGTAATTGTTCTGTTGAGGGTATGGGAAAGAGACAGACATGTTACAGAGCCTCATGGAGCAGACAGAGGTGAAGATTTGCTTATCCTTTCTTCCTGAATCCATTCACTCATCCCTATTGTGTTTGTTTTGTTTTTGTTTGTTTTACGCATGATAGGATTCTGTTCTGTAAACATAATACTTTTCCATTTTTGTAGGATTCCTTTTTCAAACTCTAGCTCCTTATCTTAACTGATATGTAGCTTGGGGACTTCTGTAGCAATAGTTCTGTCTGTTGGAGGGATGTATGTTGATTTTTCTGACCCAAGCATGTAAGGATCAGGAATGAACCCTTTGTTCAGTTGCCCCAGCATATGCCATGGAGCCATCAGCAGAGGATGTAAAGACAGTTTTCAAGGCATCATAAGTGGCAAGTTTGAGCTATTGGGTAGAAAACTTGACTAAGGTAGTTTACATAGATTGTGTGGCTTTTTATGCACACGTTTACATTTAAAATAGTGCTCTCCTTACTCCTATAGCCCTTAATGGATTCTTTTCACCTATATGGGATACATGGCTCACTGAAGTTATTTTGTAAGTAGTACTTTAAAGCTAGGCCTATCAGAGAGAGAGAGAGAGGGAGAGAAAAGCATTGTGGACTTTTACATCCATTCAGCCAATCAGCTTTTTCAAAAAATATGTTTAATACGTGACAAAAATACAGTTTGTTACTTTTCCCCACAGATTACTTAGAGCACATGGGCTTTAATCTGATTTGACAGCCCTGTGATATTTTCTGCCATTCTTGTTCTTAGCAAAGTGCTCTAAAAATGCATCCATAATTTATTTATGGGGCCTACTTTAACCCTTGAGTAACAAGAATACACACCGTTCATTTAATCATGGAACTGTCAGTGTTCATTACAGGAAACACTATCAGACAACACTGAGGGTAAATGATGGCTAAATTTTATGCTTTTGCTTAAAAGATAAATCTGCAAATGGGAACCTTTTTTCCCTTCAGAGAGCTTGCCAAATCCATGTTAGAAGCCTTTACTATATTTTATCTTTATTGCAAAACACACTAGTACCATGAAGATGTCCAGCTTGTAATAATTTTGTGAGGTCCTTTAATTCCCTACAAAGGAAACTCCCAGGTCAGTTTGTTTTTGCCAGTAACAAGAACTATTCTTTTCAAGTATAAACATATTGAACTCTCTATAGCTCCACTATAACATTAAAAAACATAGAATAATCTCTCCATATCTGGACCCACTGTATGTCTGTTTTGAAAATACTAACTTTCCCCAGTACTATGCATGTGTTACTCTATGACTACGTCTACACTTGCACACATCTCTGAGTACTTGGCCATATGCTGCTAATACTTGTACCCCGCACCTGCACTGAGTGTCCACATATACTGTGCTGGGCATGGGTGTATGATGTGCACAGGCATTTAACCATGTCCACACTGCCCCTTTTTGGTACAAATAATAGTGCTACCATTTCAGGGACAGTATTGCAGACTCACAGGAGACACTCTGGAATCTGCCTGGATGAGTGCTGCTGGTACATTATGCCGCCTTCACATGTTTGGCAACAGCAGCTCCTGGACATTTCTTCCTTCTGTCAAACTGCTTTCAAGACATGGATCAAGTCCATGATGATGTGGTTCTGCTCCTGCTACTCCTTGTGGAACAAATGTTCCTATGAACCACTACTGGATACAGGACAGAATGGGTCCAGAAAAGTTTGAGACGCCAAAGATAACTGACCAAGAGGGTGAATGAAAATCCACTGGGGTCCCATGGAATAGATGTGTTGAATGCCTGGATTGCAATGGCATGCTAGTGGGTGGACTGGAACTTCAGGTCCTATAGAACCAGCTTGGTGTGGTGGGCCCACATCTTCTTAGTAACCTGGGATGATAATTTACAAATGAGGAAGGAGACCTTCATTGAGGTGTGTGAGTAGCTTGCACCAACCCTCCAGCACCTGACCACTTATTTTTTGGAAACCTATACCAGTATAGAAGCAGTTGGCTATTGCCCTTTTGGAAGCTGGCAACACCTGACAGCTACCAGTCAGTTGAAAATCAGTTCAGGGATGGGAAGTCAATTGTCGAGGTGATGGTCGCACAGGTTTGCAATGCTGTCAATACTGCCATCTACCCATGGGGGGTTGCCATAACTGACACCTCTGAAATTATAGTGGGATTTCAGAGGATGGGATTTCCAAACTGTGGAGGAGCCATTGATGGAACACACATCTCAATACTTTGACCACCAGAAGGGGCAAGTGAATAAGTGGACCAAAAAGTTACTATTCACTAATTCTCTGAGGCTTCATGGCACACAGGGGTCAGTTCATGGACACCAATGTTGGACACATGGGAAAGGTCTTTGATGCCAGGGTGTTGGTCTGTACCACAGATGAGAAGAAAGGACTATTTTCTCCACAACTGATGTGGTTCTGTATGGTGTTTCTGTCCCCACAGTTATTTTGGAAGACCCCACATACCAGCTCCTAACATGACCCATGAAGCCATACCCCAACATTGCCAATCCAAGAAAAAGAGAATCCAACTATAGACTGAGCAGCTGCCAAATGGTAGTGGAGTCTGCTTCTGGGCATCTGAAAACTTGTTGGCGATGCCTGTAGACCTGTCTGGATGTCAACGTAGCCAGTGCGGTTCACATTATTGTGGTGTTCTGTGCCTTACACAACATATGTGAAGCTAAAGCAAGTGGGTCCAGGATAGATCTGTTTTTCAATGCCTGTACAGGCAGATGGATCCCACCACATGCACGCTGTTCCTGGTTCCCAGTGGGCAAGGGAAATTCATGATGCCATTTGGTCGCACATTGTGAATCAGGGTGGAGCCAGAAGTTGACATGGGACACTAAGGTGCTGCTGCAAAAGCTCAATTGAGCATTGCTACATGCTTGTGTTGTGACACACCACAATGGGATTTGATCCCCTGCAGCTAACCTTAACGTACTAACTGAAAGCAGACAAGTGGCTGAGGGGACCTCAAGGTTAAAACCTTTGGCCACAGTTTTGAGCTGTGGAGACTGTCTGTACTTTAATGCCATTATTAAGCAATACTTTTGTTATATGTTAACGGCTCTGTTTCAGGGTGCTTTATGGATGCACTTAAGCATTGTTAAAGAAATTTAAAAACAGTTCTGCAAGGTTTTTGGAGAGGGGCTTCATAATGCCTTCTTCACAATGCTTTCTGACAGCACTGCTCACAGAACTTATCAGGTGCTATTCATGAGTACTCCCACGGTTGCCAGTGGTGACTTTTGGTGGGGGTGAGGGAAGAAGGGACCATAAAAGCACTGGTCAGTATCAGATTTTGTCACTGCTCATTTCCTTTTGTTTCCTTTATCTATATTGTCAATTAAGTTGTTTAAAAAGCCATAAAGACATTTCAGTTAGCATCTGTTTTGCATTCTGATGCTTTTGACAGCAACAGCTGTTTCACAGCTTACTTTATTGTCATAAACTCTATTTTTTAAAAACAAAAACAGTAGGAAATTCATGGCTGGGTGGAAGGGGGCAGGGGAGGAACAGAATTAATTGCATTTCTTTGGCGCCGCACATTTACAGAACTCACAATCATGTACTGTGAATCCTGCTGACCCAACGCAAACGTGTAGGAAATATCAAATTGATTTTACTCGGGAAGCAAGGTGCACACACAAGTGAAGCGAACAGTAACTTTTATTTACAGACATACATTGACTGTAGAGCTAAAGCCATTTGCAACAGGAACAAATCAACAAATACCTGCTCAAATTCCCTGAAAAAGGGGGCAAACATTACTGTCTCTTGCCCTTCCCCTCTCCTTTGCCCTAACAAGCAGGGAATGGCTGTGGAATGTTGTACGGGGGGAGAAATGGGGACGTCTTCTGCATGGAGTTTGGGGCCAAACACAGACTGAGCTACAGGGACTGGGTAGGTCACCTCATTCCCCTCCTGCATGCTCAGGGGGTTTCCCCTGAGAGGGGTTTTGGGTGCCAGTGGATGATGTGCCTGGTGTCCAGCATGTTCCTTCCCCTTGGCGGAAGGGGATGGGTGGATTCACTGCTTCTGCAGCAGCCTGGGCAGCAGCTGGAGGAGGATGACCAGCGGGAGGAAGAAGAGGAGGAGGTGCTGCCTGTTCCAGGAGAGAAGCAGTGGCCATGGCAGTGGGCAGGCCCCCAAAGCATTCTGCCACCAGTTGTACCTGTGACTGCACAAGTGCATGGTCCTGTTCCCTCTGAGGATCCATGAACCAGTTCAGCAGTGCCCCATCCAGCCTAAGAGTCCAATCCTCCCCTGCCCTAAAGAACTCAAACTGTTCCTGAGTCCTTTGGCCAATGACAATCAGCAAGTCTGCCAAGGTCCTTCTCCATCAGCCTCTGCTATCTCTGAGGTGCTGTTCCTGCCCTACTGACAGAATAATTTCCCTGTCAACCTCAGAATGTCGTGGCAAGTCAAAGACAAGGCTAATGTTATATTTCATTTCTCCTTTGAGGGAAATTTCCCCCTTATAATGTAATTATGTTTCCAAAGCCCACAATATTGGTGCCTTTAGCATCCCAGGAATGCTACTGTTACAGCCTCCTTCCTTCAGACTACTTGTGCAGCCCACGAAGAAGGAGCTGAGGATAAAAATGGTACGATACCTGTAATGTTGTTTTTAAAATGTTTCAAAAGGGGAGACTTTAAAAAACTTTAAAAAATTAAGGGAATTAGGGAGGTGGATTGGACTGGATCTGAATGTGGAGGAGGCTTGGAATTACTTTGTCAAAGTCGTAGAAGCTATTTGAAGCCAGCATCCCAAACAAGAGGAAACAATTCTTAAGGAAGGGTTGCAGACCAAACTGGATGAGCAAGCATCTCAGACAGGTTATTAAGAGAAAGCAAAACACTGACAAGAAATAGAAGATGGGACAGATAAGCAAGGAAATCTACCCCTTGGAGGTCAGAAACTGTAGGGATAAAGTGAGAACTGCCAAAAGCCAAGCAGAGTTGGACCTTGCAAAGGAAATTATAACCAATAGTAAAAGGTGCTGCAGCCATATAAATAAAAAGAAAGCAAGGAAAGAAGAAGTGGGATCGCTAAACACTGAGGATGAGCGGGGAGATTAAGGATAAGCTAGGCATAGCCCAACCCCTAAATGAATTCTCTGCCTCAGTTTTTAATAAGGGCAATGAGGAGATTAGGGGTAGTGGCAGGGCGGCTAATTAAAACGAGGATATGGAAGTAGAAACTACCACATCCAAGATGGAAATGAAACTCAAACAGCTTAATTGGACCAAATGTGGGAGGAGGGCTGGATATTCTCCATCCAAGAATGTTAGAGGACTTGGCACATGAAATTGCAAGCCCAGCAGCAAGTATTTTTAATGAATCTGGAAAGTTCGGGTCTGTACCCTGTGACTGGAGCATTGCTAATATAGTACCTATTTTTAAGAAAGGGAAAAAAGTGATTCAGCAAACTATAGACCTGTTAGTTTGACCTCAGTTGTATGTAAAGTCTTGGAACAAATTTTGAAATAGAAAGTAAAGAACATAGAGGTAAATGGTCATTGGGATTAAATACAATATGGTTTTACAAAAGGTAAATCATGCCAAGCCAACCGGATCTCTTTCTTTGAGAAAATAACTGATTTTTTTAAAGAAAGGAAATGCAGTAGATCTAATTTGCCTGGATATCAGAAAAGCAATTGGTACAGATCCATATGGGAATTAGTTAAATTGGAGAAGATGGGGATTAATATGAGAATTAAAAGGTGGATAAGGAACAGGTTAAGGAGGAGACTACAACAGGTCATACTGGAATGTGAACTGTCAGGCTGGAGGGAGATTACTAGTGGAATTCCTCAGGGACTGGTTTTGTGACCAATCTTATTTAACATTTTTATTAATGACCTTGACACAAAAGTAGGTGTGTGCTAATAAAATTTGTGGAGGACACAAAGGTGGAAGGTATTGCCAATACGGAGGAGGACCAAAACATCATAGAGGAAGATCTGGATGACCTTGAAAACTGTAGTAATAGAGATGGGAATAGTGCAAAGTGCAAACTCATGCATTTAGGGACTAACAAGACTTTTTGCTATAAGATGGGGACACATCAGATTGAAGCAAAAGAGGAGAAAGACCTGAGTGTATTGGTTGAGCACAGGATGACTATGAGCTGCCAATGTGGTACAGTTGTGGAAAAGGCTAATGCAATCTTAGGATGCATCAGGCAAGGTATTTCCAGTAGAGATAGTGAGATCTCATCTGGAATACTGTGCCCAGTTCTGGTCTCCCATGTTTAAGAAAGAGACATTCAAACTGGAACAGGTGCAGGGAACGGCTACTAGGATGGTCAGAGGAATGGAAAACCTACCTTACGAGAGAAGACTCAAGGAGCTTGGCTTGTTTAATCTAACCAAATGAAGGGGAGATATGATTGCTCTCTATAAATACATCAGAAGGATAAACACCAGGGAGGGAAAGGAGTTATTTAAGTTAAGCCCCAGTGTGGACAAAAGAACAAATGGCTATAAACTGGCCACCAACAAGTTTAGCCTTGAAATTAGATGAAGGTTTCTAACCATCAGAGGAGTGAAGTTCTGGAACGGCCTTTCAAGGGGAACAATGGGGCAAAAAACTTGTTTTTTAACTTGTTTCAAGACTGAGCTTGATATGTTTTTGGCAGGGATGGTACAACAAGATTGCCTACAGTGCCTTGCGGCCCATCTGCAACTCTTAATAGCAAAAATACCCAATAGCTGGAAATGGGGCTCTAGATGGGGAGGGCTCTGAGGCCTGGTCTACACTGGGCGGGGATCGATCTAAGCTATGCAACTTCAGCTACGTGAATAACATAGCTGAAGTTGACATACTTAGATCTACTTACTGCGGTGTCTTTGCTGCGGTAAGTCGACAGCTGATGCTCTTCTGTCAATTCCACCTGCGCCTCTCGCCCTGATGGAGTACCAGAGTTGATGGGAGAGCACTCAGCGGTCAATTTATCGCGTCTAGACTAGATGCGATAAATCAATCCCCGCTGGATCAATCACTGCCTGTCAATCCAGCGGGTAATATAGACAAGCCCATATTTACTACAGAGAATTCTTTCCCAGGTGTCTGGCTGCTGGGTCTTCCTGACATACCAGGTTCAACTAGTCATCTATTTGGGGTTGTGAAGGAATTTCCCCCTGGGTAACATTGGCAGAGACCCTGGGTTTTTTTGTTTTTTGTTTGTTTGGTTTGCCTTCCTCTGCAGCATGGGGGTCACTTGCTGGTTTAAACTGGAGTAAATGGTGGATTCTCTAAAACCTGAAGTCTTTAAATCATGATTTGAGGACTTCAGTACATCAGCCACTGGTAGGGGTCTGTAACAGGAGTG
This sequence comes from Chelonia mydas, assembly GCF_015237465.2. Taxonomy (NCBI): domain Eukaryota; kingdom Metazoa; phylum Chordata; order Testudines; family Cheloniidae; genus Chelonia; species Chelonia mydas. The sequence continues at coordinate 243,356,415 of NC_057850.1, read as the reverse complement.
GGGGAGTGAGGTTCGGTGGCCTGCGATGTGCAGGAGGTCAGACCAGATGATCACAATGGTCTCTTCTGGCCTTAAAGTCTATGAGTATTCTATGCTAGGAGATGAAGTTCCTCTGGAAGAGGAACAGAGATCCACAGAAAATGTCCACCCATTCCCTAGATCCCCCACCTCACCAAAAGGTCTGGCCCCTGTGCCCAGGAAACAGCTATGAAAGGGACAGGGAAACAGTCACACCACACGTGTATTTTCTACCATGAACTTTTGGATTAACTCTGTTAGCCAGTCGCCCCTCCACAGCTGAGGGACACGGCATTGTGTTTGTGCAACCTCCAAAGGGGATGCTCCACCCAACCCCGCTTCTCCTGGCTTCTGCAGAGTGGCTCAGTACAGGGAGGGGACAGACACCAGGGACAGGGAACCATAATTAATGTTTGAAATGATCACAGCAAGAATGGACTGCTCTGACTTTCCTTGGACAACTAAACAATTCCTTTTCCATTCCTGGACCTAGGAACTTCCCTGCCTTCACACAAGCAACCAAGTACCCCAAATCCTCTTCCCTGTGTCTCCCATTGGTAAGGGGAAGGAAAGACCTGGGGGTGGGAGAAGGGTGATGTTGGGTCATTGCACAACCATAGGTGTCATAAAACTGTTCTTTCCCCACGCAGCATCTTTCAGAGCCCACCCACGCCCTCCCTTTTTCCCTGAGTCTGCACGGCCCAGGGGCTATTGCTGCCAGAGTGCTGGCAAAGTAATACACAGACACGGGCACAGTGACTACTTGCTGGTAATCTGGTATAGCTTCTCCTAAATGCTTTACAGTGGTTCATGGATTTCAATAAAAACATTGTTTTACAGCCATGTCTTGCTCAGGGACCATATAAGGGTGGGGGCCAGCTTCAGGCATGTAGTACCAGAGCAAGAGGGGATATTTCTGGTGAGAGTGGGAGGGTATTGTAACATATCAGCCTTGGGGTCTGGTTCCTGCAGCAGCCTGGGGGTCCTCCTCAGGCTACTCTGGGAGGGGCTTCCCCAACTGGGTCTGCCAGGTAGAGGTGCAGAAGCAGATGTTCCTCTTTCTCAGAGTCTCCTGGACTTCCTTTGAGGTCCCTGGTGCCTCCTGGCCCTGTCCCTCATCAGCGTCCAGTCGTAGGATGAGACATGCAGGCTTGAAAAGGGGGGGTCATGAGACACTTCAGGCTCCCAACATACAGGCCTGAAGAGCACCCAGTCCAGCTCACTGTAGCATGGGCATATGCTATGTCCCTTCCTGGAGTGATTGTTGGAGTCCTTCACCCTCCAGCACAGGAGCGTCAGGTGGTGCTTCATCCACTCCCGGCACTGGAATGCCCACCTGCTCCAGCCTGCCTGAAATGTCCCAGTTCAGGTGTATGTTCCAGCCGATCCGGGTGAAATTGTGGAGGACGGGGTTCGCTGACCACACTTTTTTCTCTTCTACTAGTAATAGCTCACCTTAACTGATCACTCTCGTTATAGTGTGTATGATAACACCCATTGTTTCATGTTCTCTGTGTGTATATATATATCTTCCAACTGTATTTTCCACTGCATGCATCTGATGAAGTGGGTTTTAGCCCATGAAAGCTTATGCTCAAATAAATTTGTTAGTCTCTAAGGTGCCACAAGTACTCCAGTTCTTTTTGCGGATACAGACAAACAAGGCTGCAACTCTGAAACCTGACCATACTTTGACACTGATCAGCACCCAGGTGCGCTCCACAGACCAGCAGCAGCTCTTGGAACATGATCCATGATCGATGTGCTCATCAACAGAGTTCACAGGAGAGCTGCCTTGAGGTGCTCAGCACAGGTCGCTAGTACTGCTAATTGGGCGGACATTTTTACCTTTGGGCAAAGGCCAAGCGGCAACGGGATCAATGCATTGTGGGAATGGCCCTGGAGGACTGTTGATTGTTGATACCTACGACCTGGTACATGCCGCTTGGCCCCATCCACACTGCACTGTAGGATAGGTGCAGGGCATTGCCACAGTTTTACGTCAGTCTCCTGCAGGAATGTGCTTCAGAGCTTCAGATGTGGTCAAGGGGTGGGGAGTTATGGCAGAATAACACACAGGCAACTGTCTACAGTCACAAGTGTAGAGGTAACCTATATGTACCTGCTGCAGCCATTTTATACCAACTGAAGTCTTTATTTGTGCCGTAGGAAAGAGCAGCAGCTCTTAATTCAGCTAACCCAGTCTCACAATGGATACCAGAAGGAAACAAATTTTCTATGTGCAAACCCTGACATCTGCGCAAATGCCATTTACTCTGGGTTTTACCAGGGCACTTTCTGTAGGGCCACGAGGGGACAGCATCCATTGCCTTCAGGCTGGGAAGCACCAGCAGATGAGCTCTGCAGCCTAATTTGCCACAGTGTTGCATTCCCTGCTCCTGCGTTGGGCAGGGGTTGGCGAATGGACATCCCTATTTACAGTCCTGCTGGCCTATTTCCTATGCACTGCTCTGCCATGCCATGTCCCAAAGTGTCTGCTGGGTGGCATGGAGAAAGCTGCCCCTGGACATATCTCCACAGTGCACAGCAACCCCACATTGGCTGTGATGCCTTTGGATCCTTCCATAGTTGTTCCGCAGGCTGTAGGATATGACCCTTAGTAATTAGAGAGACCCACTTAATCTGGGTCCTAGCAATTGTCTAAACATTTTAAAGGCGTGGATGAAGCACACAGAGGCAAAGTGGTTCTCCTTACCTTTTGAGTCAGATGACAGCGAGGCGGTTGGATGCCTTTTGGGTAATGTATCCCTGCAGACACAGTAGAAGCCTCTGATGAGGGTCAGTTAGACTGCGGCTGCTTTCACATGGAGCAGGGTGACTATGATCCAGATTATGTGTGACCAAGTTTCTGCTCAACTCAGAAAATGGCTCCTTGATTCTCTGGCCTCGTTGTGCACTGGCACCAGTGTAGGATAAACAGTGCATCTCCAGGCTTCTCTAATCTATGCTCAGTGACAATAGTCCCCAGGAGATGGTATGCCAGCTGGGGACCACCAGAGGGCAGCAAGCTACAGCCACATCCCTACACCCAACACACCTCCTTAGGCTGTGGCCTAGTGAGGGGGGTGATGCCCGGCACCAGATACAGAGGTCCACACCAGCTGAGAGCTTCCTCATGTGAGGCAATTTCTCAGCTGGTTAGATCCAACCCTTTTGCACAGTCAGAGCAGCGCAAAACATTGAGAGTGCAACACAGTTTGGTCCAATGAGTAGAGTGTACATGAGCTCACTTAGTTAACCAACAATTTCTGCCTTTCTTCTCCCAGTGTTGATGCTCATTTACTACCTAGCCGGTGGCAGAGGAATGTTCTATTTGTTACAGGAGTGCTCTTTCTGTATATAGGTAAATAGCTAGTTAACAGATAAGGCTCCAGCAGATGCCACTCACAAATACATAGCATAGTTCAGGAGTTTTGCAGGACCAGTAAAACTTGTGTACTACAAATGGCTCCCCCTGGCTGTTCTTTACACCAGCTCTTAACAATACACTGAAAGAAATTCACATCATTGATTGTTCACACCAGCCTTCCATTTTGATTTAAAGAATCTTTATTGCCATTTTAAACAACTAGCATATTTCATTACACAGGGTGGGTTTTTTTAACCTTTGAACACTGAAAAAGAAGTAATTTTCCTTTAATTTTTGTTTTGTACCTAGATGATCTCTGTGTGTTTGTCTCATGCATTTGGGGGCCTATTTTACTATATTTAACCTTTCCTCTTGGTATAATTCAGGAATGGTTCCCATAATCACTTAGAAATGAGAGATTTCACACAAAGAAATATTCCATTTTATTCTTCATCCCTAGATTCCGATTTCATACCACATTATTGTATTAACCTGAGAACAATTCTTTCACTATTGTGACCCTTTATAAACTCCCACTGCATAACTAGATTTTTTTTTAACTACTGTTAGTTTTTAGTGAAACCGTAGGTCTCTTTCATCTTGGCTGTCTGGTAATAATGCATTGTTTGACAGGATACATAGAGCCAAAGAAGCTAAGACAGGTTTTTTTTTATGATTTTATTCATTTGTGTTAGATTATCATCCCAAACTTTTTCTGGATCTTGAGCAACAGCCTCTAATTTTCTTTGAGCAATACAAGGGATTATCATAGCCAAATCTTATTAAATGTAGGACTATTTAGGATAAGTATAATTATGAACTGTAATTAGCTGAATCAATTTGATGTCTGCATAGATGCTTAAAGAGGAAAATACATTCCCCTCTGCCTCTGCTCTCCCTTGGAACTACAGAGGCCTCCAAGCACAGCTGGATTAGTAAATCCATTGCATGGGATGGGAAAAGCAAGTTTTGGGGAGCCCAAGCCAGTGCACAGACCTTAGCACATTGCAAAGCTTAGCTCATTAGGTACTCCCTAAGTGCTGCTATGCAAAGAGGATTAGAAGCTAGGAGCCTGTGGATCCCCTTCTGTGCAGATCCACCAACCATTGCTTCCTTCAGAGCGCTGCTGAGAGAGCAGCATGGGTTCCTGCAGCTTCAGGTTTGCAGTAGGAGCCACAGAAAGTCTCCACACTGCTCCATGCCCTGACCGAAGGAGCCAGGAATTCCCCATGATAGCCCTGACAGCTTCATAACCAGGAATTCCCCATCATTCCACATTACAGCTCTGATGTCAACTTCTTGAGTTGCCTTGGGAAAGTCAATTCACCTCCCTGACTCAATTTCCCCATCTGCTTAATGGGGATAATAATGCAGTGGGGTGTTTTGAGGATTAATTAATTAGCTAATGTTTGCACAGCACTTTGAAGATCAAAAGGTTTAAACACTGGTGTTATTCTCAAAGTGTTGAAATTAACTTTCCACATCTTGGCACATGAAGGCCCAATGATTTGGCCAATTTCCACAGGATGTGCATTGGCATGAGAACAGGTGATGATGAGGCAGTGATTCATAAATAGATATATCAGAGTTTTCCCTGCAAACACTCAGGTGCTTGTTGTTACTGAGCCCATAGGTAAGACCAGCATTTAGTTACCTGTGCCTTGTTGTTTCTATGCAGAGGCAGTACTGTAGTTCCAGAAGTGATAGCACAACTCGATGGGAGAGGGCTTTTGCCTGAAGGTAAATGCTAATGTCTCATCATTGTGCCTTCCACTGACATAAAACATAAAATAAATACAGTTTCAAAATGTCTGTACAGTGTGTATACCCTTCACATCGACTGGCAAGATTTCACACGATTTCACGATTAGTAAGATTCTCGCTTTAGTCCTTCTCTTAGTCCCATCCTAAAACGTCTCACAATCCTATAAATTATGAGCCAGTTTTCTTCTCCCTGATCCATCCCCTAGGTGCTGCTTTGGTGGCATAAAGAAGTCAGAAAGCTATCCGAACTCCTTGACTTGGGATTCCCTCAGTGAGGGGGAGTCCCTAGCTGGCTCCCATGCAACCTTCTGCAGCCCCCCAGCACATAGTGCGTGTATTGGGTGTGCAAGGGGGTATCATGAAAGTGCTTCTGAGCTCAGGAAATCCCTGGCTGGCATATCCCTTGTGAGCCATAACCAGCCTACAGGCTGCTCTATATTATGCTCAGGGTGGGGGCAACACAGAACCAACCCTAGAGTCAAGGAACCATAACGAGCTCTTTTGTGGCCTCTCTCTCTCTCTCACTACCATGCTGCTGCACCCCATGGATACAGCAGAGAATCTGGCCCCATGAGTCTGGGATTGGCCAGTAAACATTTGTGAGTTAAATGATTACCCAACAAGCTGTACATTGTTCCCCATCTCAGTTATAGAAAGGCTTCAGATCCTGAATAAGATATCAGAAAATATTTCTTTCTTCTCGGACAGCCACAACTTGACGTTGGTGTCTTTTGCAAAAGCCCCGAAGTGGGTTTAGAAAATGTAAAGCAAGTGACAATTATGAGACATAAAATGGAAGGAGAGGAAAATATTGATTGGTAATAAAAAGTTATTGTTGAAATGTCATCTTTCATGGTTCATCACTGAAACAAGTTCATCTTAGCATCTTTTCCCATTAATTAATATGGATAGTTACAGAATGTCAAATCAAAAATTAATTTATATAATTGAAAACACTGAATTAAATGGCAGCTTTGACATTTTAATTCCAGCAATTATTATTGCTAAAGGAATCATTGGCACCCAAACATAACACCTAGACACACCAAAATCACATTTAATGACAATAATTATAAAATACACTGAACAAGCTTTTGCTTTCGGCAGTGCACGGAGAAGAATTACTGTATCATTACTGGTAATAGGAGTCACGTGAATAACTCCCTGCCTAGTGCTTTGCCAGCACACTATCAAATGGGCTGCTCGTTGGGTCTTTGCAATAACCTTTGCTGAGGGACCAGGATGACTGAGAGCCATAAGTTATTTGTTTAGAAAGGTTTTAAAAATAAAGCCATTTTAGCGCTCAGTGAAGGATAAAGTGGGGGGGAATTCTGAAATAGAAAAAGGTGCTGAGTTCATCAACACGTTATTTAATGTATAATGTTCTTTATATTAACTGTGCCTATTTAGTCTGGTACAAAATATATGGTTTAAAGTTTCCTAAACAAGTTTGAATTACTAGAATAAGTCCTATAAAATTGCAATATTAAAGGAAACATCTGGATTGATAATTTTGCACCCTTTAATGTTTGCTAGGAGTTCAGCATAAAAAATGAAAGGGTGGCAGACTATCATTACATTGAATTGCAAACTGATTATACGTTGATATATGTACTGTAACAAACACTTTACCTTTAATTTTTGTTTTTACTAACTTGTTATGAATAGGAATAAAACGCTGTTGAACCTGTTTATTAGAGCTGTTCTCTGCAATGCAAAGGCTGCAAAAAGGTAATTTTGTCTCATGACTAAAGCCATGAAACAGCTCCTCATTGGATCCGAAGTGTCTTTTGAAAGTATTTTTTGGTACAAATATTAGGCTAAATCCTTCTCCCCTTACTCACACATGCAGCACCGTTAATGACATCAGGACTAATCAGATCAGTAACCCTGTAAGATTTTTCTCAATACTTTCACTTACATTTTCTCCAGGGAAATGTATTTAATCATAAAAAGAAAAGGAGGACTTGTGGCACCTTAGAGACTAACCAGTTTATTTGAGCATGAGCTTTCGTGAGCTACAGCTCACTTCATCGGATGCACGATGTTTCCACGATACGCTATGTTTTCATAGTTTCCACGATATGCTATGCATCCGATGAAGTGAGCTGTAGCTCAGGAAAGCTCATGCTCAAATAAACTGGTTAGTCTCTAAGGTGCCACAAGTACGCCTTTTCTTTTTACGAATACAGACTAACACGGCTGTTACTCTGAAACCTGTATTTAATCATAACATTTAAAATAGAATAACGCCACTATATAAAACGGTACGCCCACACCTTGAATACTGCATGCAGCTCTGGTCATCTCATCTCAAAAAATATATATTAGACTTGGAAAAGGTACAGAGAATGGTAACAAAAATGATTAGGGATAAGGAACAACTTCCATACAAGGAGAGATTAAAAAGACTGGGACTGTTTTGCACAGAAAAGAGACAACTAAGGGAGGATATGATAGAGGTTTATAAAATGACTGGTGGGAAGAAAGTGAATAGAGAAGCGTTATTTACCCCTTCACATAATACAGGAATCAGGGGTCATCCAATGAAATTAATGGGCAGCAGGTTTAAAACAAACAAAAAGAAGTACTTCTTCACACAATACACAGTCAACCAGTGGAACTTGTTGTCATGGGATGTTGTGAAGGCCAAAAGTGTAACTGGGCTCAAGAAAGAAGTAGATAAATTCATGGAAGAAATGCCCACTAATGGCTGTTAGCCATGATGGTCTGGGATGCAACACCATGCTCTGGATTTCCCTGAACATCTGACTGTTAGAAGCTGGGACTGGACGATAGGGGATGGATCATTCAAAATTGTTCTATTCTGTTCATTCCCTCTGAAGCAGCTGGCACTGGCCACTGTCAGAAGACAGGATACTGGGCTGGATGGACCATTGGTCTGACCCAGTATGTCCAGTTTTATGTTCTCATGTTCTTATTTATGCCTTCTAACATAAAATAAATGAATGTTTTCATCCATTGCGGAATCTGTAGAATATGATAAATGTAATGTAATTTGTTAAATTCCAGTTAGAGGTCTTTCGTTAATGTTCTTATTTATCATTGTATTACCATAGTCCAGGATCCCATTCTGCTAGGCACTGAACAAACACAGAACAAAGACGGTCCCTCCTTTGTACATATCCTGGCTCTTGATCTACATCGATCATCATTCAGATTACATCATGATACCAGTCATAAAACAGTGGGTCAGATCCAAGTCAATGGAACTATGCCGATTTACACCAGCTGAGGCTCTGGTTCAGTATATTTTAAAACTTCTAACACCAGTGAATGTGCAGGACTGTACTATGGGGCCTCTTGGCACTCCTACTATAGAAACAATAATAATGGTCACTACTAGGGAAAATTCACTCGTGGAACACAGTACTTGCACAGAGTCTTATGCACCATTCAAACTCCATGCTAAGGGGTTAATTATGATTCAAGTGGTGCATAGTGCCTTCTGTGAGGCCTCTGCACTGGGGTAAATTTCACTCAGTGGTGAACAGCATAGGAAAGTTATGCAAGAAGTAAGGGCTGGCATGCTGATTGTCTTACTTCCCTTTTGCTTTCAAGTGAGTTAGATGTAAAGAACCATTTTCCTTGCATTATTGTTGTTGTTTTATTTAATAGTTCTATTGATTGCGACAGCGGCTACAGGTCACGCTAAGGTATGCTAGACACCATTCAAGCTTACAGAAAGGTATGGTCTTTGCCCTAAAGAGCTTACAATCCCAGGGTGATACACAGTCTATGAAGGGCCTGGGAGAGGATGCAATCAAAGTATGGACAATCTTCCCATACACAGATTCACACAATTTTTGGGAGGAACCGAGGCCCACTCAGGCTGTGCATTGGGTGAGGATTTGGCCCCTGAGAATCCATTTTTCATTTTCAAAACTGTCACTTAGAATAGGTATTTCCATGCCTTTTTAATAATCATTTTATTGTCTCTGGAACACATTTAAACTGTGTTTATATAGTTTAACTATATATATATATATATATATAGTTATACAGGTTTAGCCCCATGTGGACACTTATTCCAGTATAGAAGTATATATATCTTTGGTTTAGTTTATGTCACTTGGTAAGGTGATTAACCTAAACCAAAAAAGGCACTCATACCACAACAATAGTGTTCAGAAGAGGGAGGTGGGTTACAGTGGGATGGCTATATTGATATCATTGGTAAACATTCCCATCTATACACAGCCTTACTTTAAAAAAAAGAAAAAAAAGCAAGCTAGAGTTACACATAGTCACAGGACTCCAGCAGTGGGGTCTTTAAGACAAACACCTGATATTGCAGGACTCACGATAAAATCTCAAGAGCTGGCAATACTGATATAAGATACAACATGGGAGCATGACAACATGAGAGTGGGGAAGGAGGATGAGGGTAACAGTCATAAAATTCTGCTGTTACCAAAGTTGACACTATTCAGAGCCTGATTGTTCTGAATCCTTCAAACTTACACTTATCTTTAGTACGTAAAATATTCCCTATCAAACCATAATCATTAGATTGTAAATGCTCAGGGGCAGGGACCATTTTGTTGTTCTGTGTTTGTACAGCACCTTGCACAATGGGATCCTGATCCATGACTAGGACTCCCACCACACTACCACAAAACAATTATAATAATAATAAAAAAATAATTGTGTCCCCTTAATCTCCTCCTGTCCCTGCCTTAAAAAGAGACACAGAGCTCTCTGCCCATTAATGAATTAATATTTATTTGTTCGTTTTCCCTTCCCACGTCTATATAAACTGTCCCCAACTGTTACTCTAGCTAGCATTATAACATATGTAGCATTTTTTGTTACAAATTTTATGCTCCATTTTTATATTATCTCCTATTGACAGCAAAGAAAGTAAAATAATAATCAAATGACAAAAAGAAATATTAATATGCACTGACAAAGACTCTTCTGCTCTGGTTTTATTGTGGGTTATGAATGGAAGGACCTTTTTTAATTAATCAGATTTTAATCTACACCTGCCATTAAGACCCAGAAGATTCTTTTTCCATGACCTTCCATTCCTAACCCCACCTACCACATATGAAGATTGGGCCTGATTCTAGACTTCATCACAGCAGTTGTATACCAGTGTGATGTCATTGATTTCAGTGATGTAAAACAGGTATAAAATAAGGTTATTGATTTTAACACTGAAACCTTAAGGTCCAGGTGAGACCATATGATCAATAAGGATTTGTCCTTATAACCCCATCATAACCTCTTTCTGTCATTTTGCACAATCACTCTAGCTAATGGGTATACCCCATGCACCCTCCTATTCCAAACAACTGCTTGTCTTCCTATTGTACACAGATTACTTAGCTGAGTTTGTTCATGTGTCCAACATTGCAATCAGCCTTTGCACAAAGAAGTTCTGAAATTTTTGGTAATGTAGCTTGTCATCTCCTAGACTTTTAGTATAAATGTTACCATCACAAACAGCTTCAACCACTTTCTTTCCTTCAGCATCTCTCGGAGCAATTTGATGGAATATTCTAGGTAGATTAAGTATTTAAATTCTTGGTAAATCGTTGATCCCACAAACCAGCTTAGTTGCTATTCTGTATGTCCCAAATAAATCTAGTAGGACTAATTTTTATCACACATTTTACACCAGTGTAATTTAATTGGCTTCAGTGGGGTAACTCATAATTTACATCAAGATCCCTGAGATCTGAATGTGGCCCTAGAAAGGTAACACCTTGCACAAAACCAGAATGCAGTTCCATTTTTTGAAGATCCCCAGACTGCCAGTTGTCAGTGGTCTGTTCGAGAACGACTACATGCTGTTACAAAGATGGGTAAACAACAAAAATATTGCATTTGGGGTTACACAAATACTTGGTTGCTTATCTGAACCTTACCCAAACTTCTTGGGTCTGCAGAATTGGCCAGAAAGCCCATGGCAGCAAGCTTCTTGGAAGTCTTTCCTTCTTTTCATGACAAAAAGGCTAAAAGAATAAGTCTGCTGTACGACACTTCCACTCAGAGCTGAGTTTAGGAGTCACAGAGCTTTAAGCAAAGATTGGATTTGGGGTCCTCCATTCCTGTTTTCTGCCAAAGGCATCCCAGAACTCCTTGCATGGTTTACAAAGGTGTTTTCCACACACACGCTTATGCATAAGAGGCGGTGCCTCACATGCATGTGTATCTCTTTTACGTAGTTTTCCTCTTCCTCTCCTTTCTTCTCTCTGCATTTCTTTCTCTTTCATTTTCTCTGTTCTGTCCCTCCTTTTCTCTCTCTCTCTCCTAAATATGTTCTTTTTTTCTTTCAGTCTTTCCTTTTTACTTGATTCCGTGCTGTTTTCCCCACCTCTCTCTCTGCAGGATCACAGCAGTAGCTTTACTAAAGAAAGAGCTGCAGAGGGAAACTGATTTGGGTTCTAATCAGTTACACTGTGAAGCTCCATCCTTGTGCAAAAGTACTTTGGCTGCAGGGGTTCACTAGACTAGGATTGTAGTAATTTTCCATCTGCACTCCCTCCCCCCTCTATTTTTTCTCTTCATCGCTTTTCTTCCCTCTCTTCTATCTCTTCTCTCCTTCTTTCAGTCTTTACTCCTTTATATTTCGACCATGCTGTTTCTTGAGGGAAATAATCCATTTTCTTCCTGTATCAATCTCTCTGCAGGAAATTGGCTGTAAAGGAGAATGGGGTCACATTGTACATTGAGTGCATTTATAAATAGTTTATAACGGGTTAATAAATGATTAGTTGCTGTTTTAATAAATGGTTAATCAATTGTTAGACATTAGAATCCAACAGGTAACTAGGTTGATTATAACCATGTCATATAACCATCTATAACACCGTCTATTAACGTGATTATAACTATTTATCACACTCTACTCACAGGCTTATAACATCTATTCATCATTTATTAACCCTTTATTAACTATTAATCAATGTACCTTTAATATAGTGTGTGGCTGGAAATGGACTAGGATCGCAATTTCCCCTGGAAACAACTAACCAGCTCCCTGTAAAGTAGTTGATACTGAAGATAAATTGCTAAACTTAGCTCTCTTCTAAGCACATCCTTTTCCCAGTGGACATGGCTACATAAGAACACTGGCCAGGGGTGATCAGCTTCTGTAGTGCTTATGTCCTAAAACTGGATCTAATTCTGTTCCCAGCCTGGCTGGAAGTTAAAAGAGAAGAGGCATTTGATAGCTAAACATGAGAAATTTACCTCTATGAAAGTATTATGCTGCAGTGCTAGTTAAGGTTGAATTACAGAGTTCGGATTTAACTGGAACTTTCTTTTGTGAAAATATAACTTAAATGGAAAAATAAAAGACATAGAATATAAACTTTGAGCACAATTTGAATTATGATGAAAAATAAATTGATACAGAAAGAATAAAGAGTTCAGAAATCACACATTTTTACAGGATTTTGCTGAATTATTTTGTTTGCTTTGTACCCCTTTTCCAAGAATATTAAAACATTCTGGGATCTGTCCTTTGTCCACATTGTTGTGCTTTCTGCTGATTCCTAGAATATTGTGACAAAGCAGGAATCTTCTTAATGTTTTCTCTGAATACTGTGTGGGTGCCTCAGTTCTTAAGTACCTAGGTGGTGGGATAAGGGTGTGTGATTGTTGCAGAGCCCTAAAGGGGCTGCACAGAGAATGACCGACACCCTCTCTCCTGGCAACTGATGGCCTGGGCCCCTCTCCCCTGCAAAGGTGCCAACTGAAGGTGTTGGAGAACAAAGAGATCAGGTGACCTCCTGGCCCGGGAAAGAGACAAAGGCTGGAGGAGGAGCCGGGAGGTGGCTGGGGGAGACTGCTAGAGAGAGTTTCAGTTTTGGAGCTGGCTGGGGAAATGGAGGGAGGGCCAGATGGGCCTCTGGCATCCCTGCCTCCCCATGGGGAAATGGAGGGAGGGCCAGATGGGGCCCTGGCCTCCCTGCCCCCCCCCCCCCCGAAGATGGACCTGACTGAGGGGTCCTGGTTTCTGTACCTTCAAGCTCTGTTTTAGACAAGGTTCCTGTCATCTAATAAAACTTCTGTTTTACTGGCTGGCTGAGAGTCACATCTGGCTGTGGAATTGGGGGGCAGGACCCCCTGGCTTCCCCAGGAGCCCCGCCTGTGCGGACTCACCGTGGGAAGCGCACGGTGTGGAAGGGGACGCTGAATGTTCCGAGGTCAGACCCAGGCAGGTGGAAGCTGTATGAGCTTTTTGCCCTAGAGATAGCCGGCTCACAGAGAGGAGGCTCCCCCAGAGTCCTGACTGACTTTGTAGGGAGTAGTTCCAGAGCATCGCCTGGTGAAGCCATGACAAATATCAATTAGAAAATGACTGTGTTTGTCGACAGAGCAGAACTATCAGAAAATGGGAGGCGGGTGTTTTTAATAGAAAATTGTGACTTCTTGGCAAAAAAAATCCAACACTATTGGCCCAAATTTGGAATTTTTGTATTTGAAAACGCTGCTGTTGCTTCATGGGAATTGTAGTTCAGGTGGTTCAATCTCTGCAATGGGATGAGCTCTTTCATTGGACTACATCTGCCATGATGCACCGCAGTCTCCCCTCTAGCGGAGCCATCCCAGTGCATCATGGGAAGGCGAAGGTGGGAATGCCCTTGAGTGACTAGATTCTGATATCTCAGAAAGGTCTCAGGGGGTATATGTACACAGTAGTTGTTCTAAGGGCTTTCTAATGCAAGGTTCTGCAGGGTTCCATCTTGTCCCCCTCTTATTCAATGTTCATACAGGGCTGTTGAGCAGGTTAGTAGGGAAGGTCTATTTCTGCAACTCATTCAGTCCTAACAGGGCTGTTGAATGCCTTTTCCAGAGTATGGAAGAGATTGGGGCATGGATAAGAGCTAGTTGGCTGCATCTCAATCCAGATAAGACTAAATTGGTGTTGATAAACTGAGGGAAGAAACTGGAAGATATGGGGGGGGGGGGTTATACCTGCCCCATTAATTGAGGATGTGCATTTACCATTTGTTACTTGGGTTTTCATTTTGTGTATTATTAGATATCCACTCAGCTGTTGGATGATCAAATAACAGCAGTGTCTAGGAAGTTTGTTTTTGTTTTTGTTTTGTTTGGCCCCAGTGACTATTTCCTTTATCTGCAAAACCTCCTGCCATACTTTTGTCATCCCAAGGTTAGACAAGTTTACTTTTCTATTATTTTACTTTTAACTATTCCAAAGCTATTTAGAGTCCAGGATAAGGGCATTTCTCATGATATTTGTTACAAATCTAAATAAGTTGAAAAATTAAGTTTATTGGAATTGGTTTGTTCCAGTTAATTATTTCACTGCAATTCCTTATATTAGGCATTCCTTTGAAAGCGAGCAGTTGTGGTTTTTCATGTCAGTGGAAGATCCAGTACTAGAAGCTGAAGCTAGACAAATTCAGACTAGACATAATGTGCAGTTTTTCAAGTTTAACTTTTTAATAATTTTAAACTGATCATTGAAATAACTAACTAGCAATGTGGTCAATTCTCCGTCTCTTGAAAGCTTTAAATCAGGATTGAATATTTTTCTAAAAGAAATGCTGTAGCTCAACCAGAAGTTTGGGGCTTAATTCAGAAATCAGTTGGTGAAATTCTGTGCCTGTGTCATGCAGGTGATCAGACTAAATGATCGCAGTGATCCCTTCTAATCTTAAAATGTATGATTTAAAAAATCTTCTTCACACAGCACACAGTCAACCTGTGGAACTCCTTGCCTGAGGAGGTTGTGAAGGCTAGGACTATAATAGGGTTTAAAAGAGAACTGGATAAATTCATGGAGGCTAAGTTCATTAATGGCTATTAGCCAGGATGGGTAAGGAATGGTGTCCCTAGCCTCTGTTTGCCAGAGGGTGGAGATGGATGGCAGAAGAGAGATCACTGATTATTACCTGTTAGGTTCACGCCCTCTGGAGAACCTGGCATTGGCCACTGTTGGTAGACAGGATACTGGGCAGGATGGACCTTTGGTCTGACCCAGTATGGCCATTCTTATCTTCTTATGAATCTATTAATTTACTTCTAATGGGCAGGAATTTTCATTAACAGAACAAAGAGGCCACATAAATTATCAAAAGGTACAATTATTTGTAATTAATCCTTAACACATTCTGACTAATCCTTGAGTGTCAGGGGATGCTCTGAAGGACAAAAGTATAACTGGGTTCAACAATTTTTTTTGATAAGTTCATTCAGAATGGGCAATCAATGGCTAACAGCCAAGATAGTTGATGATGTAACCCCATGTTCTGGGTGCCCCTAAACCTTTGACTGCCAGAAGCTGGTACTGGATAACAGAGGATGGATCACTAGAAATTGGCCTGTTCTGTTCATTCCATTTGAGTCACCTGGCACTGACCACTGTCAGAGGACAGGATACTGGGCTAGATGCACATAGTCTGACCCACTACGTTTGTTCTAATCAGTTCTACAATTTTGTGTATAAGAAACGATGTTTCTAGCTTGTGAAAATAATTTTCAGGATCCTGGGTGAAGGTAGGCAGGATTAGTGGGAGCCAGAATCCAAAGCTAGGGGTCAGAGCCAATGTCAGTGTCAGAAATCAGGGTCAGTGTTGAAGTTCCAGGCCACAATCAGGAGTCAGAATCCGAGTCAAGCTGGGGTCAATATCAGAAGTTGAGAAGTGGGTCATGGCAGCTAGCTAGGAATCCACTTTGTTGCCAGGACACTTTCTGGTATGCCTCCAGGGGCTTAGTTAGGATCAAGGAGCCAATCAGGGATCACTAAGACAACTGTCAGTCAGATCACTCACAGTGGGACTTCTTGCAATGTGTAGCCTCTTTGGATTGTGGGTCGTGGTGTGGGGTTATTTACAGGCGGCGCTGACTGCAAGTGTGGGGCTCTTGGTTGCCTAATAGCCCTGAGGGCCTGGACTCCAGTCCTACTGATCCTTATGATAACCTTGAAAATGTGATCAACTTATGGTTGTGATTCCTGAGTTTGCAAACAGCACTGAAGTGAAGCTGCTGCAGAATTTTCAGTGTGCCACAGACCATACGTATACTTTGGTTTGCCATACAGGGGCCTTTGGTTAAATGCTGTAACCATTGAAACATTCCATTACAAGATTTTCAGAAGGGCCACTTGGGGGGGAGCAGAGGCAAAAGGGGCATCTTGTCCTGGTTCCCTTTTTGAGAGGACCCCCAAACCAACTGGCGTCACGAGCTGCCATGTGGGGTCATAGGTTTGGCCTAGAAGCCCTCATTTGGCCTATTGGCCTCTCCATCATGAAGGAGGGGCCACTGGGCCAAATCTGATTAGCATTGCCAACCTGTGCACCAGTTTGCAATGCCTGGAGCGGAGAACCAGGCCCAGACCCTTAGGATAGGAGCCAAGCCGCTGCAGCCGGATGAGTGCAGTATGGGCTCACTCTGTAATCCCCTTCTTCCCCTCCCCCGGCCTCCCCTCAGTAATATTTTTTTTGGAATGGCGGGGACCCTTAGCTTCAGATTTTGCCCCGAGCCCCCCAAAACCTCTGTGCAGCCCAAGTTTTCAGTGCAGTTGAAGATATAATGCAATAAAGCCTGGAAACTCGTTACTGTCCTAGGAATTCACCTCTTAAACACTTATATAGAAATGGATTCTCTTTAAGGCCTGTATTATTTTCTATATTATTGTTTCAAACAAGCCTTTTCCCTTTTGCTAGAGTTGAGGTAAACCAACTAAAAAGTGGGTTTATGTCATTCTCAGATAGGAAAACTAGAACATTGGTTGCTGTGCCAAGAACTCCTATCTGATCTTTATTCTGCATATTATTTTTTCAAGCAGTTATAGGGGACAACCAGCCATTAACTATAGCATTGTTCCTTACATGTTTTAAATAGCACATTTGTCTGGCTTTGTGGGTACCTGTACTGAACACTTTATCTGTTGCTAGACAGGTATCAAGAACTTCAAGCTTCTGTGGAAAAGTGGGCAGTGATCACGGGACTAGTGCAAGACATTCCCCTAACAAACTCATTCCCCTAACAAAGAAAAAGAAGCCTAGGGGAACGTGCACATTGCCAGACAACTGCATTCATTACTCAAACACAAAAAAGATATAATGTACTTGGTTTTCTGAGAGAGACTGAAGAATATGAAAGCGGAAGTAAACATGGTATCAGCAAACCATAGACTACAGGAGAGGTGACCACACTGGAAATCAGCACTCAGAATAGTCCTGGAAAAAACAAAGCATAAACAGCTACAATGAGCGTGTGCAATAGAATATAAAAAGACATTTGAATCAGCCACACAATTCTCAGGACATCTGCATGGGCTTTCTTGTGCCTTTATTTAACATACTGTACCTGGTGGACTGTAGGTGCTATCTCAATCATGACCAGAAAAAAAGCAGTAAGAAAGAACCACAAAGGGCACTGCACAGGAGTTGAATAGCAGGAAGGGAGTCCAGCATTATAGCACAGCATCAGTTTTCTCAGTACACTGAAATGCAAATGTGCATTGTTGTTGGTTACAGTGGTAAAATTGAAATTGGAGGAAGCAGATGCTGTAATCTGATGATGATGTTGTTCTTGCTGAGTCTGAAGAATCACTTCAAGAGCTAGTAATGAGAGTAGCTGAAGCTAGTGTTGATTACAGACTACATCAGAATGTAAAAAGATAAAGGTGATGACACTTCTGCAATGGCATATTGCAGCCACAATATAAACTGGAAATAGAGAGGTTGAACAAGGAAAGAAATTCTATTTCTAAATCCACAATGTAAAGAAATGGACTATCCCAGTTTCCGCTAGAAAGTTGGCATTAGCATGTTCTGTGTTCACGTATATGAAATGTAAAGACTAATAGGGTTCATAAAAGGACTTGTAATCACAAAACCAAGGCTGATAAATGCCTAGATTCAGTCTGTGCTTATATATAGCATGGGGGGAGGGCGGTGAGAGAGAGAGAGAGAGATACAGTCAAAACCAGCAGATTAGAAAAGCACTGAGGCTTTGTAATGTAAAGCTGTAACCGAATGCTATGTATATCATATTGTAGAGAATGTGGGATTAAGAAGTCAAAATATTTGTTAACAGAATTGCTCCATAATGGCGCAGGAACAACACAGAGAAGAAAATAACAAAGGAAAAAAGTCACTGGACAATATTTTAAAAATGGCTAGATTTCATGGCAGAGAAGGCAACACAACCTGCACATGGATATGCAAAAAACTGATGGACTGTGGAGAGAAAAGTAGTTGAGAACAGAATAGGATGAATACTAGGTCAATTAATAAAATAACCAGATGAGCTACTGATTATAATAATGCTGCAGAGAGGGCACACTCATCACCCAGGAGGAGGTAGTAACTAGCGTTGTACTGAGAGACACCATTCAGCAGTATTAATAGAGTCTGGGAAGAGTCACTTGCTGGTGTACTCAGACCTGGACTGATGGAAGTTGCACCATTGAGTGTTTGAGAAATAATAAAAGATAAACTGAGCAAGGGATTCTGGGGGAATCCAGAAAAAAAGTTAGTCACAGTCAAACCTACTGGCTACCAGTGCCATGAGACCTTGTCATGGCAACCTTATTAGAAGCATTTAGTGCCACAAAAATAGGGAACCCATCTCCTGAAGTCCATAATCAGCATTTAATCAGGCCTTACTCAAAACTGAATCAGGAGTTCAGTTTAGGGATTTGCCCACTACTAATAATTTTCCCTTTCAGTTAACTATTGAGTGCTTGATCTTTATTATTTTGTCACACGGATTATTTTTCTCAGCTTGAACTATATATTGGTGATATTTTCAGCAGAGGTCCATTCCTTCACAATGGATTAGGTATCAACCATAAAATATTAAGTGTTCTTGTTGTAATATTTCATATTATTGCATATTGGCCAGTAGCCACATCATTTCTAGTTCATAAAGTGCACCATCATCAATCAGACACTAGTGCTGAGGAGGTAAAAGAGCTTTTGGAAAATGAAATGGATCTCTATGTTTATGAAACTTTTGATTTCTTCTGACTGCTACTCACAAACTCCTACTTAAAACTTAGGAGACTAGTGATACTCAGTAATGAATTAACTCAAGGCTATTGAAAATAGTTTGTTACAAGCTACTACATTTTCTATGCTGTGAACAATCTGAACTCTTGGGAGTTTGTTTGGCACTGAACATCCCGGGGGGTAGCAGTGGGAGAACATGCAGAAAGATGATGGACTGGCAACTATACATAACGCTGAAAAATAAAAGTTATTTCCCTTTAAAATGCTGCTGTTGTGTCACACTACTTTTAACACATCATGTCATATGTGTTGTGAATTCAGATAGTAGTCAGTATCTGAGCCAAACACTCAGCAGATGTTGAAGAGACCAGGTGGCCATAAGAAATGAGTAATTTTAGATCTCTCCAAATAGTTCAGCAGCCATGATTCTTTAGTTTGTGCATCTCCAGCCTAAATCTCTGACAGCAAAGATAGCAACTTTGATTTCCCAATGAGCATCATCAAGGGTATGTAATTGTCTCTGAATACTTAAGATTTATCCACTTGGGTTTACATCAGAAGGACGGGAGAGGTACTGAGAGAGAGGGTAATAACAGCACAAGTACCTCTTAGCTAGCTACTTGTCAGTCAAAATGCAGTCAGAATTGCCAGCCTGTGTCTGCTGCTTAGTGGAGCTGATTTAGTTAATTCTGCCAACTTTCCCATTTAACCCCCTACTTCAATACAACTAATTTACATATTATTTCATTCTGCCCTTACTTTCCTGCACTCCAGGAATATGTCATTCTTAGAGTCAATACTGATTTGGCAGAGTTCAGGCCAACCTACTACTGTAAGAGCTGAAGACCCATACAACCTATAGCTATCCTATTGTTACACCAAGAATTATTATCCATAGTTGATGTGTTGCATTGTTTGGTGCATGAGTAGGTAACATTATGTTTATAGTTATCTTGCTATCTTTACTATAGTAGTGTATAGGACTACTCACTGCTGGAGTCAGGGCCTTAGTGCTGTCCATTGTGCTTTCTGCTACGGATAATCCCAACTCAAAAGCATATTGCGTTGAAGTAACGGTTATTAGGATGGGGGCCTTAACTGCTCAGTTTGCATAAGAAAATGTCTCTGGACACACAAATTGAGTTTTTCTGCATAAAAATTCAAAAATTTGGCCCCAATAACTCCAATTTATAGACATGTTACTATCTATTTTCATGAGTTTAAACAATGTTGTTGCAGAAATTACCAAATAAATATGGTCCCATTGGACAAGAGATATACCTACTGGCCAGAGGCATATTAACTGATGAGGACCACCAAGTTTATTACCTCATGTAATGTTCTGGGGATGCCCCCACTAGGGTTCTGACCAGAACTTTGTAATAATAAAGGTCAACTGCCAGCTCCGATCAGCCCATGGTGCCAGCCTCCATCAGCCACCTGCATCTTTATGCTTTGTCTGATACTGCTGCTCATGCTTGGGAGGAGCTCCCTATAAACATCTGAAAAACTAACTCATTATCATCTTTCAAAACCCTCCTTAAAACTTTTCTCTGTCATGAAGCCTACACAAAACTTGACACACAGTTAGGCTGCTCATGTGCTAAGACCACTGTCTATCATGCTAACCAATATTGTCTCATTGTTTTCTTGTGCTCCCCTGTCTGTCTGTATCCATGTGTGTCTCTTGTCTTGTAATTAGATTGTAAGCTCTTTGGGGCAGGGCCTGTTTTTTTGTTCTGTGTTTGTATAACGCCCAGCACGGGTGGCCGGGGGGGAGGTCCTGGTCCATGCCTAAGGCTCCTAGGCACTACTATAATATCAGTAATAGACTCATAGACTTTAAGGCCAGAAGGGACCATCATGATCAATTCTAGTCTGACCTCCTGCACTTTGTCGGCCACACAACCTCACTCACCCACTCCTGTAATAGACTCATAACCTCTGGCTGAGTTACTGAAGTCCTCAAATCATGATTTAAAGACTTCAAGTTACAGATAATACACCATTTACACCAATTTAAACCTGAAAGTGACCCAGGCCCCATGCTGCAGAGGAAGGCATAAAAACCCCAGGGTCTCTGCCAATCTGACCCAGGAGAAAATTCCTTCCCAACCCCAAATATGGCGATCAGTTAGACCCTTGAGCATGTGGGCAAAACCCACCAGCCTGACACCTGGGAAAGAATTCTCTGTAGTAATTCCGAGCCTTCCCCATATAGTGACCCATCACTGGTCATTGGAGATATTTGCTGCTAGCCGTCACAGATCAGCTACACGCCATGGTAGGTAGTCTCATCATGCCATCACCCCCATAAACTTATCAAGCTCAGTCTTGAAACAAGTTAGGGTTTTTTTGCCCCCACTACTCTCCTTGGAATAATAACTATAATAACCAAAGAAGAAAATGCTCCAGAGAATGCTTCCTAGGTTTAACATTCAAACCAATGTGTGCTGTGATGGGACTTTTTGAGTTTAGGAAGTGTGGTGAGAATACTCATACAGTACTAGCATGATCATTAGACCTCAGTGCTGTGTACTTAGCTGTCAAGTCTCAGTGTCCTGATTTAAGGAGCTTCCAGTAACCAAGGACATATGACTCTATTCCCTAAATATTGTCACTGGACTTCCAGGAAATAAATTGTAATGCACCAGGAACTACATGCATGTGTGGGTTACCAAGATGCTGAGAATAAAATTCCAACCTACCTCTAAATTTTAGCACAGGCTTAAGTTGTCTATGTTCCTTCCAAACTTTATAGTAAGGGAAGTATCACTTTACTTTTCTTGTGTACTAAAGAGTTCATTTTAGGTAATAGATCCTGCATTCCGGTAGCATAATCCCAGGAAGCAGTAACCGCAGTGATATAGACAAGGTACTATTTTTCTCAGTCATGATTTAGGTCACAGCTTCATCAGATTGGTTATTGCTATAGCAACCACAGCTTTTGCCTTTGTACAGAGACTTCTAACGGTATTCCACAAGGTAAAAGAAACATTCTGAAACATATGTGATAAACCAAAGCTATTAGGACATAAAGATAATCAAAGTAAAAACAAAAACAATTCACTCTTTCCTTAAAGATTAAAATGAGATCACGCTGCGAAAGAAAAAGGGTGGAGTGAATGAAAATAAATATAACCAGTGGCTTGTGGATTCTGGTAGAAATCAAATCATGGTACGGTTATTAAGGCTCAGAACACAAAGGACTCTTTCCTCTGGTACAGAAGGTCACAGATTTAACTCCTGTGAAGAGAAAATCCGAGCATACTTCATTTACTGTGGTACTGCACCACCATAAGCACCTTTAATTATTTTAGTCTCCCCCTTCCTCACAGACAATGACAAAACCCTCAGCCTTGTCAAGGAAAGTTATATGTATTACCTAGCTCCTGTAGGAAGCTTTATTTAGCCACCCTTGCCAACAGAATAATTTCCTTTGGAAAAATTGTCCCCAGATTGTCTCCTATTCATGTTTTGTCTCTGCATCTTTAAATTAACTCACTTCCTCTTTTCTCACTCACCTACTATAGGACTGTTAAAATGATAGTGATCTCACTTATTAAATATATTTAAAATATGTTAATTTTGAATTTAAAACTACAGACCCATGTCCATCAGGAAAAAGTTTTCAGTTGCCTTTTAGTTGGACTGGCATATGAAAACCAAGAAAGGACATAATAATTGATAATAATGATGAATAATACGTAGCACTTACTTAGAGTAGCACTTTTCAGTTTCAAAGTGCTTTACAAAATATTAACTAACTAAGTCTCACAACATCCCTGTGAAGTAGGTATTACAATTTCTGTACAGCATGGGGAAGCAAGGGCAAAGGGTTAAGTGACCTGCCCAAGGCTACATATTAAGCTATTGAGCATTTCCTGAGTACCATTAACTCCCACTGAAATCAGTTAAAATCAATGAGAGGCAAGGGTACTTGTTGCCTCACAAAACATGTTCAGGATCTTGTAGGGTCAGGCCCTTCTTAAGATAGGACCATTACACTGGATGGACACAACTGTCTCCTGAATTTTCAAAGGTCACTAGGAAAATTTAAGCAGTGTGTCCCTCCCCAACCTCTATTGCTTGTGCCTCACTTGGAAAATTTAGCGCCATGCAAATTCGCTTGTTAAATGCTCACTAAGAATTCCTCCAAGCATTTTAAGCATTTGCTTAAGTCCATCCTTATTCAGCTACACATATGCATCAGTTCCTTTATAGAGTATAGGACTAATCACTGCTCGAGTCAGGGCCTTTGTGCTGTCCACTGTACTTTCTGCTACGGATAATCCCAACTCAAAAGCATATTGCGTCGAAATAAGTGTCATTGGGTGGGGGCCTAAACTACTCAGTTTTCATAATAAAATGTCTCTGGACAAACAAATTGAGTTTTTCTGCATAAAAAGTGAAGAATCATAGAATCATAGAATATCAGGGTTGGAAGGGACCTCAGGAGGTCATCTAGTCCAACCCCCTGCTCAAAGCAGGACCAAGAAATGTGGAGGTACAAAGTTGTCGCCTCTAGCTTAGAGCTGCTTTCAAAAATTTGGCCATTTGAGTTTTGTTCCTTGGATCATATTTCATAAAACGTATTTGCTAATAACTCAGTCCTTTCAGCATTTGACTAATAAATAACTTTTTCAAGTTCAAGATTGACTGTATGTAGCCTACCTAGGAACAGATACCCTAAATACATTTATGGCACTGAAACTTCTCTTCATGCAACTGTTACTTTAAGTTAATTAATCATATATATCTATATCTATATCTATATCTTTTTTCCAGTACAATGATTCTAAACAGCTTTAGCATTGTGCAGGGTGGGTCCAAAATTATTTTCCCGAAAGTTATCACAAGCTCCAATTTGCATTAAATTCAGAGGCCAGACAGAGTGCTTTTTTTAAATATGATTTCGTTCTGTTAACCCGCTTTTACAGCTTCCAAGGGTTAATGGCATACCTCCTCTGATTCATATATATCAATACTATGTTACCATTCACTTATTATGTCTTCTTTCTGAATTCAGCCAAGCATTATTACATTTCCCCAGATTCTGATTAATCCACTTCCATGTTAAAAGAACTGCTTGAAATGCAACTTTCATTAATATAAAGCAATACACACACTCCCATCTCTTAAGGCAACGTGGTTGATTGCAATACATAATCAAGATTTCAAAAGCATTCTGCACCAAAGTATATCTGCAGCCATTAGCAAATTTTTGGTGCCTGTGTGTTGTTTGGAACCCACGCAAAAGGGTTCCTAAAAGGTGAGACTCAGGACTCTGAATCCTGAAACTAGTGGCCTTGGCAGTATATTTCTCCCCTGCAAGCGAACATACTCCCAAAAATTCAGGAAAGTGGACTGACAATTTTGACTAATCAAAAAAATTGCATAAGAAGCTTTCCAGGCTGCCATTAAGGTTCCATTAAAGTTGAAATGAACACGTCACCTTCGCTCTAATGCCACTTGGTGCATGTCCAGAATTTCAGCTGAAAACAGCCAGTTTCTGGCTGTTGCACCTGCACACCACCTCACCTTCTCCTCCCACAACAACCGTTGCTACAGTACAAAGATCACCACTGAAAAGTCCTCATTTGTCAATAGTTACCACACTGTGGTATTTGTGAGATGCCACACTTTTTCACCCTATACTGGTCTACACTGACAAGTAATATCGGTATAGCTACGTCAGTCAGGGGGTGTGACAAAAACCACACCTCTGACCAATACAGCTATTCTGACAAAACCCCCAGTGTGGATGCAGCTATGTCGATGCAACAGGACTTCCGTCAACATAGCCAATTTCATTCCGAGAGGTGGTGGTCCTACCCAGACAGAAAATCCCTTCTTGGGTGCAGGCTGCATCTATAC
Organism: Chelonia mydas; assembly: GCF_015237465.2. Taxonomy (NCBI): domain Eukaryota; kingdom Metazoa; phylum Chordata; order Testudines; family Cheloniidae; genus Chelonia; species Chelonia mydas. The sequence continues at coordinate 243,331,419 of NC_057850.1, read as the reverse complement.
TCTGGGGTTTGCCAACCTAGCCAGGCCAGTATAGTCTATCAAGTGCAGACATACACTTAGAAGAGAAATAATGGCAGTACCTCCGACTTACCCAAGGTTACACGGTATGTTGATGGCAAAGCTGAGGAAAGAACCCAGAGATTAAATCCTCAGCTGATGTAAATTGTGATCGCGCCATTGACATCAATTTAATGCTCCCCTAGGCCAGAGCTTTGTACTTTACTCAAGTCTTTCATCCATACAACTTGTACAACATCTTTAATACAAATATGCAGAGCTTCACAGGGTTAAATAATACTGTTGTTTGTATAAGTGAAGCACTGTATAGATTAGTGGTATTATGAAATCTAAACAGTAGAATCAGAAAAGAGAAACTGAGAAGTGTTTGGTGCAATAGAAGAAGGTGGTTGCACAAATTATCCCCACAGCGAACTTTAAAAACTGAAATTTCAAGCTAGGATGAGTCAAAACTATTCTGGGCTTGTTAAACTATTGTTTTAAACGTAAAAGCTTTTATTAGCTTAACATTCTATTTTAATCCACATGTGTAAAAATATGCATGCCTTCATTGCTTTGTCAAGATTGTGCACATTTTGCTCCTGACTCACAAGTGCACTGATCATAATGGATTTAATTGATATTCATGTGCATGCCATATTTACTTCTGTAGAGTTCCCGTGTAATTGAGCAATAGTTAATGGGCATTAGGGCTCTATTCACAAGAGATTACAAATGTGTGCCTATTGGGGAGCTTTTCCTGTGGAGTTTCCATGTGTCTGGGTAGGTCCATAATCAGCACACTAGTCATCACAAAGCACAGCTGAAATATGTGGCATCTTTATAGTCTTCAGCCAGACGGAAACGTAGTGCTCTTCCCCAATTTGGACTGGGGGGGTGGTGACTAGCATTAGGGCAGAGAAATGTGAATCAGGGATGCTCGGCAGAGCTGTGTAAGACTTTCAGCAAAAGTTTCAAAGAATCTTGGCCAAGGTTTGCACCTCTTCAGTAAACCTGCGCTAAATCTGGAGCTATCCCCTTACTCTCCCTGGCATCTACTTTACCCCTGACAGACGCAACAAAACCTCCTGAATTTTTTCTGTCTTAGGAAGAGGCAGCCTTGTGGTCTCTATAGCTCTTCACCAAACTCCAGCTTCACTGGGGCAGGTGGCTGTCCTCTTCCTGGGCTCTTGCAGGATCAACCAGATGATCTGTTTTCCCCCATTTCCAGTCTTTGGAGATGGATGATAGACAAGGCAAGTCATTCCCCTAAATCCACAGGAAAGATCCTCTTCTTCAGTAGGACCCAAAAAGTTCCACTGTGTCTTTCTGTGGCTCAGGCTCTGGCAATATAGCTTACATATAGTATAGTAGATCTCATCATGAGGGAATCCAAAACACTTTACAAATTATATAGAGAGGAATCCCATCACTGCCCCACTGAAAGTCTGTCACTGGTGGTCTGCAGTGCAGAAGCTGGTTAAAAGTGCAGAGCAACACTGTTCAGTGGTTTAGGACAGGAAGTCAGGGGAAATACTGCATCCAGCTCAAATTGTTGGAGGAAAATAAAGGAGATAGGACGTAACTCCCTGGGTTGGAATTTGCTCAGTCTATACTTTTTGCTGATGCATTTGTGGAAGGCTTGAGATGAAGACAGTGTGATGGGATGTCTGGTCATTTAAGAGTTATGATATCATGGTGTTAGGGAGAGGGGAATGGATTGTGATCAGCTTCTTAACAGTGCTGACTCATTGTCATATTAAATCGAAATCCTATACTTAGTTATTTTTTGTTTGTGTTAATTTTCCTCCCAGTTTCATGTTTTTGTTGCAAATTAATAGCTAATAACTGGTGTTGAATGGTGCATAATTCTGTGCATGATATTTATTGTGATTATTATTGTAATAAAGTACAACTCTCTGTAATCGTGTAGTGGAGACTATCCTTTCTTCTCTCGTTAATCTATTCTTTAAATTTACTCAAAACTCAATTGGTAGCTATTTTAAGGTGTGCTTTTAATCCATTTTTTCTGTTGCTGTGTTCAGCTATTTTTTAGGCTTGTCTTTTCTAGCCATCATCTGGGACAAGAACATCTTGCTTGTGAAATTTAAAGAATTAAAAATGAAAGCTTAAAAAGAGAGAAAAAAGGAGTTCAAAGCAAAAGAAGAAAAATCCAAAGAAGCTCAATAATATCAATGTGTTGAGTAGCTTTCCAAGAGCCACGTTAGAGTCCAATCAACTACAAATCCAGAGGACAAACCTTCAGTAGTTCCCATAGATCATATCTCTTAAGTTATGTTAGGCAGCTCAAAATCACATATCTATCTCATCAACTCGCCATTGTCCAATCAAATCACAACAGGCCAAATGGCGTAGATGTTTAGAAATCTCTCTGCATTTTGGAATTTACCAATACACATATATTCACATTATCAGATATATACAAAATGGATTCCGGTCCTATAACACTGTTGGGCCAGACTCAGTACGTACTCTGGCAAAATACCATTGAGTCAAATCTTGATGTCCTTACTTCTGGTCGGATCCAAGCTGCTTTTCTAGTGCCCCAACCTGGAGCTGGAGGAGGCTAAGCTGTCCATCTGTGCAATCTACAACAGCTTTTAGGATGCTCTAGTATACACCAGTAGTAACAGCTTTTTAGAAACTGCAATGCACATTGGCTAGGCTGCCTCCCACCCTTGGCATAAAGGTTCACATGGACTCTCTGCAGAGTAGCCATAAGTGGGACTAAGCATTTGTCCCTCAGTTTTCAGAGTAACAGCCGTGTTAGTCTGTATTCGCAAAAAGAAAAGGAGTGCTTGTGGCACCTTAGAGACTAACCAATTTATTTGAGCATAAGCTTTCGTGAGCTACAGCTCACTTCATCGGACGCATACTGTGGAAAGTGCAGAAGATCTTTTTATACACACAAAGCATGAAAAAATACCTCCCCCCACCCCACTCTCCTGCTGGTAATAGCTTATCTAAAGTGATCCTAAGGAGAGTAAAGTGATCCTAAGTGACAGTAAACTACCATTCCTTCCCAGGTAGGGACAGATATGATGGATTTAGATAAATTGGGTGGGTAGAAAAGTATTATATCTAATTTTCTGGATGTGAAAGCCATGAGACTTGCAAGAAAGTGAGAATTGGTGAGGTCTGTGGGGAGATATATATGAGTAGTTGAAGGGTGAGGATCTGGGTAGAAATTTAAGATTGCTTAGGTCAGTTGTTTCTTGCAGACTGTCCTGGAAACTCTTATTTCGACATATGGCTGTTGCAGTTGCATCCACTTGCTGACCACCTTTTCGGGGAAACAATGGTTGTCTGAGGGTTCGGGCCCCTTGATCTTTTTCATGTTGGGAAACTAAGCAGCTCTAGACCAAAAAGGAGGTGTGGATAGGAAATACAGGATTTAATACTGGGCCTGCTAGTCACACCTTGGGTCCTTCACACAACCTTGAGATGCTTGCAGATAGGGATCCTGCTCTATATTCATGTTGTTATATACAAGGTCAATACCGAATAAAATTGTTACCATCCATGTTTTGATTCGGGATGAAGCTATGATATGGCATGCACAAGAATCAATTGTCTTCAGGACTATGTTGAGCCACTTGGAGAGTAGTTGCTGTTAAGTGGCTGCACCCTTTCTTTCTCAGTTCCTGCGTAGCATGAATTAGCCACTTTGAGGGCTCTCTCACACAGATACCACCGGGGGCTGGTTTTCTGCTCGTCTTGTTCAACATGTGTATGGGGCTGTTTGGAAGATTAGGATCCAATTCAACTCCCACTTTAATCAATGGAAATCTTTCCATTGACTTAAATAGGAGTAAGATCAGGCCCTAGTGAGGAAGGATGGATTGTGGTGTTTTCAGTAGATGTATACTTCTATCTCTTCCTACCATACCAGTTCAGTGGCAAGACTTAACCAGCGTCTAACAGAATGTGGCATGAACTGTGGCTAGCTGGTGGAGGCTCAGCCCAGCCGAGACTCAGATAGTGTTTATAGCATGAGGGAAGTAACTGGAAGAAATGGCAGAAATTATAAAATCTGCCCTCAGTTAATGGCGTTGGTCTGCCATTTGCTTCTAAGGTTCATGGTCTAGGGGACTTGTTGAATCTCCAGCTACTTATAGCTATTCAGGGAGCAGCTCTTGTTAAGCATGCAACCTTATTATATGCAGATCTGATAGCACCACCTATAGCTAAGGTTAGAGCTGATGGAAAAAATTTCAGTTGAACACATTTTCCATCTGAAAATTCAGTTTTGTCAAAATATAAATGTTTTGAGGGAACTTGTAAATGTTGACCACATTTGCAATGGAAAAAAGTCAAAACGAACCATTTTGATAATGTTGGAATGGTTTATTTCAATAATATCAAACCATTTGTTCTGATAAGGTAAAAATGTTTCATAGTAACATTAGTGTTGCAAGTCATTTCAGTTTTACTTTTATATTACATTAAATATGATGTTAATATTATATAGATATTTGATATATAATATGCTGTGCTTAGTATTTTATATTTTATTATGTTTTGACATTATCAAAACAAAATGTTTCGGTGGTTCAAATTTTTTGGCATTATCCTTCTGTAGGACGTTTCCAAATTTTGTTTTTTCATTCCCATATGAATGAAAACCAATTTCAAATTGTCAGAATTTCCCACAGAATGGAAATTCCATTTTTCAACCAGCTCTAGTGAAGGCTGCCTATCACATTCCACGATAAAGTCTCTGTTTTCAGTTGCTCATAGTTATGCCAAACTTAAACTCTTTGGACTGAAATTTTCCATTCCAGGTGTCTGCTTCTGACTGATTTTCTTTTCTTTTTTTTTTAAGTTTCAGCTAAAATGGTTCAGACATTTCCGAGATTGAGAGTAGGGAAAATACATTGTTTTACCCACATTAAAAAAAACATAAGTTTTTATAGACTCTCTTATATCTCTTGTAGGCTTTGAAACAGGGTCTTGACATTTGGCATCAGGGGTCACCTGCGTGTCAGGGATTTGCCTTTTGCTGTCCCAGTGAAAATTTGTCCAAATGTGGCCAAGTTAAAAGTCTCTGAAAAATAACAGTTCAGACACGCTCAGTAGCCAGCTGTTGGCAGCTAAATTCTCTGACACTTCCATGTTTGCTGGACAGGCTCCATCTTGGAGCTGAGCAAGACTTTCCCAGCACGTGCTTCTTCCAGCTGCTGTGGGGTAACAGTGGCATCGGGCACAGGACCTGCGAGTCCCTCTTGTGGACAGTCTCTCTTGTGCTCTCAATGGCTGGTGCCCAGGCAGGAAGGAGTGGAAGGAGGAAACAACCTGACTGGAATGCAGAGACTTGAGAAAAAGGGATGGCAGAGGGAGAGAGGCTTGGAGGAGCAGCAGGGAGGGTGGACAGGAGTAGAGGGAAGGGACAGTGGACTGGGGTTATGTAGGTGCAGAAGGGGAGGTGGGAGCCAAGGCATGGGGCGGATGTGGAGAAGAGCAGCAGCAGGCAGACAGGAGCAAGGTGGGTTGAATAGGAGCAAAGGGGGATGGGGCCAGGAGCCCTGATGTGGGTTGGATGGGGGATGGGACTAGAGCTGGGGTGGATGATAGAAGCTGGTCAGTGGAGTGCTTGGATGGGAGCAGAGGGGGAGGGGGAGGAGCCAGCAGGTTGGAGATGGATATGAGCTGGGATGGAAGGGCAGATAAGTGTAGAGATGGATAGGGACAGGAGGCAGGGATGAACAGGAACAAGGAGTGGGAGAGAGGGGACAGAGACAGGCTTGGGGTCAGGGGCAGAAAAGTTTATAACTACAAGTGCACACTCCCCCCTTCCAAAACCTGGAATTGAGCCCACCAGTCTTGAGACTCTACATTCCTCTGCTCTCAGCAAATAGACAAAGTGTGTGTCTCATCCTCCTCTAGTGGGTGCTCCACATAGTGGATAACAGCTTCTTACTGCGACCAGTTACTCTGTTAGCTCAAGAGGTATACGTTTGTGCCGTGTATCTAAAGGTCTGAACCCTGCTGATGACTCTGGCTGGGGATCAGTATAATTCCACCCGGTGGAACCTCTCTCTCAATTTTTACATTAAATTAGGAAATGACATCTAAAAATCTACATTAAAAGAACATTAGGGTTGCCAAGTCGAGCTCTCAAAAGTTAGGAAATGCCCGTATTAAGCTTGACTGTGTATCATAATACACATGCACAATGGGCAAGAAGGTTACCTCTTTTTCATCTGAATGCATGATTAGACATGCCTTTGCCCACTCATGGATAGATCAGTGTGCTCAGAATAGGGCTATGCCTTTGCACCATTCAGAAATAGCAGTCAGTGGAGAATATAACAGCTCAATTATTAAACAGTGTTTCCCACTGAGAGCACATTACATTGCATGGGCTTTACAGTACATTGGCTGCCAGTCAATTCCAAGTGAAGTCTGGGGCCTTTGCCCTATAAATGGATTAGATTTAAGCTTCCTGCGAGACCGCCTCTCTCTGTGCACTATCACAACAGTTTTGATTAGCCAAGGGACTCAAGCAATCAGTCTCCCAGTTAAAATGTGAGGCAGGTATAAGTAGGGTGAGCTTGGATCCTTGGCTATGGTATTTTCTTTCCCCCTTTGTTCAGCACAGCCCAGAATTGACCATCAGGACATGCAGGAAATGTTGCTTGTTCTCCTAGCTTTCCTTGGGCCTGGGGGTTAGGTGATGGATGGGGACAGGGAAGGCATTGATGGCAAGGAGTCTAGCTTTGGGGGTGGGAAAGTCTTTTCCTCATATGGTTGATTAGGTACATTTTAAATTTTGTGTTTTAAATGTTTCTGATTTGTTCAGGGCATTGAGTAAGTAGAAGTGGAAAAAGTTAACCTGTATATTGCAGTAGTGCCTAAAGTCCATAGGTTGTTTTCCACTGTGTATGACATTAGTCACTATGGCCAATCCCCCAAAAAATAATTTACCTCCTTCTTTGTTTTGGTTTTTTTTTAAAGCAGTGAGTGACTTTCTTGTGAGAATTCATTGTGACCCTCAATAGTCAGTGTTGGTAACACAGCATATACCTGCACATGTGTACAGATGTCACCCATGAGTACAACGCTAAGTAGAAGCGAGTCATAGAGTTTAAGGCCAGAAGAGAACAACCAGATCCTCTAGCCTGACCTCTGTATATCACAGGTCACCAAGCCCACCCAGCACCTTCACACTAAGCCCAACAATCAACCAAGTACATTCAACCCACTCATTGTTGAGGGGAAAGCAGTGGACGTGTTGTTCCTTGACTTTAGCAAAGCTTTTGACACGAGCTCCCACAGTATTCTTGTCAGCAAGTTAAAGAAGTATGGGTTGGATGAATGCACTATAAGGTAGATAGAAAGCTGGCTAGATTGTCGGGCTCAACGGATAGGGATCAATGGTTCCATTGATCTAGCTGGCATGTCTAGCTGGCAGCCAGTATCAAGTGGAGTGCCCCAAGGGTTGGTCCTCGGGCAGGTTTTGTTCAATATCTTCATAAATGATCTGGAGGATGGTATGGATTGCACCCTCAGCAAGTTTGCAGGTGACACTAAACTGGGAGGAGAGGTAGATACGCTGGAGGGTAGGGATAGGATACAGAGGGACCTAGACAAATTAGAGGATTGCGCCAAAAGAAATCTGATGAGGTTCAACAAGAACAAGTGCAGAGTCCTGCACTTAGGATGGAAGAATCCCATGCACCGCTACAGACTAGGGACCGAATGGCTAGGCAGCAGTTCTGCAGAAAAGGACCTAGGGGTTACAGTGGAAGAGAAGCTGTATATGAGTCAACAGTGTGCCATTGTTGCCAAGAAGGCCAATGGCATTTTGGGACGCATAAGTAGGGGCATTGCCAGCAGATCGAGGGACGTGATCGTTCCCCTCTATTCGACGTTGGTGAGGCCTCATCTGGAGTACTGTGTCCAGTTTTGGGCCCCAAACTACAAGAAGGATGTGGAAAAATTGGAAAGAGTCCAGCGGAGGGCAACAAAAATGATTAGGGGACTGGAACACGTGACTTATGAGGAAAGGCTGAGGGAACTAGGATTGTTTAGTCTGCGGAAGAGAAGAATGAGGGGGGATTTGATAGCTGCTTTCAACTACCTGAAAGGGGGTTCCAAAGAGGATGGATCTAGACTGTTCTCAGTGGTAGCAGATGACAGAACGAGGAGTAATGGTCTCAAGTTGCAGTGGGGGAGGTTTAGGTTGGATATTAGGAAAACTTTTTCACTAGGAGGGTGGTGAAACACTGGAATGCATTACCTTGGGAGGTGGTGGAATCTCCTTCCTTAGAAGTTTTTAAGGTCAGGCTTGACAAAGCCCTGGCTGGGATGATTTAGTTGGGGATTGGTCCTGCTTTGAGCAGGGGGTTGGACTAGATGACCTCCTGAGGTCCCTTCCAACCCTGATATTCTATGATTCTATGATTGTGACCGAACACTAAGTCCTAGCATTGCTGGGAGCACCCATGCTCGTATGTGGGTATGACAGCAGCACTGATCGTTTCACCTGTGATTCCAGACAAGCCTTTCTTTAAACCAAGTCCATTTCAATTTTAATACATGAACAATAAATAATTCTGATTGCTTACAAGAGCTTTTCATCTACAAACATTAATTGATCCTCACAACACCCAGAAAGTATTATCCTCATCATCCCCATTTGAGACCATTAGAAACTGAAGCTGTGGTGATAAGTCCACTAATGAAAGGTGGTTAAGGGTTCAAATCCCTGCTCTTGTATTACATGACTTTGTGGGGGTTACTCCTGACCAGATAAGAGCTCTACTCCCATGTAGGCACTCAACTAGTCCCAGTTCTCCCCTTCACCCCCACCCTCTTCCTACCTAATTTAAATAGTATTTTTTAATTACCTAGAGTAAATTGTAAATATATTTATTTTAGAGTGTCAGACAATGGTATTAAGGTCAGGTAGGCCCTGATTCAACAATGCACTTAACCTCTGCATAACTTTAAGTATATGATTTAATGAGACTACCCCACCATTGATGTTAATGGCACTACTCAGGTGCTCAGAATTAGGCATGTACTTAAGCACCTTGCTGAATCAGAGACTGAAGGAACATAGAATGATAAAAATGCATTAAATGCATGAGCAGCGAGGTGCACTTGTGCTTTTGTGGGGAGTTTTGTCTTACATTTGGTGTATGCTTGAAGGGAATAATGAAGACAGTCTAGACTGATGGGCATTTGTATTGCCAGAACGACAAATACAGTATAAAAAGGATACTATCATGTCTCAATTTTTCCTTAAGAGAGGTTGCTGAGATTTTAAATTGGAGTGTTTGACCCATGTAACTTAGCAAAATATAAAATCAGAGTTTGTGAACTGGGCCAACAGATTATAATAGAATTATAACGGTAGGAGTTGAATACATTGCATAATTTAATACAGAATATAGTATCTAAAATATTTCTATTTTATCTACTTACCCACCTATGTATAAATGCTCATGTAGGTACTTTGTATATTTCTCTATCAATCACAGTAGCATCTGACGCACTCTCTTTGTGTGTGTGTCTTTGTGCAGGTGGCTGTATATATTTACACAGCCACACAAAGAGAGAGTGATATATACTTGCAGACATATACGCTGTATTTCATTTTGTTTTAAAACTACATTTTTTAATGTATTTGAACAGTCCCACGAAGCCTTTATAAATAAGATGAGTGGATGGTGTGACAATAACAAACATTAAAATTACTGTTATTTAACCAAATTAGTTAAGTGTAATTCCAAAGCCATCATATTTTTTTAAATTAAGTTTGAATGTGACTTATACTATAACAAAGGACTCAGGGAATCTTTAATTTCATATTCCAAACTGGTTAGTCCTATTTGTTTGCTTTGAATCACTCATTTCAATAAGGTGAAAACTTGTGTTAATCCTCCATTCATCTGTTGCCTGGGTGCGTGTGAAATGAATCATGTGGACAAAATAAACCACTGGTAGCCGCAATATACTATTGTCCTTTAAGCTTCTTCAAGGGGCCTCTTCACAGGTACCAAAAAGCCACTCTAGACACTTCACATATTTTTGAAGATTCTCCCTTTTTTCACATAGCACATTACTCACTCATTGAAGAATAGCAGAAAACAGGCCTAAAATGAAGGAAAAGCTGAAGTAGGCCAAACTCATTTTCTACACATAGAGAGATAATTGGCACTGCAGTAATTTTGGAGAACTGAATTAAATGAATAAATTGTGACATGGGAAAAACTGAAAAGGACAACAGTTTCCTGGCTTGCACATAATTGTTACTTTGGGCAGCATTTTTCTTGGAGACCAATTGATAAAAGAGGACAAAAATGTTTTTCCCATTAATTGCTTTCAAACATTGTCCTGTTAAATGCCCAATTAAAAGGTAGAAGTGTGGTCCTCTTTTTTGCTTCTAATGACCACAGATTGGGGGAAGGGGGCAAAATCAATTGCAAAGGCCTAGCATTTTCTTTTATGGATGTGGAATAAAAAGATCAATGGAAAAAGGTTCTTAGTTTACCTTAAACTAAAACAGCAGCCTCAAAGCCCGAAGAACAAAGTGTGTGTGTGTGTGTGTGTATGTGTAGATGCACATACAGTATGTACTGCATATATAATAAAACTATTTTATACCAAAACCTATTTTATAAATTTACTAATATTTTGGTATATTTTATAAATATGATTATTGTGTGTATGCACAATGTACAATGTATACACCTTATACCAAAACTGTTTCACAATTTAAAAAATCACTGTCACAGAAGAGGCAGTTTATCACAATTTAGGGGTTTTCATTTTTTTTCCTCTTCGCCAAATAAAAAAAGACATTGGAGCCACAGCCAGCACTGATGTAGCTCCATTGAATGTTAAATGGAGGTTAATTTGTCCCATTCACATTAATTATACTCCATGCCTGGGATCTGAAGGAGATGTCACTACGAGTCAATACTCTAAGCATTAATTACCAATCAGAATGGTGTTTTTAATACTCAAATGAAAATAGTTCGTTCATTGGCAGTGGAACATCTTCCTTTTCTGGATAGAGCAAACACAAATCTAGCACGAACCATGAACAAACTTATGCTCAAATAAATTTGTTAGTCTCTAAAGTGCCACAAGTACTCCTTTTCTTTTTGCGAATACAGACTAACACGGCTGCTACTCTGAAACATGAACAAACTGGCCTTCTTGACCATGTGGTTCCATCATAAATGTCTTGAATAAAAACCAGGAGAGACAGAAGCTGGCAGGTAGGTAATGGCAACTCCAGTCCTCAATGAAACTAGTCTTTACAATATACAAGATGTTGAGAACCCTCTAGAGGGCAGATGTACCTCATCCATGATGTGGTATCCTGTGGCTCCATTTGGACTCTTCTGGAGAGGTTTAAAGAAAAGGCAGGAGTATCTGTGACCACAGGGTTTCACTATTGTTTCTCTCTCCTCCATCTAAAGGTAGGTGCATGTGGAGCAGAGACTACTACCTGAGGATGAAAATAGTTCAGTGACCCCAGTGGTGGGGGCCATAGACAGAGAGCAGTGGCTGTGGATTAGCTCTGCAGCTCTTCCCCATCTCCCAGCAGAGTCCTCCTGAAACAAATGTTACTGTATGTTCACAGCATTCATACAGATAAAAATATAAATACCCTTGCAGGAAGGTTGCAACATAACACTACTTTATTTCTTAGAATTCAGAGCAATAAAACACAAGCACCCCAAAACAGCGAGAGACAAAGCAGGCTGCTCCCTAGAACAGAGAAGCACAACTCACCTCACTTTACTATAGGCTAGCTGTTCTCAGACTGACTTCTGCAAGGCCCAAGTCACACACACAGGGAAAAAATAGACCAAAGTGTCCTTAAAATTTTTTATTGTATTCAGTAGGATTAAAAAAGTTATGTGAACTATACCCCACACAGTGACTTTAAACGATTAGTTGAGTTTTGCAGAAAAGTTCCCTTTTGCTTTAAGACACTAGTCATTTACATTCAGCGCATAACAATTTTGCCCGATGAAGAGTTTCATGTTTTAACTTCAAAACTCACACACAAAACACATGTACAAGGGTAGAAATGAATAGCATATTCAAATGTCAAAACAAAAGTAGGTCCAAAGAAATTTGGTCTAACAGTTTTTAAAATTCACATGCAACTTTAAAGTCTACATTGCAGTGCAGTGTCTCTTGTCTGGAATGTACGATGAGAACAGTATCAAAACGTATAGTATCAGCAATAATATTTTATACATAATATCTTCCTACTCTTTAGATAAATTAATTAGTTATACAAGTAAAGTAAAAAACTATTCTAAGAACATCCTTTGTGGGAGCATGTCTTGCTTGAGTCTGTAGAAAAAATTAACGAGGCGCTGTCTACACATGGAATGAAATCCTGCCCCACTGATGGTACTGTTGGTACTAGTCAGCAGTTCCAAAGGTTAATTAACCTCACTATTAATTTTTTTTCTTATTTCTTGTCTGAATTTGTGTAAATTCAGCTTCCAGTAGATCTTGTTATGCCCTTTTCTGCTAGATTAAAAACCCCTCTGCTATCAGAAATCTCTTCCCCATGTAGGTACTTGTAGATTATAATCAAGTCACCTCTTAAACTTCTCTATGATATACCAAATATATGGAGCTTCTTAAGCCTCTCACTACGAGGCATGTTTTCCAGACCTTGAGGCATTCTTCGGCTCTTCTCTGAAACTTTTCCAATTTTTCCTTTTGAAAGTATAGACACCAGTACTGGACATAGTATTCCAGTAACGGTCTCACTAATGCCATACTTTATAACTCTACTGAATATTATCTTTCTTATACATCCAAGGACTGCATACACCCTCTTAGCTACAGCATCACATTGGGAGCTCATGTTCAGTTGATTGTCTACCATCACCCCCTAGTTTTTTTCAGCGTCACTGCATTCCAGGATACTGTCTGCCATCTTGTAAGTGTGACCTACACTCCTTGTTCCTAGAGCTGCATACCTCAGCTGAATTCATGGTGAAGAGCCTCGTCTGATGTAAATTGACATAACACCATTGCCTTCAATGGGGTTAAATTCAGCAAAGTATTTTTGACGTCAATGGAGCCATGTTGATTTACTCTTCTGGAGATCTGGTTCCAATATTCTTCAGTGAGAATATTAGCTTTACAAGCCATTTGTACTGTCCATCCCTTGCAGTTGCTGATCGTACTGAAAGTTCATGTGCATTTTCTTTTAAAAATTGCAATAATGATACAAAATTTAAAATCTTTAATTTCCAAAACAATCACCAGTCCTTTTGTTTTTCAGGCACTGTTTCCAGCCCCACATGAGCTCCTTTAGAAGGTTGTACTGAAAAAGATGAGTGCAGAGCTCTGTTAAGTAAGCATAAAATGTGTAAATGTCCTGAAAGTCCAGCCTCAACTCATCATTAAGGTCTTCAGTGTCACCAGCTCCATTATACATTAATGATTCATCAGCACAGGACTGAAGATGGCTCAATTTACATGTACACTGTATATCAATAATAATCAGGGTGGATACTAAAAATATTGCATGTCCTTACCATTATCTCACTGGATATTATAGCTTCTCTGGGAATATAAAACAGATAATTTGTGTCCTCCAAGCAATTTATACAATAGGATTTTTTTAATGTCCGGGCTACTTTAAAGGAGAATTAGTGAACGCAGTATGTTATCATCACTCACTAGCCATCAGAAGTTACGTTAAAATTGATTAAAGTATTACTTATCTTAAGTACTGTTGACCTATTTTCTTTCATACCTGTCACACACATCTATAAGATTAAATATACAGTAGGCACTATGCAAGGGAACAGAATGAAAATTTGGACTTTGGAACAAAAGGAAGTAGGTAGCTTCTAAAGTAGTAATGGCACCCTCAATATTTAGGAGATAAGTACATGAGATAATTTTAACCTAAAATAGGTAATCTTGGATAATGGAAGTTTTCTTTCTCCCTGATTCCTATTCTGATTTCTCTCCTTGTACGTCTTTTCTTCTCCTTACTTCATTCTCCTCTTTTTTATTTCAACTGCTCCAGTGTTTTTTTCTCTCTCTCTCACTCACTCACACACATACACCCTCCATTCCACTCCTCCTCCACCATCTCCTCCTTTTTTCCTGGGTGCACGAGGAAGCCTTGTTTTCCAGTGGACAAGGTTTCTGGAAATGCCAATTTGGTTGGAAGGAAAAATGCTCTCGAGCAGGGCTCAGTACCACAAAGGAAAAACAAAACCAGAAAATTACAGAGCTAACTTTGTGCTGCATTCAAGATTTCCTAGTGTTCCTGATTACTACAGAAATTCTCTCAAAGGGGCTCAGATACCATGGGGATTAGTGTGTCATTAATAGTTACGGTCAGGATTTTCAGAACTGACTGGTGTTGGTGAGTGACTCAGTGTTTTGCTCTTCAACTTGAGATATCTTCTCAGAAAATATGAGGCATCCACCCTCTCTTTCTATCTCTCTATCTCAAGTTGGACACCCAAAAATGGAGGTATCCAGAAGCACTAGTCAGTTTTGAAAATGTTGGTTTAACAATAAAAAAAGACACTGCTTCTCAGGATTCCATGACAGGCCATCTCTTATATTTCTGGAGCGAGCAGAGGAGATAGGTAGATAGATGCAGAGGGAGCTAACAGACACACAGCCATCTGCTGTGGTAGCTGTCTGAAAAACGGAAACTAACATGAAAGTGAGGCTTTGCACCGAGGAGTGTGGGAGAGCACAGGGCCATCTGGACATTTAAAGGGACAGGACATCACATTCCTCCATCCTACTTTAAAAAACTTTCCAAACATGTAGATATATATTATCATTTACATGGCTAACATGAAACAATACATAACCTAACTAAAAGTTGCAAGTGGACTATTGCAGACTCTTCAATTGCAAGAGATTATTCTGCCCCGGAATAGCAAATCACTGACTAAATATCTTCTAAGTTCAGGCGCACAACTGATCTTCATGCTGTTTTGGGATAACATGGTGATGGTGATGCAGCTAAAATAACCTTCATGAAAATCTTCCAAAACATGAGATTGAAGTGATTTCAGAATGATCACTCACATTCCCCATTAGATACAACCATTATTCACAGATAATTCACGTTGACATGGTATGAATTGTGTAAATTGGGGATTCTTTTGATCCAACACTGTACCCTGTAGTACCATCCCTTTCACAAGAGAAAGCACATAATCCTTAGCAATTTCTTTATTGATGTGGGTGCTCGTGATGGGCAACCTATCCTTCAAATTGAGATATAACACTTTGTCTGAAGTTTCTTTGGGCATGGCAGGTGCGACAGCCCATCAGCATTGCTGTGCCAACTGCTTTTATGAAATTGAACAGTATAGGAATAAGCTGAAAGTAGCAATGCCCATTGCTGCAAAGGAGCAGTAGCTAATGATGGAATATTTCAAGCCAAAAATGGAAAGTAACGGGTGATGATCCATCAGCAAGTTAAAATGTCTACCATACAGATAGGTATGGAACTTCCAAATTCCTAAGATGATGCTGAGAGCTTCTCACTCTATTTGTGCATAGTTCTTCTCAGGAGTAGTGAGTGTTTGTGATGCAAAGGCAGTTGGTTTCTCCACACTATTAGGAAAAATGTGGGAAAGAACAGCACCAACTCCATCTGGTGAAGCATCACCAGCCAATTGCAATGGCAGCAAAGCATCAAAATGTGTAAGAACTTTGGCTATCAGAAATTTCTTTGCTCCCCTTAAATGCACACTCAAGCTCTTTAGTCCATTTCTATTTTTTCTTTGCTTGTAACAGTTCATGTAAAGGTGCCAATACTGTTACCAGATTAGACAGAAAATTACCATAATAGTTAAGCAGTCCTAAGAATAAATGTAACTTGGGACATGATCTCTGGTGGTGGTACTTGAAGAACTGCCTTCTCTTTCTCTGGTGATTTCCTTAAGCCCGTGGGTTAATTACATGTCCAAAGTATTCAAACGAATGTTTGAAAAACTCAAATGTTTCTTGACATACTCTGAGTCCATGGTCTTTCAAACGTTGCAAGACAGTGTTCAAATTTCAAACATGATCTTCTTGACCTTTCTCTGTAAGAAGGATGTCATCCAAATAGCACTGAACTCTATTCAGTCCCTTCAGAATTTCATCCATGGCTCTCTGGAACAGAGCAGGTGCCAATGCGATACCAAAAAGCAACCTGTTGTGAAAAACCAAGCTTTTGTGTGTGTTGATTATGAGATATTTGTGAGACTCCAGATCAATCTCCATTTATTGGTATGCACTGAGCAAATCCAGTTGGCTGAAACACTGTCCACCACTAAGGGTAGTGAACAAATCTTCAATACATGGTAGCTGATATTGGTCTGCTCATAAAAGTGGATTCAGTGTCACTTTGAAATCTCCACAAATTTGCTCTGTGCCATCCTTCTTGATCACTGGTTCAATGGGTGTAGCCGGGGACAAGACTCTGATGTTCACTAAGCAGTCCAAATCAGCTTCCAACAGAGGCTTCAGAGCAGAAGGCACCTCTGGGCTTGCAATGTTTCGGCTGATTGTCAGACTTAGCAGTGAGCTTCACTGATATGTTACTCATCTGTCCAAGCTCTTTTTCAAAAGCTTTGGAGCGTCTGTCCAGTATTTCCTGAAAATTTCATGGTGCTTTTGTGATTACCTTGATTTCAGTCCAATTCATCTTGAGCTTCTCAAGCCAAGACCTACCAAATAATGGTGGATACTTTCCATCAATCACATATCAGCATACAATGACTAATTGGCCATCTAGTTGAACTTTCACCTGGAGTGTCTGGTGATAGGTAGATGCAGAAATCAGTGAAACAGTTCCGGTATCAAGCACCATTCTTGGATTTGAACTCCTTTGATCAAAGGTGGGACCCAGATGCTCTCTCTCACTTCAGCTTCCGATAACACATGTACTGTAGTGTTAGGTCTTGGTTAGTGTCATAGAATCATAGAATCACAGAATATCAGGGTTGGAAGGGACCTCAGGAGGTCATCTAGTCCAACCCCCTGCTCAAAGCAGGACCAATCCCCAATTAAATCACTAGAGCTCTTGTCTTCTTCCACATTATGAATTCCCAACTTTCATCCTTTCTTAGGTTCATAGGGGTCTTCTTGGATGTATGGTTTCTCTGTGTTAATGGTTGTTGAACTGTGTGGCAGGTCACAGTGATGTGTCCTTTCTTCTGGCACTTTCTGCAAATAACCTGGCATGCCCCACAGCCCTTCTCAGCATGTGTAGTTTGTGCACAGTGGCCACATGGAAATTCCTTATGTTCCGATGGTCTTCTGTCTCACCAATGAGGGAGGCAAACTTCTTGGTTCACACTAAATTCCAGAGAATCCTTCTCTGTCATCTCCATTGCAACTGCTACTTCAACAGCCTTCTTGAATGTAAGCATTGATACAATCAGTAACTTCTTTTGGACCTGGTCATTGCATAATCCAAAGACTAATTGGTCATGCCAGGCATCACTTAATGTTTGTCTAAACTGACAATGTTCTAATAACTTCCTTAAAGCAGCAACATACTGCACTACTGACTCTCCACTTCCCTGATGTCACTGATGAAGTCACTATCATCGTGTTGTCATCGACGGGATAGGAGAAAAATGTTCCTGCATTACTGCAGTAATTGCAGTGTATGTGGCAGTTCCAGGCACAGTGGGAGACAATAGGTCATACAGCACTCGGTATGCCTTCAGACACATCACTGTCAGCAAGGTTGAAACTCGTTGTCCATCTGGAATGGTGTTGCAGATTACAAATTGCTCAAAACATTCGAGGTACACCGTCCATGGTTTGTGGTTTTCATCAAACTCACCAGCTGCACCCACAAAAGGTGCCAATTCTCCGTTCTCCTGTTGGACTTCATGCCTCTTGTATGCCTTTGCCATGGGGAATTTTGTTGTTGTTGTTACTGCACTATCTGGGCTTCAGCACCCTCTGCTGGCTGTGTGCTTACACACTCCTTTGTCTGTACTTGGTCTCCCTCTGCTGGTGACACACCCTCAATGCTGACTAAGCTGTTTCTCTGCCTACTTGCACATGGTCAGTCAAGCTGGATGCTTGCTTCCACTTCACTGCTCTGTTTGAACAATTCTGGCAGTAATTGCAGAACTCTTATCCTTTGTGTTATCTTTATTTTCTTATTTCCCCATCTCTAACTGGCTGGCTCACAAGGTCCCAGCAGCAACAACAGCAGTCTGTCACCCTGTGCCTCTACATGGACTTCTGTCCCCATGTTTTACAGTATTATTTGCTTCCTTCTTTTTCTTCGTCTTCTTCAGGCAGAGGCAGAACTGGACACAATACATTTCTCATCATCATGATTATACTTCTGGAGCCAGCAAAGAAGGAGATAGACAGACCGACAGAAAGAGACACAGAGGGAGCTGAAAGAAACAGCTGTCTGCTGTGGCAACTTTATTATTCTGGCTGCAAAACTGAAACTAACATAAAAGTGAGGCTTTGCACTGACCATTTAAAGGGATGGGACATCACAACATCGACAGGGTTGAATCATGTTATTTTTATGGGAAATAAAAAGAGATGGGAGAAAGATTTCAAAACCACAGCACTTTTAAAGCATATTGTGCTAGCCAGTACAGCAAGTGTTATTAACAGTGGGGTAGATTTCCAACTCACAAGTGGTAGTGAGATACCCAAAATTCAGCGGGAATTAGGTGCCTGTTACTCATTGTTTATTTGAATTATGTAAAAATACACTGAAACACTGTCCTGCCCCCAAAAGCTCATGATCTAAGCAGATCAGTGATAAATGAAGGGTAGAGGAGAGGCACAAAATATAGTCAGGCAGTCTATTTTATAAATACAAAAATATCTACTATCGCGGACTGGACTCTACCCCATTGGTATTAGTTAGCAAACTTCTTGTAGGCAAGAAGTGGGTCTCAGGGAGGGATCTGAAGGATTAGACAGGTAGTGGCCTTGTGAGCTTGTCCAGATAGGGCATTCCACACATAAGTGGCAACAGGGAAAATGGACAAATGGGGGATGGCTGGTATCATCAACGGAGTGGAGGTGGTGGGGGACAATGTGGGGGAAGAGTTGTAAAGGGTTTGCAATGTGAGGACAAGAAGATTATAGCTGGTACGGTGGAAAAGAGGGGAAAACTGAGGATACAAAGTGGGGGACATGGTCAGGCAGGGTGGAATGTCTGCAATTTGCATGAATTGAAGGGGTGTGATATGAGTGTAGAGGAGGAGGTTGCAAGCTGGGAGATGGTGAGAGCCCAGCTGAGAGTCTCAGTTGCACAGACAGAAAGGTAAGGTCAGACATCACAGTTGTTAGGAAGGAAGAAGAGCAGGATTTAGATGTCCTGGATGTGTGAGATAAGAGAAAGGAAGGAGTCAAAGATGACACCCCCCCCCCACAACCCATCTTACTGCAAGTGAGAGAATGTAAACTGATCACTAGGGCTGAAAGTATGCCACAGAAACTATTTTGAATCATTACTAGTTACTTCCAGTCCTGCTTTTGCCACAGAGTGACAGCCTGTGGATACCAGGCCACCTGTTGGCTCTCAGGCTGCTGGGAACTACTTGCTGCTTGTCATTCAGACAACTTATGGCTAGTGTGGCGTTTTATCCTGAAGCATGGTTGCGTGGAAGGTAGATCAATGGAGGGGCTGGTTGATGTGCAAGCTGTGGGCCCACAGGATGTAAGGAATCAAAGGAAGAGAGTGCTGGCTTCCTCACACCTTCAACAGGACTAGTAATTCCCCAGGGGAAAGTGAAGAGGCAACTTTGAAGAAGGTAAGGCCTGGTCTTCCCCTACATTTCTGGCTGCTGCCACTCCCACCTCCCACCCCCACCTCCCTTCCCACTGAAAGTAAATTTACTGCTTCCTTACCAGGTGTCAGATCTTGTGGTACCGGCAATGTAGCCAGCACAGATGGGGATGGGAATAGTTATAAGGAGCTGGAAACAGAACACAAACCTTCGCTGCTATTCACAGCTCTTTATAAACTCCCAATCCCCTGCTGTAGATACGAGACAGGGCTGCCTCCTTGGAAGCCTGGATTCTTCTCTGAACTATAGGAATTTCTTCTAAGTCACCACAACTGGGTTGAAAATTTCATGCTTGAAAATTTTGGCTTTAACCTCCTTGTACCTCATCTTATATGTAAAACGAGGGTGATAATACCTACTCCATAGGACACTTGGACGCTATGCTAACTGATGTTCATAAAACACCTTGGGATCTTTCGATGGAAGGCATTAGAGTTGCAAAGTATTAATGATTATTATGCTCCAATTTCATACCCTCCTACATGTATTAAGAGACAGGCACTGTTTCATAAGATCACCTCCCACACACAGGTTCAAGATAGGCAGTGTACAAGACATCATTTCAATACAACACCTGCATCTTGGACATGCTATATTAAAACACAAATAAAATAACATGCATTCAAATAATGGCTAAGGGTGAGGCTTAAAACCTCAAAGGCAAACATTTTTAGGTAAAGCTGAAACTGTGTTCATAGTGCAACTCACTCATCGGGCTGCACCTGGGTGAAATTTTCCTTATGAAATTCCAAGCCCCACAGATCAAACCCAGCTACTGGAATGTGTTTTGTTACATACAGAAACCTCAGCCCACTTGTCTGCAAAAAGTAAAGCTAGCCCATTTTCCAGCAAACCTGGAACATGTTGGAAACTATCTTCACAAAACTTTGTCATGTAGACCTGGCCTCCGTAAATAGCAGTGTACTGCACAATAACGTGCCGAATGGACTCTGCTAGGCTTGAAAGTGCACCGTACACTTTCAGTGCACCGTATCAGTGTCTACACATTAGTGCATGGCAAGCTGGAGTGCTGTCCATTCACACCTTGGCTTGCCGCATAGTCACTAAATAGGCAAACCCAGAGATGGTTCTGAAGAAAAACTCTGGATCTGAACAACCCAGAATTTGGATGTAAACTTCATGGTAAATTCCTAGTTCTATAATAAGCCAGACAAAACTCCTAAAGGCTGAAAAAGTTCAAATGCAGATACAGAGCCAAATATCAGCCGTAGGGGGCTATTTTGAATAAATACGACTTACACTTTATGCCTCTGGATCTTGAAGGACATTCTACAAAACAGTCATCATGGTGAAATATATGGCATTGTGCTCCATCAGTGCCCTGCAACACATCAGAGCAACAGTAAAAGGAATACAGCGGAACTCATACATAAGAATGAGGAGTGACATTTTCCCTTGCATTGTCTACAAGAAAAGGATCAACATTTCTAGGACGATGACAGAGGATTCTTGTGCAATTCACTTTCTGTGCTGGTTTGCCATAGCCAAGTTTTGGTGTTCTTCAGAGCACAATGCATGTGCTTTAGCTAAACTGTCCTTTTTAAAATATAAAGGCCTGCAATGAATACAGCTGTTCAGGTGAGGTCTTATCAGTTCAGTGTAAGAGCTATTATAACCTCTTTTATCTTTCATGTGATCTATCTATCTATCTATATCTTTCACCATCCAACTCACATGCAATTCAATTCAGTGAGATTTTATTGGCTTGACAAGCTATACAAGCCTTGCCAAAGTGCAAGAAAAGGACCCCTTTGGTATGTGGCAGAGGCCAGTATGGCCCACCAAGGATAAAGTGGCACATTGTGTTTGAACCCCTGTGTCCCTTTGTCATTACTGTCCATTTCTGATCTGGTGGCCGGTCGCTACTCTCTTCATTCTCCCATATACAAACTCTCCTGCTCTGTCTCTCACTCTCTCACACACACACATATGCCTACCTCCAAATTTCTTATAAAAACAATGATAAGTCAAACTGTAAAAATAATAGCTGCTGAAAATAACCTATGGAGTCCAATCAGTTTTGTGGTCTGTATTTTCCCCACCGGGGGTTGTTGTCAGGAAGTCTATTTGCATATAGACATTTGACACATTTTACAATTTGCAACAGAGTGTAGGTGTTGCAGTATTTGTGAAGTTTCCTGGCTGATTCTTACAGTTTATTTAATAGAGACAGAGGTTTGTATTCTGAAATATTGGGAGACTGAAGAGTGCACGTGGGGGAGGATAACATTTGTCAAGGGAACTCAGCATATACTGTGGAGGAATGTGCCCCCTGTTGGAGAAATTTGTGCAACTCTAGTGCCTAGACTATTTTATACATTCAGCTTTCAGAATAAAAACCACAGGGTTTCTGATTTGGGAGTCAATTCTCCCCACCCCCATCTGTATAACCTATTTCAGTGACTGGAGCTGGGGTTTACACTTAGCGGTGCTCCAACTCTGATTTCAGCTATTGTTAAGACAGGGGTATGACATAACATATCTGAAAATAGCACCCTGGACCCACATATTCACCGCTGCTATATATGGTTATGATAGTTTGTACAAAGAATGCCTTGTAAGATATATGAAAAGTCAGGATTTGCTGAAACTCATTGTTCTCTCAAAATATGCATAACATCATTGTTTATGGAGTTATGATATTTTGTTATATGGTTGTTATTGAAATATGTTTGAGTCTGGTAGATGCCCACAAATAGCCCTTCAGTGGCAACAAAGGAGAAACTGACTCCTCAGATTTACATTAGTACTAGCCAGCCATGTGTTGGTGGCCCACTAAGGAGAATCTACTTTCCCAATGGGCCCCTCCCAGAGACTCCTGAGAGAGCATGTACACAATGGGGGCTGTCTAACCCCTGTGACACAGCAATGATCTTTCCAGCACCTGGAAGAGAGTATAATGGGGGGGGGCAATGGCATCACCACTTCACCTCTCTCTTCCCCCATCTCAACACCTGGAAACAAGATCTTTTGGAAGACAAAGAGAAGCCTTCATGAACTGGGGAGGAAGGGATGGTCCTAGTTAGAATGCTTTCTAGCTAGTATGAACTGTGAACTGAATTCTGCTTGCAATGTCCAGTCGGGTGAGAAAAAGTTTGATTCAAATCTTGCTTAGCCTGCTAAAGTTTAGGATTTAGACTTCAATTTTACCTTTTATTTCTTATGTAACCAACTCTGACCTCCATGCCTAACACTTACAATCACTTAAAATCTATCTTTCTGTAGTTAATAAACTTATTTTACTGTTTTGTCTTTACCAGTGAGTTTGGCTAAAGTGCTTGGGTAATCTGCTCAGATTACAATGGCTGGTGCATGCCCACTATCCCTTGATGAAGTGGCAAATTAATTAATGAGCTTGCATTGTTCAAGAGAAAGTCTTGAGCAGTGTAAAACGGTCCATTTGGGGGGTGCAAGACGAGGGCTGGGGGCATTTGCTGGTGTCTGCCTGTGTATAGTTAATGAGTGACTGTGCAAGCCTGCATGTAACATTGGGTGTGCCTTCACATGCTAATGGCTGTGTGAAAGTGAAGCCTGAAGGGGCTGCTTGTCACTAGCAGAGCAGTGTGAGAGGTACCCTGATCCACAGTTAAAGGGGACACAGTGGTCCCATAGTCCAGTTTGTACTTTTGTCACAACAGGATTGACACAATGTGTCAGGACACAGCAGAGGGCTACTCATTACATCCAAAAAATGACAACAACAAAAAAAGACACTTTCCATTATATCTGCATAAAAGCTAGAACATGTTCACGTTACTTCAGTCTGTGCTATTGTATGTGATGTACTGTAAATAGTGATTCCTGCCTTCTCACTGCCATTTCAGCAACAAGAGGCACAAAATAAAATTTCTTGAAACTTATATCATTCCATTTTCTAGTGAGCATTTTTCTGCCTTTAACTGGCATGTATTGCAGTCCCCCCAGCACAGCAGTATGAACATTCAGTTCTCTTCAGAGCCTCACATGGTGCCCATCACCTTGATGTTTGAGCACTTGTCCTGGGACAAGATCATCCCATACTCTCCCTTTAAACAATTCTTGTTCTGCTTCTAGGTGGACCTTGGCAATACAATAAAATTGCCAATTAAACTAGACAAACCTGTTAACCCCAACATAGCAAAACTTCATGTCAGATTTTGTAAAGAAAGTAAATGTGTTCTTTGACAAATAACTCTTTCTAAAGTGCAAATTTCATATCAGGTGAGAAAGTAGATTTAGTTCCTTCTTTAAGGGCCTGAGCCCAAGCCTATTGAAGCCAATGGAAAGATTCTCACTGACTTCAATGGTCAATGGATCCTAAACGTAGACATCTCTTTAATGTATTTAGTTTCCTTTCTTAGGTTCATTCTTGAAATCTAGCTGGTTTACTGTTAATAAAAGTTAAAAGGGAGTTTCTGCCTCAGCATGATATGATTTAAAATTCAATATACTTGCAAACAGAACTGGTTGAATCATTTGTTGTGACCAATAGTTGCTATGAGTTTATCCCTTTTTTCTGTTCATAGATTGTTTGTGAAGGGATACGGATTTCTGATTTGTTATTCATGAGTGTTTGCTAACTAGTTTGCATGAACAATGTTAAGCCTATGGTTTTCTTGCAAACTGCTCCCTTGAGTATACACAATATCCTCTACATGCTGTGTATGACTGGTAACTTAACTCACATGGAATTATTTCTGATCTCTGACTGGCCAACTGAAACATTTTTAAAAGGAGTAATAAGACAGGATGACTGGCAAATCCAAACAACATACTTCCAGTCCAAATTTTGTTAAAAATTATTCATGACTAAAATCTGCAAAACTTCCAGGATTCACAACCATTTTCATGATTATATGAATATTCTCAAAGAATATGAACCTACAAATAGCAGTGGAGTGAAGCGATTATATCCATCTATTTATTTTTTGATTAATCAACAAGCTCTTCTTTTGTAAGTTTGATAAAAAGATACACACAGATACTCAGTGTTCATACTTTTTGTATTCCTAAATATTTAACTGACAAAGCACCTGCATAAAACAATATCACAAAGAATGGTCAACAGCAATTGAAAATAGTGTTAGTACAGGTGTTGTATGAATATCTTTGATCTTGAAAGCTCTGCTTCTTTTAAAAGCTTTAGGGAGGATGAATGTGTTTAAGTCAAAGAGAAAGAACCCACAAGTATTTTTTTCTAAAGGAGACAGGAAGAAAAATTACTTACTTTACTCAAATACCTGTTTCACTATAGGAAGAATAAGATCTAAAAGGAAACTAGTTTTTTTTATATAAAGAAATCAAACAGGATTAATTCAGCTAACACTACCTCACCACTGGTAAAATATGTAATACATTATTCATAGCTCTACGATGAACTACTGTCAGGCACCCTGATGGATTTCAGCTCTAGCATAAGCCTAAAATAGATACTTTCCTCCAGATGACTATACTGCAGCTTTAGAATGTTTAGCATACACAGAGCGATAGAAGGTAATGGATACATTCACACAGTGAATGCTGACTGCAGCCCTGATGCTGCAGTGAGGTGGACCCTTGCTTTTGTCAATATCTCTGTGTCTAGGAGGAGCCTTCAATGAGACTTTGCAGGAGCAAGGTTCACCTGTCTTAATCACCCTGAATGATCAGGGCCTTATGCATCAAAATACCTGTATGATTTGTTACATAAGAATGGCCATAGTGGGTCAGGTCAATGGTCCATTTAGCCCAGTATACTGTCTTCCAACAGTGGCCAGTGCCAGGATCTTCAGAGGGAATTAACAGAACAGGCAACCATTGAGTGATCTATCCTCTGTTGTCCACTGTCTGCTTCTAGCAGCCAGAGGCTAGGGACACCCAGAGCATGGGGTTGCATCCCTGCCCATCTTGACTAATAGCCATTGCTGGACGTATCCTCCATGAACTTATCTACAAAAATAATACAATTGAAGTAACGTGTAGGAATGCATGGCTTAATTTTTTTTTAAATTGACTAGTGATTTTGGGTGCTTCCAGTTTTGGGTGGCCAACCTGAGACATGTTAGAAGAATCTTGATTTTCAGGGAATGGATGCTCAGCACTTCTGGAAACTAGGCCCCTTTAGGGTGTCTAAAGTTGGGCATTCAAACACCTCAGCCCAGATCCTCAAAGGTATTTAGGCACCTAACTCCCACTGAAATCAATAATCACTTTCACCCACGAAAGGGCTGAACTGTGCCTTTAGGCTTAGCCCTGAGCAAGAGCTGATGAATGAGCAGTAGCCCCAGAAGGCATTGTGCCTCAGAGACAATTCTTTGGGGCACAATTCCTCCTCTCTCACTGTGCGGTGGATGTAAGTTATTGCAACTCTTGAAAGAGTTCAGCTTACTTCCCCCTTCACACCTGGCCAGCTACTCTTGTCTTTGCTCCATCCCCCAATAGTCTATTTGCAAGTAGCTGGAGGGCAGGGATCATGATCTGCAGCAGACCCAGACTCAAGATCCAGGTTAGCTGCGTAAGGAGACCTTACTCACCTGAGTGAAATAAGGGCACAATCTAGCTCCTAAGAGGTATATGATGAAAAATAAAAGGAAACCTTTCTTTCTAGAGTACCCTATATTTATAAGTCAAGTTTTGCCTGCACCCTATATTTATAAGTCCTACTTTCAAATCTTCAGCTAAATATGTTGGTATTATTATTATTATTTGTATTACCATAGCACCTAGGAGCCCTCATCATGGAGCAGGACCCCCCAGTGCTGTACAAATAATAGCTCTTCTAGAAGATCATAAATGAGGAAATGAAATTAAAGGGTGTTTGGCCTAAGTAAGGATTGAAAAAATTGGGCCCACAGCAGTGGGAGAGATTCTTATATCATCACCTATGAGAAAAATATCTGTTGGAGAAAATGAATAGAATTATTCTGGTTTAATAAGGGATCGGTGTAGCACGCAAAACATTCTTTTGCTGAGGTCTATCAATCGATTTTAAATAGTGAGGATGTCAGCAGGAAATGCAACCAACCTTAAAGAATCAGGTTTTCAGATGGTATAGCTACTTCTTGAAGCCATTTTGCTCCAAAGGAAAGGAGAGGAGAAGATGAGGTATTGGGATGGCTTTATAATACAGAGTCAGCAGCATATAGCATCTCAGAATAAAGATCATCCTTGAGCCAGCCCATCCTACAGTGAAGGCTGCAGCACACTGTAGCTCTGTTAGCATGGATCCACTAACAAAACTACCTTCTTCATATTATAGCTAAATGCTGAAGTGAGAAGATTTTCAGTAAACCACAATAAAGTCAGTATTTTAAAGAGAGAACTGAATGAAGATACATAAATTGTGAGAAGAAAAGAAAGGACTTTTTATCCCTGACATTTGCCTTAGAATCCAAGACAAGTTGGAAAACCAGAGATCAATTGTTTAAGATTGAGTGTTCACTGGAACTTTTATCTAACTGTTTTTGTTTAACTTCAGAGCTGAAATTTAAAAGCCATCCTGCTCTGTATAATTAAAGGAATTGTGTTTTAGGACCCTCCCCCCTCAAAAAAAGACACTGCTCTTTAAGATCTCTGATAGTAACTTTGCTCCATTGTGATACTAATCCCCAACAATGAGATTCTCAACCTCAACAGCTGGAGAAAGGCTTTACAATACCAAATTTTCACAAAACCGAAGTGGCTAAAAGCTACTGTAGCTCTACATTCCCTGAGGTGTCTTGTGAAAACATTCAGAAGCTTAGCACCGTACTTAGTTTTTTTAAAGTTTTGTCTACCCAGCCCATGTCTGCAATAAAAAAAGCATTCAGCATCTTGGGATTACAAGAGCAACAATTAAAGTAAAGCCTAAAAGCTGACCTCTCTTCAAAACCTTGAGGTATTGCTGTGCAGGAAACTATTTTATACTTATGCGCCAATTTTTGCATAAGCCTTAAGCCACACATAAGCAAACAAAGGCTAAAGGAACAGTCATCTCTCCCAAACACTAGTGGCAAACACAAACATGGGTGTTTTGTGTAGCTGGTGAAAGGTGGTTTAGGAATGGAACCATAATTCACTCTGATTGCAAGATTTGACTTCTTCTCTTTCAGAGTGAAAAGCTAAATTTGAAGCCTCACAATCCCTTTGGTCAACTCGCCTAGGATGCACTTCATAAAGTATCCTTTTCACACAAGCATGTTATAAGTTTAACTTGAAAGTGCCCTTTAATGTCCAGAAAGAGAAAAAGCAAAGTGAAGAAATTTCTCTGACACTTTGATGCTGGGGTTCTCAAAGCTGAAGTACAACAAATAAAGAACAAAATAAACTCTGGTGATTTGTTTCTTCTTTAACTCACAACTTTGTTCTGCATCACACAATTTCAATTATAGATATATATATAGAGAGAGAGAGTGACAAGGGCATGGGATGCATTGTAAAATTTTAATACACCAGTGTATTAGATCATCTACAAAGCTCAAACAAAATATTTTCAATATGGATGTAATAACTGGTCATTACATCCATTGCCCCAGATTACCTCTTCCCATAGTAAACCCAAAGGGATGGATTTCTGGGGATGAAATCTTCATGATGATCCCCTTGTGGAGTTTTTACCAATTTTCACCATCCGGAGGTGCTGGATGCCAGATAATAAACAGCACTGTGCCTTTTAAAAAGAAGAGTGGCAGACTGGGATGACAAGGAGGAGGCTGGATGACCAGAAGTTAAGGGAAGGTGCAGGTCAACTGCACCAGAAGCTGCATATGTTGGAGAACTATAACCAAACAAGAGATTGCTCAGTTATAAGAAGAAATTGCTTGGTTGTTTTGTGCCCAAATGTATAGACTGGGCCAATAAAACCAGGGTTACAGAAATTGCAGTTTGCATTAATTCTGTGGCTCAGATTACTCTGACGAGACATAAAAAAAGTTGATAAGTGACTGTCACTTTAAACCAGGGCCCAAATGTAGAGAGAACAGAGGGGGGGAAAGAGGTGTGACGTGCTTAAATGGGCCCCTAGGCCTACCTTAAATAAACTACTTATGCATGCTATCATATTGGCCCCATTAGAAAATCATCAGAACAAAAATTCCACACCATACCCTCTACCTTCAGCTATGGGGGTGTTTACATTCAGATCCAGGATCTAGATCCAAGCTTTGCAGGTGACTCCTATATTTATAACAGGCAAAACCAAAACCCTGACCCAAACATTGCCCAAAACAATTGGATCCAGATTTTTGCCACTTGCTCCATCTCTACAATTGCCAATTTTTGCATGTGTAAATGTTCACTTGCATGCTCAAATATTTGGTTTGTGTGTTCATCTGATTCATTCAAATTTTGCAGATGTTACTTAACCAATGACCTTTGAAAATTTGGCCTCAAATGTGTTTAGGACCATTTAAACATTAACTTTTTCAGAAAAGAAAGGATCTAAAGAAAGTTTCTGCAAGCTGCACATCAGAGATTCAGGGCTCAGTTGTGCTTTAAGACATAGTCTTGGCTGTATTGTGAGTTGTGAGGCAGAGCCCTGCTCATACTTCCCTACTTGGAGATAAGATTGCCGACGGTGGCAACAGTCTGGAACCCAGTTCTGCCATTGTGCCTGCAACTTCTCTTACTTTATGCATCCTATCAGAGGCAGAGCACAATTTTTCCCTCATGCACTGATGTTCATTCCTCATCCAAGCTGTACTCTCTCATTTGCAAACTTGCTTTCTCTTCACCCAGTGAAGAACCAGCATAAAAACACAACCCCCAAATCTCACCATTTCATCACGGTAACTGAATGCATCCAGTCCTACACAGAACAATTAATCAGGCTGAAGATTGGTTCATGGAACACCAAGAAAAGTACTACTTTGTTCTTTGTTTGTTATTGCTCACCTTCTGGGTAGTTATTGCAGAAAAGTTAACGTTAAGAGGAAGGTCTTACGTTGTGTTGTGAAGGTGGATCCATGGTCATTTTCACGCCTTGTAGAAGGGAGTCCTGCAGCAATCAGCCAGCTGCTAAGAATGCCCAATCCTTTCACCTACAAGCCATGTGTAGGCACCCCACTAGCAAAGCTATACACTATCCTCAACATGGAAAGCAATGGAGCCAAAACAAAATTCAGAATTAGATCATTGTATTTTGATCTCGTTCTGACCAAGCAGAGCTGGGAAGGAAATGAAAGGGGATGTCTCAGGGAGACTGGGAAAGGAATACAGGGAAAACATAGACTATGCCCCAAAATGACATTTATGTCATCATCCCCCTTGTGTTTTGGTGAGAGAAGAGTGCTAAGTCTGAGCTGCTCCCCAATAAGAGGATTTGTATACATGATTTCATTTTTATATCTGTTACCGGACACAGACAAAGACTATCTATGACTATAATGCAAAGGTCAATAAACTATTTATTAAGGGATTATTTAAGGGAAGATTTATTTTGCAGTATCATATCTGGTCACAATTGTCAAACAGAAAGAATAACTGTCATTTATTTAGCTCTTTAAGCCATCAAAGCACTGTACAAGCTTTAGCTAATTGGGTTAATTAATTATCCAAAGCAAAACTGCACCCTGATTCTTTCATATATATTAGTAGCTTCTTGGAGATGAAGTTTGCCTAACTGTATCTAGTCAGTGGCACAGAAAGCCAATTTTAAAACTTTCTTAAGGGTATGTAATAACAATCTATGGGGGTGTCCGTTTCTAGCTATTTAAGCACAAGTCTCTTGCAAATGTATTAAACTGAACACATAGATTTGCTCTTACTTTATCTATATCTCTAGGTATTAGAGCTAATCAAAATATTTTCAATGCAATATTTTTGTCAGAAAATGCTATTTCATCAAAATCAAAAGATTTCATGGGAATCTGTCAATTTTGATGAAATTTTTGATGGAAAAACTTCATAACCTTTTGAATCATGTTTACTTTCTTGTTTCGTTTTGACTTTCATGTTTCACTTCATTCTGATTTTATTTTTCCATATCATTTAAACTTTTGATTTTTTTTTAAACTTTTTTCCCTGTCCTTGTATTTTATTACATTATAATTTGGATATATTTTGTTTAATATTTTACATTTGTACATTATATTTCACATTTGATACTATCATGTTTTGACATTATTGAAACAAAATGGTTTGATAAGGTCATTTCAATGTTTCTGAAATGAAAGATTTCAGAATTTTCAATATGCTGTAAAATTTGACATTTTGTCCTGATTCAGGATGAAAGGATATTTTAAAATGGGGTGAAAGGAAAGCTAGTTTGTCAGCAAAGAAAGGGAACTTGTTCCAGGCATATAGTAACCTCTTTAACAGTGATGGCATTTATGTATATAAAATCCATACTTACTACAACAAGAACAAACCCTGGTAAAATGCAATGAACTTCATATCATTTAAAAATATTTAATTGGGCATGAAGGCATCAATTCCAATGCCCAGTTCAAAGAGCTTGGCTAGGGGCCATGCAGACGTGCAAAGGGCATGGGGATGGGTCTCTCCCAAGGCTGCAGATTGGCTACAGAGCTGGTCCACAAAAAGCTGCCCTTGCCTAATGGCTAGAGTATGTTCCGCAGCCCCTTACATGGCCCCCACCAGAGGGAGGGAGTACTGGAGAAACTATGTAACTGTGAATCCCTTAGCACCATACAAACTTTATCCTCAATCCCCAACACCACACTCCATGTGCTCTTCAATACATGCAGGCCCTGGAGACCTGAGCACTATATTGCTCCATCTCCTCTGTAGCCCAGAGATCTGGCTGGATGCTGCTGTGGGGGCAGGGTTGATAGGTTGCATTCCAGCTAGGGTTAGTTCTCCATCAGCCTAGAAGAATTGTCAGGGCAGTGGAATTACCAGGATTTTCAATACTGCTGTACTCAGTTGCCCTAAGCAGCGGGCCCAGGATGCTGAAGACCAGAGGCTCCACTCATGGGGAAGGTGGCTAAATGCCTCATTCTGAGAAGGCATGATGCCTTCCATTGCTTAAATCATTTGCTCTTTGTCTAAACATCTTAGTTAACCTCCCTGACCTCCCACTTTTTCTTGGGGAAGTTTATTCGGAAGCTTGTGGCTACAGCTGGTTGAAATTCTTTGAAAAATGAGCTGTTTTGCAAATGAAAATTATTGTTCATTTCCGATTTTTCTAGTTTTTTTTTTCAAGAAAATACCAAAACGTTTTCTGTTTTTTGAATCAAAAAATAAATCTCTAAAAATTCTCAAGAAAAATTATGAAAAACCTTGGTTTCTTTCCAAATTTTCATGGACAATCCTTACCACTTTCTGCCCAGCTCTGCTTGTGACTGGCTAGTTCAACGCACAGGTTTTCTCATATTTTTTTACTCAGGATTTAGGCCATTTCATGCCACACAACGTGGCTTAAGGTGATCTTCTGTTAGCAATGGAGAGTAAGGAAAGAGCCTTGCTGATGATCCTTATTTCAGCAGCCATTGATATCAGGTCGGGGCACCATTAGGAGTGGGCAGGAGTGTTCTTGGTGGTTGTCCTCATTTCAGAAGGTTGGTTAATAATCCTTCTTGTTCTCACTTATGGACTTTTGCGGAGCCCCATTCTGTCCCTCCTGCTGTGAGGCTACTGGGGCAGTTCATAGAAATGGTTGCCAGCTTTCTGAGCATTTCACAACAAAGGTAACGTTTGTTACTTATTAATTGAATCAGTTTGTACTATGCCTATTGCAAAGGGATCTAATGACTGTACGGAAATCACAACACAAATACTAAAACATGTCCAAAAGACAAGCCAACCTGCCTAAACGCATAGCCAGACCACATCAAAGTAATCTGGCAAATCAAATAACTCAATAACCATCTGGCAAACCAGCCAACAACAAAAGGCATAAATTCCCCATTGATGCAATGAATGGTGGAAAAAAATAGAGAGCAAAATCCAAAAAACAAGGAAGAGGGACAGAAAACAGCCAAGCAAAATAAATATGATGTAGCGATTTCCAAACAAGGAAGTTTGCTTCTCTCAACCCCACCTTGTTTCTGCAGCATAAATATTCGTTTTGACTTGGATCTTATAGGACTTGAGATGAAAGCCCTTTCTTGTTAAATTACTGAGAATGTTTCCGAACTGATTTATCCATCCTTCACATATCTCAGCTGATAAAGACTGGACCACAAAAGAAAAATGGATTTAGACAAAAACACTCCTTAAATTGTGGCTATGTTGGCATCCACAATTCCACAATATTATCTTACTTCAGGGCCAGGGTACCAAGGGAAATTTGAAGGCCACTTAAAATTGGCTAACAAATATAAGCATTGTTGCCACCTTGTACAGTATTTGCATACTATCTAGAAAGCAAAGTGCAATAATTAGATAAAGCAGATCCACTTATATATGAACTCTAACAATCTTAAATTCCATTTGTAGCAAAGTCTATGTCTCAGATTGTTACAATGCACTGCAGTATGCAATTATTAATCCTAGTTAGATTTATTTAGCTACCTAGTTTTCAGTGTAATTAATGCATGTATCAGCACATATACAAAAAATAAAATCAAGTAATCCGAGAATGACACATTGTCAGACTAATAACTTTCCCTACCAATAACTACCAAGAAAATCAGCCTTTCCCAACTCACCCCATCAGCCTGTGCAGTATGCCATGAAGGTCACTGTTCCTCAGGCCAGATCCTCAATTGATATAATCAGCATAGATCCACTGAAGTCAAAGTGCACTGAAATCAATGGTGCTACCCTGATTTACACCAGCTGAGGATCTTGCCCATGGGGTCTGCCTGACCATAGATGAAGAAAAGTCCAGAGTTGAAGGTTCTCTACTGAGAATCTCTGGTACCCAGACCTTAGGTATGTAAATCTAGAGACTGTCAGCAAATTTCCCAAAGATCTCCACTGCCAGGATGCAGCATGAAGACTTAGGTGTCCCCTAAAATAGTCAGGACACAGGGTGGGATCCATAAAGGGACTTAGGCATTGCAACACTGAACATCACAGTGCCTCCTTTTAGGTTCCTAGAAAATCACAGGAACAACACTGTGATCTACAAAACCGAGTTAGGGCACCTAGGCACCTACACAATGAATGGGGAGAGAGAGGTGCCTTAGAATGGGACACCCAAAAGCTAGCATGCTAGGTGGGAGTTGCCAACGACAGGGGTGTGTGCTAAGCCCCTCCCCTCCCTCAGAGATAGGCAAAAAAGTTCAGGCTGCACAGAGATGCCTAGCACTGCTAGCAATCCACCAACAGGAACGCAT
This sequence comes from Chelonia mydas, assembly GCF_015237465.2. NCBI lineage: Eukaryota > Metazoa > Chordata > Testudines > Cheloniidae > Chelonia > Chelonia mydas. The sequence goes on along the minus strand of NC_057850.1, from coordinate 243,297,389 downwards.
CTCCTTGAGTCAGGTACCTTAGGTGCCTAAGCTGCTTCTGGTAGGAATGAGTTCAGCACCTGCCTTGCTCAACACCGAGCAGCTAGAGGTCGTCATGCCAGTGCCACCTGGCTTAGAACTTTTAACCCAGTGGTTAGAACACTCACCTGGAATGTGGAATTCCCTGGTCTACCTGAGCAGGAGAAACCATCTCTCAGGAGGGTGCCTCAATTACCAGACTATGGGATATTATGATGCATGGACAACTCATGCCTCCTGACACTGGGGAGGGCACAACTGAAAGGGGAGGACATGTGACAGCCCTACGTGTCTCCTCTGCCCAGCGACCTCCCTGACCTGCGCCCAGCCCGGGGCCACCATGCTCTCCCCACCCCTCCAGAGTTACCTGTCCTTCTCCCACTGTGCCTCTGCCCCGGTATGTTTGCCCACTCTCCCTGGCAGCTGGGTCCAGGAGGGGAGTGGGAGGGAGCCGCTTCTCACACCGGCTAAAACTGGCCACTCCAGGTCACTGACTCTGCAGCATGGTGGCTGCCTGAAAGAGAGCTGGAGCCTCCCCTCCCTCCTGGGATATTTCCAGCTCGCTCGGCCTATCCCCAGCAGCCGGGACCACAGCGGGTGGGCTGGGCTGCTGCCTCCCCAGCCAAGCTCTCTCTCAGGCAGCTGCTGCATTGCACAGAGCAGCGACCCAGAGCAGCCAGCATGAGAAGCAGCTGGTCCCACTCCTTCCGCTCCCCACACGGGCTCGGCTGCCAGGGACAGGGGCCGAGTGTGCTGGGGGACAGGTACTGCGGGAGAAGGACAGAGCCACTCTCCCTCCCTCGCCCCTGGCAGGCCAAGCAGAAATCTGCAGGGGGGACTTGATCCCACATGCCCCCCGCACGTCACCTATGTTCTGATGTGTGTGTGTGTGTATGGGCAGGGTGTTCCCTCAACATCTCCTGTTGAAGCTGTTCGACTGTGATGCAAGACCAGAGGACTGGACTCTGGGTCTCACACCACCCTAACAACTGGACTACAGAGTCATTCTCACTCTCTCATTCTCTGGTCCAATGACTATTTAAATATTTATTCACGGTGGGGGGTGGGAGAGAGAGAGAGAGAGAGATACTGACTCTGTATTCCTGTGGTTAGGGTACCCACCTGGATGGTGGGAGACCTCAGGTCCAGTCTAGGTGAGACGTTCATGGATCGCAGGCTTTAGGTGCCTAAGCAGGAAGCAGTTGATGGAGCAATGGTGCAATATGCTTCATGAGGGGACCACCACAAAGTAAGCAGACAGCTGGACTCTGAGCCAGCTGAATTTCCCAAGTGGCCCTCAGGGACAGTCCCAAAGGGTATGTCTACACTACAGCTGGGAGTCAGCCTCCCAGCATGGGCAGACAGACTCACACTAGTAGGATTCAAGCTAGCATGCTAAAGATTGCCATATGGACATTGTGGCTCATGCTCTCAAGCCCACCCAAACCCCTTGGGTCTGAGATCAGGTGACTAGCCTGAGTCTCTGCCAGAGCCACAACATCCCCACTGCTAGTTTTAGCATGCTAGCATGAATCTCCCTACCCAAACTGTGAGGCTCACTCCCCGCTGTAGTGTAGACATACCCTAATGGAGCTCATGACAGCAGCAAAAGGCATAGATGGCCGTGGTAAAGCCTGCATTCAGAAAGAATAGTCACAAGCCCATCATCCAATTAAACGGTAACCCTCCTGCTAAGTGTCATTAGCAGGCGTAAAGGCCAGGGATGTCCAGGGATTCTGTCTGCAATATAGTGTTCGTGTCAAGCTCCCATTTAAAGCTCCCTTATCGGCTTCCAGGCTTTAGGAGTTTAAAATGTACGATCCTGGGGAACTTTTACTAGTGTCTCTTCCCTACTTGCACTTTGGAGTCATTAGGGAGATGAAACCACAACTACCTTTTCTTTGGGAAAATAAAATAAGAAATATGGCTGACCCCACAGTTTCAGTGAATTACCTGCCTTGTTGGGGATCTGAGCTCTTATTCACAAAGCAATCCCCGCCCACTTGAACTGCGATCACAAGTCCAGTTAGACTCAAGATATGCCGATACTGCAATCACAGGATGTCATTGCAGGCTGAGTTGACATATCTGAGCTAGCTTTAATCTGTCTAATTTAGGTCCCAGAAAAGCGTAGTTGCTGCAGTGCATGCTTCAGCCTGGACTGTACATGCCTGCGTGGAACCTGGGCCATTTCTCACAGGAATAGCCAGGTTCACAGAGGCAGTTCCACTGTTGCTAGGTCCAGTTCTGAAAAAGTCACCTTAACTGCTGCTAGGTCCAGTTCTGAAAAAGTCACCTTAACTGCTGCTAGGTCCTGTGCTGCAGTGGGAAGTGAGCCTCACACATGTGTTGAATAGGAGGGTGATAAGATAGCACCCCACATGAGAAAGCTCTTGGGACACATGAACCACATTTACCTTCTGGGGCATCACAGAAAAAGTCACCTTAACTGCTACCAGGTCCAGTTATGCAAAGCTAGTTCTGTACAAACCCTGAACGGAGTAAAAAAATAAACCCGCAGTACTTTCAGACTAAGCCTCTACATGTGCCTGGTCAAATCAGAGTCACTACTCAACTGGAATCCGCTGCCTTTACAAAATGGAAAGTAGGTCCTTCAGGGAAGAGGTGTGTTGCTGTGGATAAGGCACCATATAGGCATATAAGAGAGCTACTTTTCCATTGAGGTACTGGGTACTCTGGACATATCAGCTTGCTTGTCTTGTCTGTTTAGATCATAAGCTCTATGGGACAGGAATTTTTTTTCTCATTATATGTTTGTCCTCTGATCATAGTTTAGACCTGTAGGGGCTATCATAATATAAATAATGAAAAATAATAATAATTGCTATGGTTGCTGATTAGGACTCTGGGACCCCAGGTCATGACATTTTTTACCAAAAGATGGGTAAACCTGGTTGATTGAAAGAGCAGACATCACTGTTATCACTTCCTCCAGTTACTTTCCCCATCCAAACAGCATCACTCCCATCTTATCTATACCTAGTTTCTGTCAATCATTTCTCATCCAAGATTCAGTCTCAGCCAGCCTGGGAAAGGTGAGACACAGCACTGACCAGTTCTAAACAAAAGGAGACTCAGACCTGAGTGTCACCTACATCCTGATCACACTGCAGACCAAAATATGTCACTTACTTCCTAGTGGTCTTCAGGGACAGTTCCAAAGTGTATGTCTACACTGCAGTGGGGAGTGAGCCTCACACATGTGTTGAATAGGAGGGTGATAAGATAGCACCCCACATGAGAAGGCTCTTGGGACACATGAACCACATTTACCTTCTGGGGCGTCACAGAAAAAAAGGAAGGGAGCCATGCGACTACAACTTCATCCACACTTACCAAGGTGTCCGGATGCATCAACATTTCTCACGGCTCATGGTGGATGGTACAGTATCAAAGGCCGCTCGCAGATCTCAAGGAATCAACAAGGACAACCTGAAATTTGTCCATCACCAGGGGTGATCATCAACCCACCAAGCCAGTACAGTTGTCATACTGTAATAGCTTGGATTAAAACAAAACTCAAAGGTGTCAAAGAAATATAATCATTCAAGATAATGCTGGGGCTGCTTTACCACAACCTCCTTAATAAACTTTTCTAAAAATGGGAAAGGTAGAGCCTGGCTGGGGGGGGGGGAGGGGAAGGACTTGGCAAGATCACCAGCTGTAGATAGGGTTACTTGAGCACAGGCCTGACAATCATTTGTTTAAGAGGTTGCCACAAATCTCTGCTTATAGTGATGACCAGTATATTGGTCAAGCCCCAGATTTCCAGGCATACTCCACAGCCTGGGTTCTCAACATGAAGGGGGTCACAAACAGGTGTCAGAGGCTTGCCAACTCTCTGCCCTTTCCATATGGCTCAATGGGATGGGCGTCCCTGCGAGAACCCAGCTAAATGGGAATGGAATCCCCAGGCAGTCCAGTACAGAAAATGGGGACCGGATATGAAAAAGGTTTATAACCACGGCTCCACATAAGGATGACTTTTTGCACAATGGGTATTTTTTTTAATAAACAGTTAAAAGAGAGTGAGTGTCTGTTTTGAACAGGTAAGTAATTAAAATTCTTAACTGCACAGTCGAACACACGCAGCAGCACATTGCCAGCTACAGACAAAAGTAGGACTGTGCAAGTCTGAACATGCACTTATTTATTAAATCTTATTTAAAACACTGAAGTAAGTGGAGTGTCTGATGAAATATTTAGGGTGTTTAAACGTGCCACAGCTGACAGAAAGTAATTTTTTTTCCTACTGGCACAAGATTACTTTGTTTTGATTTTTTTCCTTTCTAAAAAGACCAGGTAAATGATTCAAACAACATCTAAGCACAAAGTAGGCTATTCATGCCTCCAGTTTCAGCATGGGGTTCTTGAAGGAAGTACTGCTGATTAACTGAATAACTTCTTGTTTTACTGGCTTTTAAGCTGGAGACTTTCCTTTGTATTTTAAAGACACACGCATTTGCATGTAATATGACATTATGCTACTTACTTAATATCACTGCATAGTTGTGGAATTGGCCTCAAGTATAATTTACTTCTAGACAAGCCATTCTTTTGAAGTGGATGTCCTGGTGATGTTTCTGGCAAAGCTAGAAAAAGGGACATTATATTTCAAATTCTTTGAAATACAGAGGTCTTCCCCCTCCTCAAATAATAAGTTACTGATAATATTATTGCTGACAGAGCTGAGCTTTTGCATTACCATGCCATGCAATAATCAATACATCCTTGTTGACCAACTCCTTGGCCAGGTTCAAGCACAATCACCTTCTTCTACATGCTCCCGGTCCCACCCTTGCCATGAACTCCTTTCATTCATCCACAAGGACCCATTTCAGCAGCCGTCAAAAACTCACATTTGCCAGGCTCTTACAGTGAATTGTGCTGATTTGTATATAAACTGTGCTTTGTTCCCTTTTCCTCAACCTCTCCCTCTTTGTCTGTCTGTCTGTCGGTCGGTGCTGAGACTGTGAACTCCTCAGGGCAAGGACCCACCCTTCTTAATTGCTTGGAAAGCACCTAGCACATTTAGGGCACTATCGTGGAATTAATAAAAAAAAAAGACTGATTTTAGTAGTCCTTTCTTTCACATGACTTTGCAGCTATTCCATTTTTCTACGCGTGCACAAAATTCCTGTTGATGCTAGCGGAAGTTTTGAGGTGTACTGGTGCAAGAATATACTTTTGATGTTAAGGAGAATTATTTACACAATCCACCTCCACTTTCTGCTTTCTCATGCTTTGGAATCTATTATTATTTGATAATGATAATAAATCACCCTTTGCATTTTCAGAGCACCTTTCAATTCAGGCTCTCAATGAGCTTTACAATGATTAATTAAACCTCACAACATTCCTGTGATGTCAGTATAAGTGTGCCCATTTTGCAGATTGAGAAACATAGGCACAGTGCAACAGGGCTGATCGTCAGCTGGGTGGGGCTGAGCTCCCTCAGCTCCCAGTGACTTCAAAATGGGAGCTAAAAGAGACCAGCATCTCTCAGGGAACACTGTGTACTTTTTGAGCTCTCAGGTGATTAACTTATTTGCCCAAGGTCACACAGAGCCTGAGTGTGATCCTATGATGGACTCCAAGGGCAGCAGAAGCAGGCCCACAATGAGTCATATCACAGTGGAACAAGAAAGACTTAGAAGAGAAAGTGTGCTTCTGCTTTAAGACCACTCAGAGCTCAGTCTTCTCAATCAGCTGCAGGACTGGAAGAATATTTTCAACAGCTTACAGAAACTCTTTATTTCAGTCTTGGCAGAACATTGCAGTTGCAGCTTCAAAAGCAAACCATTTTAAAGGCCTGATCCTGAAAGATGCTGACTGACTCCTGTGATGCACTGAAGGCCTTCACCTCCCACTCATAAAATCATGGGAGTTGGCTACATTGCAACTTTAATTCTAGAGATAGGAAAGGTTTTCTCTAGTTTTCCCTTTCACTCATACTGTGCTTCCATGCTTGTCTAGCTCTTTTGCACACAAAGAGCAGATGCAGATGCAGATTTGGCAAGAGAAGTCAGAAAGAACATGGAATGCTTCATTTACTGGAGAAATAAAAAACCTACTCAAATATTAATTAATTCACTTATTATTAATTTATTATTATTATTATTATTTGCATTCTGATAGCACCGAGAGGTCCCAATTAGGGATCAGCTCCCTATTATACTAGGTGCTGTATACACACGTTACTTAAAAAAAAGTCATACCCTTTCCCAAAGATCTTACAATCTTAGCATAGGATGAGAGCCAACGGATGAATGCAACTACAAGGAAGAGTAGGAGAGTCAAGGTAACTGTGTATAAATTAGGGCTGGCTGGAAAACAAGAAATCCGATTCACAAAAAATTTTGAGGCTGTGAGATCTGGTTTTGTTACAATGAGGAATGAAATGGAGACCTTTCAAATTTGTTTCTGAAAAAACAGAGAGAGAGAGAGAGACCTCAGAACAGCCAATAGCCTGGTGGTTAGGAAACTCATGGTAGGATGAGGGAGACATGTAGGGTGTGTCTTTTTCTCCCTGTCTCTCTGGTTTTGACCACAGATTCCATCCTGGACCTGAGAAAGTTGAGTTGAACCAATACATTCCCAGGAAAAGTTTTGATTCTGATGAATCAGCATTTTCTGGTGGAATAAACAATTCATTGAAAAGTTCCCAGCCCGCTCCGGTACCTATTACATTTAGTATAATAAGGGGCAGATGCAGCACACCAACTGCCTAGCTGTTCTTGAATGTTTTGTAGCCATCACAGAAGAAATGAGTTTTAAGGGGGGTTTTGAAGCTTTTTATCGGGATATACACCCATGCATAAGGAGCAGTCAGGTGGTTTCACTGAAAGTAGGTTTTGTCAAACAAACCAGTTTTTTTTTATACAAGATTGTGGGTCTGGGTGATAAAGGCAACTGTGTTGCTATAGTATATGTGGACTTCGCCAAGGCATTTGGTTTAGTACCACATGACGTCTTGATTAAAAAACTTGCATTATATGGAATTAACAGGGCACACTTTAGATGCATGAAAAACTGGCTCACTGACAGATCTAAAAAAGCCATAGGAAATGGGGAGACATTCACGAGGAGCACTGTTTCTAGTGGGGTTTCCCAGGGAAGAGTTCTTGGTTCAATGTTATTTAACACTGACATAAAATCTTTGCTGGCAAGGTTTGCAAATACCACAAAGACTGATGGGGGTGGAAGACAGGTTACAGCTATAGAGTGATTTGAGTCACCTGGTTAAGTGGTCCACACCAACAAAATGTATTCTAATACAGCCAAATGCAAAGCACTACATCTGGGAACCAAAACTGCAGGCCATACCTACGGGATGGGAAAATCTGTGTCGGAAAGCAGTGACTCCAAAAATGAATGAGAGGCCATTGTAGATAACTGCCTCAGTGTGAACCCTCTGTGCAATGATTTGGCTAAAAGGGCTAATTCAGATCTTGGATGTGTAAGGCTTAAGGAGCTAGAGTTGGAACCAGAGTCAGAGGCCAGATGCCAGAGCCAAGGGTCAGAGTCGGGTTACCTGGAATGAGACGAGACAAGGCAAGGCAACAGTGGGAACAAGGCTGGGAGCAAGCCGGCACAGAAGCTACCTGAGCCATGGGCAAATGCTTTGAACAGCTACTGAACTGTTGCTGCTGCTGGGCTTAAGAGCCAGTCTGCTGACTTTTCCAATCAAGCACGTGGCATGGTCAGTCAGTCTGCCTACTACCAACTGCACTCATTAGGTTGCCCAGAGACTGGTTCCGCAGGCCCTGATTCCTGACAGCATGGTAAGAGAAATACCTGTGGATCGGCAAACATACACATTTTTGGGAAGGTGTGAATTTTTGCAAGGTATTTCTACATAAAAAAAAATCTTTGGAGATGAGTCTATAAATTGCAGAAGACCAGAGGTGGTGTTCATCTTCTCTTCCTTGGTGCAATTGGTTCATTGTTTAGTAAATCTTCTGTTAAAGCAAGAGTTCTATTGGGTTTGGTCATTGGACTGAACCACAGTTGTGGATCCAAACACACATGAATTCACTCATGAACTTCCAGTTCAGAGACCAGACAGGAGTTGATTATTTTGATTCCCCTTACATTCCCACAGCCACCACACTCAGCTCCTAGAAATCAAGAAAAAACAAGCCAAACTCTGTCACTCTTAAATGTTTCTGCGTCTTTCCCTTTTGTTCAGTGGGTTTCATACAACAAAGTGAGTGTCACGCATGTACTGTATTGATACGAGATAGTTTATAATCTTTATGTGTTGTACCAGTCATTTATTATCCCAGCATTCCAGAATATAACTTCTACTTTTTAAGTAATAGACACATCTATCATTAAAGTGGAAGGATGGATAATGAGCAGCCATTTAAATGGCACTAAACTCTCCATTTTCTGATCTGAGAACTCATTACATCTGCCTGTTATTAAATAAGTCTCATAACAATATTTTAATATGATTAAAGACACTGCACCTCATCTGTTAGGAACTCTAGAGACTAATCTGTGCAGGATGTTAATACGCTGGGAAAGGAAGGCATGTGAATCTTTTTTATTAGTTTCTTTCTTTGCTGCTAGTAGTGTCACTACCTTATCAGTTAAATACAGGAGCTTAACAATGAGTCCTCTGAGCAAGGCTCTCTGTTTTTGCTGGGCGAGGTTAAAGAGCAAACACATTGTCATGAGCTTTTAAAAGCTTGATCTCAATTACACGGTAGTAGGGCAAAGCTCTCAAACACACAACACTTTGACTTTATAACAATTCTGACCTTCCAGGTACATAGGTTCTATAGAGAAAAACTGTACTTGACATGCCCACTGCTGTTTCCCTGCAGGAGGCGGTGTATGCATTCAGAGGGAGGAGGAAGCAAATTCAATTTGCAATGAGATGAAGGAAAATTTTGTTTGAATGGCAAGAATTTGAGAGAGAAAAATATCCCTTATCATGGAATGACAAACAATGGAAATGGTGTTTTGAATAATCCAGTCTGATTTCCAGCATTTCGCAGGACTATTTACTCACACATTCATATTAACTTCTTAAATAATTTGTTCTTTACTAATACTTGTGGTAGCAACCCCTGTTACAGAAACTTTCCAGGCAGTCAAGAAAGGATGGAGCTTGCAGTGTATGGATGGACAGACAGACAAGTAGACAGAGGTCGAGGAAAAGAGACAACAAAAGGGATTTTCCATGCAAATCAAGATTTGCTATAGGCAGCATAGCAGGAGTGGGTTTTACCAGGAACTTAAAAGTAGAAAGTCAGAGCAGATGATGGCTATCTGCAGCGATGCATTGGTAATGATCACTTTTGTAAAATATTTTTAGCCTATTCTATCACTAGCAAAACTCAAAGCATCACATCTTCAAGAGTGTTTCTTAATTTGTTCCTGCAAGATTTGTGATTGATGCAATCTGTATGTGCAAAATGGGCACTTGTGTATGCAATATGGATAGGGTTTCCATCTCTTGAGCAATATTTTCAAAGGCACCAGGGGGCAGTTAAGATGCTCATTGAAAATCAGTGGGAGCTGGGTATGTAACTGCCCTTTGAAAATCTCCCCCTGAGTTTTAACAGATAACAACTGATAAAGCTATTCTAGTGTCATTGTTTGCTGTTCAGTTTAAAGTAAAATAAACACCAAAAAGAACTGATTTTAACTATTTTGAAATTTCAGTTTTTCTTTTCAACTTTTCTGTAGGATTCTGTCCAGAATCTGCTGGAGAGAAATTAAATAACTTACTGAGGCCTGGTCTACACTGGGGAGTGAGCTAAGTCGGTCTAAGTTATGAAACTTCAGCTATGAAAATAGCGTAGCTGAAGTCAACATACTTAGAGCTACTTACCGCGGTGCCTTTACTGCAGTAGGTCAACTGCTGATGCTCCCCCGTCGACTCCAGCTACTCTTCTTGCTCCAGTGGAGTACCAGAGTCGACGAGAGGGCGTTCGGCAGTCGATTTATCGTGTCTTCTCTAGACACAATAAATGGACCCCCGCTGGATCAATCACTCCGGAGTTAAGTGTAGACATGCCCTTAGGCTACGTCTACACTAGCACTCTTGTCAGTAAAACTTTAAAAAGCGCCAGTGTGGACAACGCTATGTGAGTGGGAAACACTCTCCCGCCAACATAGCTACCGCTGCTTGCTAAGCGTGGTTTAATTATGCTGACTGGAGAGCTTTCTCCCATTGGCATAGAGTCACTACACAGGAGACCTTATGGTGGCACAGCTGTGCCACTGTTGTGCAGACATAGCCGAAGAGAGAGAACTGCCTAATGGACTTTGGTTGTTTATGCAGTATTGTTGTAGCCCTGTCGATTCCAGGATACTAGAGAGACAAGGTGGGTGAGGTAATATCTTTTATTGGTTGTCCCTCTCGCCAGCAGAAGTAGATCCAATAAAAGATATTACCTCACCCACCTTGTCTCTTTGATAGATTATAATTTTTCCTATGTTTGGCCCATCAGAGGAACTGAAATTGTAACTGGGAGGAAATTTCAGCCTAAAATACAATGAAAATAAAATTTAACTTTAAAAAAAGTATTAAAACTAAAATAGACAGCTTGAAACCATGATATAAATTGCTTAGAATCAACACAGTGGGCCAGAGGATCTGGAATGATAAACAGATCCAGAAAAGATGCTTGGAATAATTAAGTCTGATTCCAGGCAGTTCTGTCCCCTTTGCACAGCTCCTCTTGGACAAAGGACACAGAATCATGCCCTAACGCCCCTGTTGGACATATTTTTGTGTCTCCCCTCCTCAGCTTTGCAAGTGCTTATTGCATGTAGCTAAGGAACTAGCAATAAATCCATCATCTGATCAACAAATGGATTGTCACTGTGTTTGAACAGTGTTTCTGTTTTTCTCTTACTTGTTTAGACTGTAAGTTCCTTGGGCAAGAAGAGTGGTCTTGGTATGGTATGGGCTGGCATGGTAATATATGGTATAGACCAGTACAGTGAGAAGAGATTAAAAATTTCTCTCTTTGTTATTAGGTGCAATATTACTAGTGTGAGCTTGTGTTTGCTAGTGTGAGCATAGGGAATACTGCTAGACCCAATATCTCACCTATTGGTAAACAGGTAAATGAAGCTTCTAACTGTACAGGTTGTGCTATAGAATTCCATTGGCATTCAGTGAATAATAAATAAATAATAATAATAATACAAAAATAATGATGATAATGATAAATAATAATATAGTTATTAAGTAAGTTCCCATTTGTGGGCGAAAATGTGCAGGAAAATGGCCCAAAGCTCAGGAAAGCTCACAAATATTTCAGGCATAGATTAGGAGGCCTTTTTGAAAACATTGTGCCTACTCTGAATGCAATTTTCAAATGAATTCATTTAAAGCCCTACATACACTGTGAAAATATAACATACCTGCATTGTGACTACATACTACTGTGCAATCCAGTTCTAATAGCATGTGCTATCATGCATGACCTACATAAATTATTTATATTGAGTTAGATTTGACCGTGTATTCACAGTACAATTAATTCAGGCCCTGAGACTGACTCTGCATGGGCATAGGAGTCCAACCACACAGTTAATTGCAGGACGGGGACCTTAATGTGTAACTATTTGTCTTCAAAGTAGACTGTAGCTAAACAGAATGTGTACATAATATATGTATGATTCAGACTGAAAGGTTACTTACAGTACATGGACATGTACTGACATGGCCCATGTGTTCATGTGTAAGCACATGCACAAGGCTAATGTAAATGTTGACATGAAAAACCACTTCATTTTCCTAATCTAATGTGCATCACAGGCCCGAAAGAAGGTTTTTATCCTTAAATTGTGGGAAGTGTGACCTAATTCTTGTGAAACTCATTTTGCAGTGGTTTGCCAAGTTCCTCCATTAATGGGCAATTTATGTCAGTTAATCATTTTGAAACATAGGAATTGCCATAATGGATCAGACCAGTGGTCCATATATCCCAGTCTCCTTTCTCCAACAATGCACAGTGCCAGCTGCTTAAGAGGAAGATGCAGAAAACCTTGTGCAAGACAGATATGGAGTAACGTGCCAATAAAGAAGTTACTTACTAACCCCCATCAGAGGTTTACTTATGCCATGAAGCATGAAGATGTACTTCCCTTCCAAAACTCTGGGGTAAAATCCTGGCCCCCTTAAAATCAATAGCAAAATTTCCATTAATTTCAATGGGACAAGGATTTCACCCTTGGTGTTTTATTATTTTTTGAATTCTTTCTGTCGTAACTTTGCATGTTCTTATTGTCCATATAAATGTCCAGTCCTTTTAAATTTATTTTTAATTTCTTATCATATAACACCCATCACCGCATACAGTGTTGGGGCCCTCTATAAAAGGCAAAAACAACGCTGTGAGTTTATGGCATACTATGCTTATGTACTGGAGCAAGTTCAGTATGTAATCCACTATATTCATGGATTATAAAGACAAAAGGGCCCACTGTGGTCATCTAGTTTGACCTCCTGTATACACCGGCTGTAGAAAGCTATTGAATCTTGTTATGTCTTTGTCTGCAAGATTGAAAAGCCCCTCATTATCAGATATCTTTTTCATATGTAAGTACCTTTACAGAGAGATCAAGTTACCCCTTATCTCTTTGATAAACTGAATAGATTGAGCTCCTTAAGATCTCCAACTCCTGGTGCCTGACACCTGTTCTAACCACTAGGGTTGATGCCCGCTCTAACAAGTAGTCATGACTACCATGTCCTGGTCACTGACACCCATTAGTTACCTGCAAACATAAATTTCCAGCTAGGCTTCTACCCACTCTCCACTTGTGCAAAGAGTTAAGGGAACTCCAAGGAACACAACACACAACAGTGAGAATGCTATGATGATGATATTGTCAAAGATGACAAGTTTCCAAGATCAATCAGTGAATTTAGTGAATAGTCCAATGGACAAACATTTTTCAATAGAAAACAGCTAGAAACCCAAAGATTCTTAAAGGGAAAACACTCAAAGACAGAACTTCACACTAAATGCATCAAAGGAGATTCTCAACCATTAAAAATGATAACACTCGAAAGGCAAGAGTTGTCTCAAAGTAAAATAACCCTTGAAACAGTAATAACTAAGGAGAATTCAGAATGACATGAAAATTGTCAATGATCTAGATCTGTGAAGAAAAGCTATAGGACAACCAGTGAAAAGGGAAATTTCCTTTCAGAGATGTAATATCTTGTAAAACTAAGTAGACCAAAACTTGTTTGCATAAATGATTTGTCAAACAATTTTGAAAAATGACCAAAGCTATAAAAATTTTGATCTCTTCACAGACAATCTGTGAAAAAAGAAAGAGGCAACAGTCACAAAGAATAATTTGATCCACTCTTGCTGACTGAATGCCACCCAACCCCCGCCTCCCCACACACACTGGTTATCCAAACTACTCCAGCTTTAGGGTGGGTTTTTTTGTGTTTTGTACAGCCGGGGACCAGACAGTCACCAGATAAACAGGCAGTCAAATTATTTAGGGCCAGATCCTCTGCTGATATAATCTGGCAAGGAAACTAGGCCAGTTTACACCATCTGAGGATCTGGTCCTGTTTTTATCGGTAGTAGTAACTATTTATTTGTATTATTGGAGCACTTAAGAGCCTTAGTCAATTTTCAATTGCTGGTTTTGGCCGCATGCATTATTGTTGTTATTCTGTATTGTTTTTATTGCAGGAACATCTAGAGGCCAGGGCCCATTGTGCTAAGCACTGAACACACATATAGCAAAAAGCTGGTTCCTGCTCCAAAGAGCTTATGCTCTAAATTTAATACGAGAGGTGGATACCAGCAAACAGTGACACAGCTTTGCACCAGGTAATAAGCAATGGTCACAGTACACCAGCTGCCTCCCCGTTGTTATGGGTTTTGTAGGCATCATGGCATAACTGTAAATAATTCACCTGAAAATTAGAGTCACATACAATCACAAATGATCCATCACTAGAATGACTGAAAGGCCTATAGGAAAACTTTTATATGGGCCATTTGGCTAGCTTCAGGACTGTCCCTTGAGATAAAAAATCACAGAAATGCCCCTCATGGGCACAGTACACATAGTCATTCTTATGAGAGGGAGAAGTTTATGCTCATTGATGAGTATGAGTGAAAAATATTTGGCTCCACTCCTGGTATAAACTCCCACGCATCACTTTGAAAATCCACTCCTATGTGTCCTTTGCACTGATTTTCAAAGTAAAACACAACAGCTTAGAGACAGATGTGCCATTATTGTTTGTGGTTCAAAGGGAGAGAACTGGTTTGGTGGGGAAATAAAATCCATAGTAATAGAGAAAGTACCCAGAAATGTTCTAAGAGAGGATAAGCATGTTCTAAGGTGTTTTAACAATCTTCTGGCACTTCGCCCAGAACTCAGTTGGCACAGTTGTATTCAGCACCAGGCCAGCACTCTTTGAACTTATGGAAACCTAGAGTCATATTTAGGCTTGGCAAAATTCATTTTTTTTAATCATTTCAACAGACAATTATTTAATGACAGTAGACACTGAGAATCAAAGAGGTAAAGTGTTATGAACTGTTCAAACACATTGTCAACATCACATGTCAGAATATACAAAGTACACAAAATATCCTTAAATCAACAAATCCATTTGTAACAATTCTAATTCAAAACCCTAAAGCACTGGATTTTGACTAGAAGAAGTTCTCAAACAGCACTTTTCTTACTTTGGCTGTCTGTACATTTTGATGATCATTGATGCAAATATAGTTATATTTAGCTAGTGGAAAGATCTATGACTTAGGTATAATAACCTGGTTGTCAAGGGCTCCCTAGTATAACTTAATTTTACTGGGGTTTTTGTTTGTTTGTTTGTTGTTTGTACAATTGCTTACCGCAGGGGTTCTGCTGAAAGGGATAGAACAATAGATGGATGGTTTGACAATGTCATTACAGGATGCTGTTTGGGCATTTGTTGCCTAGAAAAGCCAGCGTGCTTTAATCCTCCTCAGTAGTTGGTCTCAGTTTTACATGTGATCTGGACTATCCTCAGTATGCTAACTGGCCCTTACAGAACTGCTATCAATAAAAGCATTTGGTACCAGTCAAAGCACCTAATTTACCATGCACCTGGTTCAATACTCTTTGCAGATTTCAACATTTAACACCAGATATTAGCTAAACTACACATTAATAATTTCATAGGTATTAATTTTAAGGGACACAGACTAATACTGTTTTATTAAGGAAAATAAAAGGCGTTAGCTTAGCAAGTACAGACCCACATCTTTAAGTTACAATGAGCTTAATTTTCACTCACAGAGGTATAAATCAGGAGTAACTCAGTTAAAGTCAATAGAGTTACACTGTTGTAAGATCATTGTGAAAGGAGAAATAGGCCCACTGACTTCAGAATATTAATAACACTGTTATCTTCTTTTCTATTTGAAAATCACACAGGATTATAAAGATCAGTTTCAGAGATAATCTGTCAAATAGATCAGGCTATTCAAAACATTGCGACACACCATAGCTCCAGTCCAGTCTGGATGAGAGTCAATAATAGGTTTATTATTGAAGGGTATGACGCTAGTTCATTAAAACTTTAGCAAGGAAAAGTTCATGGGTACGTCTACAATGTAATATCCAGCTCAGGTGGACATACCCGCACGAGCTCTTATTGAGCTAATGTACTAAAAAATAGTAGTGTAACCACAGAGTGTTCGGATGGGCTAGCCACACAAGTGCGTGCCGAGGGTTCCAGATCACAATCTGGGTGGCTAATCCATCCCACCCTTGCAATGTCACAACTACACTTTATTTTTAGCTTGCTACCTCAATCACAGCCTGTGTGGGTATGTCTATACCAGCTAGAAATTACACCTCCAGTTCCAGTATAAACATATCCTAAGCAAATGAGAATATGAGTGAGAAGGGTTGGCTCATATGATGAAATGAGAGCAGACTTGGACATGCAGAAGAATTAGATGGCCTGGTTAAGGTTGCATTTATATCTACATCTATAAAATAGCAGCAAAGGGGCAAAGCCTGTATAAAGAACACCAATAGGGTTACAGCCTAGTAGTTTTATTTAATAAGTTATTCAAAAGCACGCCTAATACTGTGTTTGCAAATGTTTGTGGATGTATTAAATGCCTATTCACTGAGAAATTGCATTGCACTCTCTCTCTGTAGCAGCTGCTAGCAACACCTACATTCAGGGTTCTACATACAATAGCCCTGAGGTTTAACTCTGTGTAACACCTTTCTGAAAAGACTTATAGAAACAGAACTCTGGCTTCACCAGAAAAGTGAGATACGGTGCAGGAAAAAGAGGCTAATATAGTTACATATAATATTACCTCCTAACCCGTTATACACACTTCCTCCAAGCAGGCCCAAAATTCTTACCTGTTCATTGGTTTTCTGCAAGTCAGTGGCAATAAGCAACAAGAGTGTGCATCTCTCTTTCCTATAAGTAGAACATAGAACCATAGGTTTAGAAGAGACCACAAAGGACATCTAATCTAACCCCCATTGGTAGGCAGTTGAGGAGACCATAGCCATAAAACTAAATACCTTTTCTCTGATTCTTCTTTCCACTCTCTTCTCTTCTCAGACAACCTCCCTTGCTAATAATCTTGACATCTCCTCTGTATACTATGTTCTCAGGGCCATACTTCCAGTGAGGCTTGTCTAGGCATACCTGACAATATCTTCCAACAACAAAAACAAAACCCGGAGAATTAAGTTCCATAACTGTGTAAAATCTCAGAAATGCATTACATTTGCAAACAATGACAAAATTGCAGAAGAAAAATCTGTATGACAATGCAGGGGCTTTCAGGCTGGGAAGGTGGGGAGGGACAGCACCGGGATCTTCATCCTTCCTACTCTAGGCTAGGGGGAAAGCATGAGTATATGACTCCCACCCACACCTACAGGAAGGCTCTGATGAGGTGAGACAAAGCCCTTGGTCTTGCCTAGATTATGCAAACACAATATAAAAACAGAACTTACTGTGTGATTTTATAGGCTAAAACCAATTAATTGTAACAACTCTATACAAATAAAGTGAACTTTGCTGTAGCACACTGACGAGCCCTAAAGAAGCACATCAAGGATTTCAGACTGAGTCCATTAAAAAGAGGTTTATTAATTACAAGGGTAGAAACATATGGCCAAGAATTAATTTCCCACTCCCTTTTATTGAGTATATCATTTTCCATTTTCATTCTTCTTTAAATACCCACAATGGATTATTTCCTTCAAAGTTCATTTCATGCCAGTCTAGACTGAGATGGCTTTCTCTTTGAAGAAGGCTACAGAGCAGAACAGTATTTCACACCTCACTACACACCTGATCCTACAAGGGTTTGAGGCCCATCAACTCCCTCTGACTTCAGTGGAAGTTGAGGGTGCTCAGTACCTAAATAGAGAGTCTAGCATGTTGCAGGACAGAAGCTTAGAAGAAATTCAATGTGAGTTATAAATAGACTTTCTTGGAGCAGAGGAATCGCACGAACCAGAGCTTTTCCATCCATACGGCTTTTTTGGGTCATAGAATTTTGTTTCCTTCCTCTGGACTAAATCAGTTGTTTATAGATATGTCAGGTTTGGACTATGTCTCATCCTGCCTGCTGACAAAAGATTCCTCTTTCCACGGCCGGCTCTACAGTTTTTGCTGCCCCAAGCAGTGAAAAAACTGCCGCCACGGATGGTGGAACAGAGAAGCTGCCGCCGAATTGCTGTCGCAACTGGCAGCACAGAGGGGCTGGCGCCAAATTGCCACCGCTGCGGAAACACTGCTGCCCCTTTCTAACTGCCGCCCCAAGCACCTCCTTGGAACGCTTGTGCCTGGAGCTGGCCCTGCCTCCTTCTCACCTTAATGAGCCTACTGGGGCAGGTCTTCAGCACTTTTAAATAAATTATTAAGTTAAACTCCGTTTTCAGTTACACTACTTGTTAGCATATGTGCAACGTGACCGGGGTTCATAGAATCATAGAATATCAGGGTTGGAAGGGACCTCAGGAGGTCATCTAGTCCAACGCCCTGCTCAAAGCAGGACCGATCCCCAATTAAATCATCCCAGCCAGGGCTTTGTCAAGCCTGACCTTAAAAACTTCTAGGGAAGGAGATTCCACCACCTCCCTAGGTAACGCATTCCAGTGCTTCACCACCCTCCTAGTGAAAAAGTTTTTCCTAATGTCCAACCTAAATCTCCCCCACTGCAACTTGAGACCATTACTCCTTGTCCTGTCATCCGCTACCACTGAGAATAGTCTAGAGCCATCCTCTTTGGAACCACCTTTCAGGTAGTTGAAAGCAGCTATCAAATTTCTCCTCATTCTTCTCTTCTGTAGACTAAACAATCCCAGTTCCCTCAGCCTCTCCTCATAAGTCATGTGTTCCAGTCCCCTAATCATTTTTGTTGCCCTCCGCTGGACGTTTTCCAATTTTTCCACATCCTTCTTGTAGTGTGGGGCCCAAAACTGGACACAGTACTCCAGATGAGGCCTCACCAATGTCGAATAGAGGGGAACTATCACATCCCTCAATCTGCTGTCAATGCCCCTACTTATACATCCCAAAATGCCATTGGCCTTCTTGGCAACAAGGGTACACTGTTGACTCATATCCAGCTTCTCGTCCACTGTAACCCCTAGGTCCTTTTCTGCAGAACTGCTGCCTAGCCACTCGGTCCCTAGTCTGTAGCGGTGCATGGGATTCTTCTGTCCTAAGTGCAGGACTCTGCACTTGTCCTTGTTGAACCTCATCAGATTTCTTTTGGCGCAATCCTCTAATTTGTCTAGGTCCCTCTGTATCCTATCCCTACCCTGCAGCGTATCTATCACTCCTCACTGAATTTGGTCCACTGCTGCATCACTAGCTTCCCCAGCCCAGGTTGGGTACTGACAGTGAGAGTGATATGAATGCTGATCCATGCCCCCCTCAGTTACACTGGTACACCCCATTCAAATCAGTAACGTACCTGAGACCAGAATTTGGCCTATTATGCGGTGTGCAAAGAGAATTTCTCCCATGGTTCCCAAAAGATAGTTATATCTTTGGTTATACATGGTTATAAGTAAGCTACTGTGATATTCTGTACCTCAAAGTAGCACCCTGGACTGCCATATTCACCATTGTGATATGATTATGATATGTTTTGTGCAAAGTATGCCTTGTGAGGTATCATTTAAAAAGTCTTGTCCATTGAACATTGCTATCCTGTTGGATTGTATGTACTATCATTGTCTGCGAAGTTATGAAGTATTGCTATACGTTTAGTACTGCAATATCTGGTGAGTGGGGAATGCCCACAGCTAGCCTTTCATTGGCAACAAAGGAACAACTATCACTTGCCAGACAGGCATTGATGGCCCATCAAGAAGAGTCAGCTCTCCCAGAAAATCCTTAGAGAGAGCATGTACACTATGGGGGCAGCCTAAACCAAGTCACAGTAAGGATCTTTCTAGCAGCTGTAAGAAAGAATAAAAGAGGGACAGTGACATCATCACTGGGCCTGCCCTACCACATCTTAAGACCTGGAAGATCGTCTGTAAGACAAAGACTTTGAACTGGGGAGATTGGTCCCAGGCTGAAAGGGAGTTCTGTCTATGTATTGGGAACTTTGAGCTGCCTGTAACATCTATTAGGGTAAGAGACTGCTTGATTCAAATCTTGCTTAGTCTGTAGAATTTAGACTGCAAATTTATTCTTATTTCTTGTGTAACCAACTTTGGTCTCTATGCCTGCTACTTATAATCACTTAAAATCTATTTTAATAAATCGGCTTTATATTTTACTTAAAACTGTGTGTTTTTGGCTGAAGTGCTTGGGATATCTCAGCTGAGGTTAGCAAGGGCGCTTGCATGTCCACTACCCTTTTATCAGAGTGGCGAACTATTTAATGAGCTTGCACTGTCCAAAGGGGTCTTGAGCAATATAAGATGGTATATTTCTGGGGTACAAGGCTGGGGGCTGGGACGATTGGCTGGTGCCTCTCTCTGTAGATTCATGAGTGGCTCAAGCAGCATTCATGCAATTTAGCTGGGTGTGGGGCTCCACATGCTGATGGCTGAGTGATCACAGCACTTGGAGGGGTTTTGCTGCTTGTTACAGCATTGTGTGAGACAACCCAGGCTGCAGAGTTAAGGGAGCCCAGTGGTCCCATAGTTCCAGGTTGTACCCCAGGGATCCCCTCACAGATACCCATATAAGGGAAATTATAGGAGGGACCAAAGATATATCATGTCCATTGTCCTGGCCACGTAGTCTAATTCTCTTTGCACATTACTGAATGGTGGAGATTCCCTGCTGATGAGGATTATTATATCGTACCTGTTTGTTTACAGAGCACAGAGCTGTTGTAAACACTGATGATGATTCTTGTTAGATACTATGTATTATTAATCTATAACACCTTTTTTTCAGAAATTCCTAGTATAATAGCTACAATACAGCAAAAGCCTACTCTAGAACGTTACTTTATTACGCCTGAAAACAATTCAGAGTCTGCTATAAATAGCAAAGGATTTAAAGCAAAATCTAAAGCATTGTTGAGTAAACCTACATAAGCTGCTATAGCATAGTGGCCTTAGGATGACTTCGTGAACTCCAACAAGTGCCAGCCGAGGATCCAGACACACAGATATGCCAAGCCTGAAACAGAATGGCAACCCTGGGTGCTTATTTTGCCTTTTTGCAGTTCATCAGTGTCATGCAACTGTTGGCTCAGTCAGCAACTGTGTCAGCCCTTGGAATAACAATTACTTATGTAGGTTAGGTACAATGCCAAAAGTGTTTCAAAGAGTAAAATCATGAAACATTATGAACATAAAGACAGTGATAGCAAAGGTGCCCCTTGGCATCATCCACCATAACAACTCGTTTCACCAAGGGTATAACAAGACACCTTTGTTTTCGCCTCCATCGCAAGTCATAAAAATATTGCCCTGTGCAATTTTCTTTCATGTTTAAACAAACACTTTTCTGAGAAGTCATTTTCTCTATTTACAGTAAACACAGGGCTCCCAATTAACTGTTGCCCTGTTCATCTGTCGTTGTTTACCCCAGCGCAAAGTGGTGCAAAACAACACCATTTTGATTTGGTAAATTGCACACTCCCTGTGCGCAGGTGACAATGACTGACAAAGGTGCAGATACTTTAATAAACCAGCAATATGTCCAATATTCTATAGCAAAATCGTATAGAACTATAGTACTGTATAGCATAGGCCTATGTTAGTATAGTCTCTATACTGTTACTAAAATGTAGAATATCTAGAATAGCACTAGAATATGATATATTGGTGGAGTAATATTTATAATTAGTAGTTAAGCACAGACGGGCAGATTCTGGTATCCATACTCAGTATGAGACATTCTGACACCTTTACTTGGTATCAGATGGAACTATTCAAGAAGTTATTACAGAGTGACTAAGAGGCTCAGAATCTGGTCTTTAATTAGTGGATACTAAAGCAGAGTGAGAACTATACCCTGCTAATAATAATTTCAGTTTTCTGGTAAGTGTGATTCTCTGATGGTAGCATTTCTACCAACAATATTCAAGCAAAAGATGACATTTTATTCCATAAGAAAGGTGTCATAGCTAACAAAAATCTGTCTTTGTGTAACACATACTGGCCAGTCAATTAACCATATCAGAATATTGCCATTATACACTGTTTTGTCCTTCTGAACAATGGAGCAAAGAGAACATGATGAGGACATTTGTATGTTTAAGGGAAATCACCAATATTATTAATTACATTTCAATATGCACTGTAGCGTGAGGTTAAATCCTTTCATTAGAGCCTCTGATTTTCTTCTTATGCAATTTTAATTGTCAATCCTATTCCTCCTCTATTTTCCTGCACCAAATTCCTCCCCCTCCTCAAAAACTTATGAAATAAATTCAAGCCATGCTCTTTGCATTACAATCAAGAGTATATCTTTCTTTCTGCATAAACCGTAATACAACTCAAGAGTTTCAGAATGTCTCATTGACTTCAGTAGGAGCAAGATTAGACACCACAGGAACAATGCATGGTATCCCCAAGGCAGTATTAGCAAGCATAAAATCAAAGGGCCATTGGTAAAATAGCCTATATGGGGTATCACTCTTTTTGTAATTTGTTCCCGGCACACGCTGAAAGGAAAGAGCATCCACATGACAATTAAATGATAGAATGATTCATGTGGGCTCTTTTAACAATAAATTATCTATGGATTTCTAAAGACCCCCAAATTCAATTTTCATTATAATCTCACAATAAGCACTGCCATCTATGCTGTTCAGCATTTGACATAAATTATTTGAGGCAGTATGTATTTCATCTTGGTTGATACAAGAAATTACAAGTGGCCTAATAGTTAGTGACAGAAGTTGACATATCAAAGGATTCATAGGAACATAAACAAAAAATAAATCACTGTTTCACTGCCCCTCCCCAAAACTAAATTCCTCGTTTTACAAAGACCATATAATCCTTTCATTTTCAAACAAATACCACTGCATCATTGTTATTCTAACATAAGCTAGCATAAAGCTTACAACAAGGAGCATGTTTAATGTGCTTTTTAATAGCTCTGTTTGAAGGACTTCTTACTGACATCATATCATTGGGGAATCCAGAGGGGATTACATGTGTCAGCCCAATCAATTGGTGGTAATTGTAGCACAAAAGACCTATCTGAGAGCTAACACAGCCACAGTAAACTATGCTCTATATTCTCCTACCTTGTAAAAAAAACAACTGTTAAATTAATTGGCACTAAAAGCATGTAATAGTTATCTAATCTATTAATTTTTAGTTTAATATTAACTAGGGTGTCTCCTATGACAAGTATTTGACCTGCAGAGAAAGAATGGAGTAAGATCACCATTACAGTCTTTCAAGTTAACGAAATAGTTGCTTGAAGAAAAGAGGTGAAGGAATTCTTTAGCTTCTACCTTGTATTCTAAGTTTTTATTTGTTTTCATACAAGTATTGACTTTATGTGGGGCCAGCCTGGTGGTACCTGATGCAGCATGTTCCTTTGGAAACTTGGGAGCTTTCAGCTCAGTCACTGGGACAATAGAGGCTACATTGCCACTTTTCAGATCAGGGAAGGTGCATTAAATGCTCCTGACCTTGATTCAGTTGCACAAGGGGCACTAAGAAGCCATGTGCCAGGCTTCCTGGGTTTTGTTCCTACCTCTGTTACTGAGACACCTGCCTCAGTTTATTCATCTGTAAAATGGGTATATTACTATTCACCCACCTACCTCAGGGTCTAACCAGAGAGATGCTGAGATCCCACAAGCTCTTTTGCAGTCACTGGGAGTTAAAGATGGTCAGCACCTCTGAAGATCAAGGCTTTAGGGACAGACATTGAAGTTTTATACACTGTATGTGCCATATTCTAACTTCAGTTACACTAGTGCAAATCTGCAGTAACTTCATTAAGTCTTCCCCCTGCAGAAGCCAATGGAGTTACTCTGGTTTATGCTGGTGTAACTGAGGTCAGAATCTGGCCCACTGACTCCCGATGGTGTGAGATTAGGCCCTTTCTGCCTTCCGCAAGTCCAAGGCATTTTAGAATATCAACTAATAACAAATATGGCAAAAATTATTTGCCACCTTCTAGTCCTGCAAATGGAGAGGTTTGGGGAAAGCATCATGAAGTGCAAGATAAATGTCACAAATATGTATAATTATTTCATGCTTTTGAAAAATGACAGGTTTGGTAGCTGAAATGATGAATTGATCTTTGATCAAACAATGTTTATTACTGAAGCAATGCTGCTAGATGGGGTGTGGCTGTCACAAGTGGCTAATACACCTGTGAGATTATCAGGCATGGTACCACATCACTATTTTGTGATCACCACACCTCAGACAGGTGCTATAAAGTTGACTATTTAGCAGGTTTAATACAGTAACACATGAGTTAAGTGTTTCATAAAGATAAGGGCATTTTCTCAGAACAGTCAGTCACCAGGTAATCTGAATTATCTCCTGCTGTATTCCAAATAGTTTTAAAATGAGAACACTTTTTATTTATATGGAACCCTACCTGCCAAGACTTTCTAAATACCTCCCAAAACAAACAGAAGATATTAAAATGAACCAAAGTGATCTCAGAGGGCAAAACTTTCCAAAGAGCCAGATCTGCCATGAGACAGGCAACACCCATTTTTGTTCCTTCATTTCCATGGAAGTAAAAGCCAACACAGGGTGTCAGAAATTGTGTAATGTGCATGGATCCAAGCTTGTTTAGGGTCTTTAGAGCCAGATGTTCAGAACTAAAATTACATGCAATTTCATGTGCAAAAATACACACCCATTTGCATGCACAGTTACTATGACTGAACAAACAATTGTGATAAATTGAATGTGCCAAAAAGTTGTTGCAACCATGCATGCAATCATGGGAAATGAGTGCACAAATTAGGTGTGTGAATGCAGTTCTGAAAATCTGGCCCATAATGTTAAACCTTAAATTCAGTTTCCATCCCAACAGGCAGCCAGCACAATAAGCCAAACAGTGGCAGAGAAAATCCCACTGCCCAGCCCTAATAGCGACACTGATGCTTACTGTGCTAGTAGCAGGTAAATGGCATATTATGTAGTCAGGCAGCCCAGTCCAACCCAGAGAACACTGAAGTAGTCTTTGGGCATTAAACATGGCCTTGTGGTGAAAGCACAGGACTGAGACCGGAGATCTGGCTCTGAGGCAGACTTCCTTAGGTAAGTCACCTCTCTGTGTCTCCATTTCCTCATCTCTGAAAAGAGCAATTCAAATAATAATAATTGTTTCTTCACAGGACTTAATTCATGGTTGTGAAGTGCTTTCATATTTTTCAATGGAAGACTCGGTGAAAGGGCAGTGTATCATTATTAGACCAATCAAAGGCATGTGTTGTGGTATTCAGGACAGTGTGTGACAGACCAGGCTGCAGTCTGGAAATACTCTTTCAATGGGAAAACCGTCCCTTGATTTTACAAGAGACTCAAGAATTTGTGCAGATTGTCCACACAAGCTCTATTCAACAGGTGTATTTAAAGAACATGGGGCCATTGTTAGGATCAGTTAGTACTCGTTCCCATGTTTTGAATGAGAAATGCCATCTCCTGGAAAGGATTCTATCTGCAAAATATGATCCTACATTGAACAACCCTAGGAAAACTTGCTGGTTAAACAGAATTCATGGAGTATATCATTTGGTGAGTTGGGTGGTTTTGTTTCTGGTTCCTGGTTGGGTGACCAATTTTTTTTAACAGGAGCGTTAATGAATAGCAAACAGTGAATGAGACATTTATGAAATATTCAGGATTTGACTACCCTGTGGGAGGAAATGCTGCCTTTTCCATGTACCTGTGGCTTCAACACTTTCCCTTTTTTCCCCTAGAAGAAATTGAGGATATGGTGTGGTGGCAAGATTACATTTTAATGTTCTCCCCTTTCTGTTTAATTGGTTCATAGAAATTCCTTTCTCTACCCCTTTGCAAGGTTTCTGCACTCAAACACACCTTGTGTCACTTTTTCCACAAACTCTACCCTCTAAACCAAGGGAGGCAGCTAATTCCAAATCAGAGACAAAAAATTAAAGTTATCATATTTCAAGACCATTAGAGAAGTCAAATAGTTGTAGAACCTCTTCTTTGAGGTTGCTGTTCTCTTCAGGACTACTCCCCACCCAGCCTCTGCTGGCCAGCGTGTAGGTGAGTGGGGCTATGGACTATCTGATACCCAAACAGGCACATGGAGAGTGCAGTCCCTTGCATAGGGACTGCAGTTGTGCCTGGCTACTGTACACCCTTCCTGTATACCTTCTCCCTGTGCTGTTGCAGAGCAGCCGGGCACAATCTAGCCCATAAGTTGGGGGAAATGCATTGAAATGGGCCCCGTTTTACAGTTAGATGTTGAATCCACTTTGTCTCACCCACTCACTCCCTTCCCTTGTCTTTCCTCAGAGATTTCAGTACAATCTAAGGCTCATACTGTCTTTTGCCATGACAATGGGACCTCAACCCCTCCCATGGTGTCTCTCATCTCCATTGCCTGCCTCCCCCAAAAATGAAATCATGAGGAGAAAGTGATCTCATTCTTTGTTGTCTTTCCCTCTTACAAAAACGACACAATCATCCTTTAGGCCTGCTCCTCACAGAAAGCTGAATACCGCGTTCCCGCTTCCCCAAGAGAGCCACTGCATTGGGTGAAAGTCAAAGCTTGTGAGCTTGTTCATCTCCATCCAGGTTAATAGTGTGCAGGTGTCCAACCACTATGGATGGGGATCATAGACCTGCTCGAATACGTGTGACTAGTGTTATAGCCTATAAGAGGTAGCATGGTCCAAGGGGCAGGTGCTAGAGTGGGAATCAGGAGACGTGGCCATTGACTGGTTGTGTAATCTTGGGCAAGTCACTTTGCCTCTCTGTGCCTCTGTTTCCCCATCCCATCCTTTGTTTCCCTTGTCTATTTAGACAATGGGGTGGGCAAACTATGGCCCGGGGGCCACATCCGGCCCTTCAGGCATTTTAATCCGGCCCTCAAGCTCCCGCCGGGGAGCAGGGTCTGGGGCTTGCCCTGCTCCGCACCTGCCATGGCTCCCAGAAGCAGCAGCATGTTCCCCCTCCAGCTCCTATGCGTAGAGGCAGCCAGGGGGCTCCACATGCTGTCCCTGCCCCAAGCACCGCCCCCACAGCTCCCACTGGCCGTGAACCACGGCCAATGGGAACTGCATGGGCGGCGCCTGCAGAGGGGGCAGCACGCAGACCCCCTGGCTGCGCCTCCACATAGGAGCCGGAGGAGGGACATGCCGTTGCTTCTGGGAGCTGCTTGTGGTAAACGCCACCCAAAGCCTGCACCCTTGACCCCTTCCTGCATCCCAGCCCCCTGCCCTATCCCTGTTCCCCCTCCTGCCCTCTGAGCCCCTCGGTCCCAGCCCAGAACACCCTCCTGCACCCCCAACCCTCATCCCCAACCTCACCCCAGAGCCTGCACCCCCAGCTGGAGCCTTCACCCCCACACACGCACCCCAACCCCCTGTCCCGCTCTGGAGCCCCTCCCACACCCTGAACTCCTCATTTCTGACCCCACCCTAAAGCCCTCACCCTCTCCTGCACCCCAACCCCCAATTTCATGAGCATTCATGGCCTGCCATACAATTTCCATACCCAGATGTGGCACTCAGGCCAAAAAGTTTGCCCACCCCTGATTTAAGCTCTTTGAGGTAGGACTGTCTCCCATTATGTGTATCTACAGCACCCGGCTCAATGAGAGCACCAGTCTTGGTTGAGGACTCTAGGTGCTACGATAAAACAAATCATGAATAGTAAGATAAAAGCCTCCATACTTCCAGCACTAAGAGAGAGCCTCCTTTAGCTCAAGAGGTCATTGCTCAATTTTTGAGCAGAAGATCCTGATATCTCTTCCCCGTAATGTGTGCATGCAGTTTCTCTGCCCTCAGCACTATCCATTGTTGATGGAAATGGATGTATTCTAGGATGAACCATTCAATGCAGATCAACACGCAAGTTAAAGAATTAATGTTGTGAATATCTAGCATTTCTTGCTAGTGATAGAGCATCAGCTGCTCTTGTGATCATCAGAGTAAAAAATTAGGCACAATGGCAGAAACAGGAATCAAAAACTTACAAATAAATAAAAATTAACCAAGTATCTGCTTTAACTGGGAAATGTGAAGTGCTAAGTATCTCTCCTGTACGCATAATAGTTTCGCTTTAACTTGCTCTGAACAGTGAAAGTATCCTCAGAGTTAGAAGTTTCTTACATTCTTCCCTGGTGATTTGTTAGTGCTCTTGAGTGATAAAAATCATGATTTTCATAATAAGTGGAGTTACTGAAGTATGTTTGGAATGTGAAAGAAGTGTTGAATGCATGGGGTTCATCTCATTCCAGCCAGAGAGCCTTTACAATGGAATGAAAGGCTAAAATGCAAAGTACAAATTATTCCTTGTCCTTCACAAATGTCTGCCCTGGCTGATCCCTTTAAGACTGCAGTGCACCATTTGTTTCATTACTATACTAGTAAGATTGCACTGTTTGAACCATGGCATCACACTATATTGACATTAACACTAAATTGCTAAAACTTTCAGAATAAAAAGAATAAATGACTATTCTCCACTTGTCTGAAAAAATCTAGGTCTGCGTAACATTGGTTTTGTTTTGACTCTGGCATGCTTGCAGCACCTGGATATTTCTGTCCTGAAGCACAGATCTTCTGCATGACACACTACGTGGGTTGGCTTCATGGAGTTCAGTAATTATTTTATATTGCTAAATGACAGTAAGTAGGGGCAGGCGGATGGACTTGTGAGACTGGTGATCTGGCTTCAATTCTTGGCTCTGCCATGGGCTTCTTGTGTGACAGTAGGCAAGTCATTTAATCTCAGGTGTACCTGATTTCATAATCTTCTCCTTGTATGTTGTATCCCTTTCTTACTTTGTCTATCTTGTCTATTTAGAAAGTAAGCTCTTCAGAAAGAACATGGACTAGTATGTGTTTGTACAGTGCCTCGCACACTAGAGCCCTGCCTCTAGGCACTCTGTAATACAAATTATTACAAAAAATAATGGTTAGATATGTGCTCACACAGAGCCTTAATTCCATAATTACAGGGTTAACTGTCTCAGTGGAATGAGTAGTCTGAATGGGTTTCTATTTGTATTGGCCAGAAGTTCTTGGGAACACTAATAAGTAACACATTAGCTGCAACTAGAGTTCAGGACTTCTGCCCCTCTGTGTTTAATTAGTCTGGAGACAGCTTGAGAGATGGTATTAATGATTCCATGTATTTAAACTGGTTAAACTGCTGTTTCAAATATGTTCTGAAATATGTTCATATAACTTCTATGTTTCAAATATAAGCAGACCTCTGGGCTCAGGCTGCGTAAGGCGTTCTATGGCAGAGTTGGGAGTGGAACCAGAGTCTCCTACTGTCCTACCTTTTTATTTTAACCACAAGACCAGCCTTCAGCCTCAGCAGAGCCACTATTCATGAGCTGTGCTGCTCACTAGAGCTGAACTAGTAACTCATAAGGAATAATTTACATAAAAGCAAATGCCTCAAAATCCGAGTTGTTCACAAGCTAATGGACAGACATCTTTTGCTACATAAGTTGAAACATCACATTTTTCCCAGAGCTCATAAAAAAATGGGAAAAAATGTTTGGGGAAAATGAATGCAGTTTTTCACCAAATGTTTAAATGTTGATGAAAAATAGTACTGATTTTTTAAAATTTCAATTCTTGTCACTAGAGCTATAGTTTGCAAACCACGAAAAAAGACACTAAACATTCATTACATTTTTCTTTATATTTTTTCCACAGAAATTGACCAAAAAATCTAATTTTGCAAACTTTCAACTCAAATTTTTCCTCATGGTGACCTTGCTTGCAGATTGCATTGGTGATGGTGGCCTAGTGAGGATGGTGTCACTTATTTAAAGTTTATCCAATCGATATAATGTACTCTCCCTTACTTTAGAATTTATTTTTTTCTGTTCACACAGTTCAATGGCACATTACCTAGAATTTAGGAGGGCAGAAAGGGACTTGGAAACCATATCTTACCTTATGGAAAAGTCCTATGAAATCTCATAGAAAATGGTAACTTTCTGATAGCATTCTGACATCACATAGAATTTGAGAACATTATATTTCTGATACACAAACAGATAAAATTATTATTACAACAATCTCCTTTTCTATTCAGGTCTATAGGTTTTTAGAATAGTTTCTATAGAGCTCTAAAATATTTGTAGAATGCTATTTGTCTCCTTCCTATTGAATTCCATAGGATTTTCCATATGGATTAAATTATATTTTTGACAAAACACAGTGTAGCTGCTCCTCTGTTTTACTAATGGCCTGTCTAAAAGGGGAAACTTAGGCAAATTAAACCAATTTAATTTTTAAATGGATTAGTTAAACCACATCAAACCCCTGTTTACTGAACTAAGCTAAACCAAATTAAGGTCCATTTAGTGCTGAATAAAAGCATGCACACAGGGGTTTAATATTGTTTAATTAATCCTCTTTAAATTCACACCTTTAGTTAACTTGGATTAATTTCCCGAGTGTTACCATGTAAACAAGCCTTTAGGATGTTCTGTTCAGATTATCTAGGTTTATCTTATATTGGGATGAAGGATGGTATTTTGGTTAAACCATAGGAAATCTGGGTTCTATTCCAGCTCTGCCACAGTTTCTTCAGCAAGTCCAGTAACCTCTTCATGCCACATTTTCCCCATCAATAGAATGGGAAGGGTAATACCTAACTCTCAGGGCTGCTTTGAGGCTATAAATTCAAAGAGTTAAACTATTATTAGTCCTTCTATTATTGGGCTACTCCCTTCTGCATGTAGTTTTATATTCAATTCACCCTCATTCTGAGAATTCCATATGTGATAACACCCCAACATGTATTTTCTAAAAGTATCTGACAAGATTCCAGTTTGAGCTTGCATTTGCGGTCAAATGCTTTCAAGATTGATCCTTTCTCAGTCTCTGAAGTTCACCCACACAATTACCTCTGCTGTTCAAAGCAACACAGGGCTTATGAGGAAATAAAGAACAACAAAGGATTCCCCAGAGTGCCTTGGGAAACCTGAAAAAGTGTTACTCTTCTATTTCATGTAGTGGTGGTAATTCATCCCACATTAATGGCAAAATGCTGCTCTCAGATCTGCATGGCAAGGCTAGGCTAGGCTATTCTGTTCTTCCTACAGTAGATGTGTGAACTCTAGCTCCCATTAGTTCCACACAGGTAGGGAGAATAGAATATGGGATCTGTGTAGACCTGAGAGCAGAATTTTGCCCTACAGAGATATGAGGAAATGTGCAGGCAAGCAGGGACATCTCCATCCAAATACACAGACAGATCTTCTGTAAACTACTATAGCTATGTCGACTTCAAACTATGCCAATTTACAGCATTGGAGGATCTGGCCCAGAGTGCTTTAACAGTGAGGCATCCATATATAAAAACAACACTTTTCGGCTATTGCAATTGTAAAATATACAATATGTTAACTAATGCTAAGTTGTATAATAACAGTATTACATTAACAGTTTCCTTTACAATGGTTAAAAATCAGTCTATGACTTGTATATCCCTTATTCTCTCCTTAGCTTCCATTATCCCACTTCCAGCACTGATCTTACTTCTACCTGTATTTCTCTTCCTTCACCTACTTTTACTAATTAGGGATAGTTATCTTTCCTGCTCTTGCTTCTTATTTCCCATCTGGACTAAAATCCTTTTTTTAAAAAAGTTTCTGTTTTTGAGAAGATTTATATATAAACTTCTTGGGATCAGTTTTGACCTACATCTTCTTATACCAAAATAATAGGCTTTTCCTTACTTGGTGCTTAAAATGTTTTTCATTTGACAGATGATTCTGTCATCTACACTTTCCTTCTCAGCCCATCTGTTAAAAAAAACATTACAAGGAAAAGTAAAGTCACCTATTGGCTACAATCCGTTTACACTGGGCATACAGCTTTATGAATCAGATAAGAACTTTGTGTGGTAGCACTAAAAGCTTTATGTATCACGACATCAAAGCAGCTAGAAGATGAAAGGGCATATTTTTGCATCATAAACAAAATTTACATATTGTGATATTCCAAGAATCTTTCATTTAAACAGGTGGAAAAACAGGTAAGTAGGCACACATGTAAAGCAAAGTCTTACTTGTGGTTGATGATTAAATTTTATATGGCTTTGATATAATCACTGCAATTAAGTACAGTGATGAGCAAGGACTTGTTTTGCTCTTTATAGGGTACACATTGTTTACTAATCCCTAGTTTATACAATAAATCTATCATCTTTTTGGGCACAGCTGCAAATAAAATTTTAAAAGGACAATTTTCATTCTGTGGAACAAATTTCAGACTTTTTCATCTCTTTTTCTTTCTTTTTTTTAAGACATGCTAACTTAAAAGAAACAACTTTTACGTTCAAACTTGCTGAATGCAAGAAAGCATCACTTTGCAGCTGATATTTTAAATTATAATTGCCACCTTTTGTCAAGCTCTCAAACAAGGTATATGTAATGTAAACATAAGCTGAAGAGCCATTTACCATTCCGGTTGAAGGTAACTATTAAAAACTGTGAACAGTGACTCAATCATAGCAAATCAACTCACTGCAATTTTCACTTTTCCTGATTTTAAGCATTCATCACCACTTGTACTTCACCCTTGAAAAGAAGGGCAAAGAGACAAATTACTTTAATTAGGAATTAGTTGTGAGAGAATGAGGTGTTCTAATTATATCTAGAACCTTTTAAATAGTTTTACTCAGGCTTATTTGATTTCTTAATTACTGAAATAGAAAAGCCACGCACAAATTGCACAGGCTTTGAAAACATAAATGCTGTCATTCATCTGATATTATGGATTAGTGTACAATGAACAGTGGTAAAGCAATAACACCTCCAAGACAGCACTTGCATTAACACAGGATACATTTTTTGTTGAAACATTAGATAATCACCTCTTTCCATATCTCAACATATATAATTTTATGCACTATGATGTGAAACCATAGATGTGACAGGCTATAATGGTTTATTTATGAGACATTATTCTTTAATGCAAGAATACATGAGGTTAAAGATCCCATTTCCACATATATAATATGTCGTGCTCTGCATCTGAGCTCTAATTGAGCTACAGTAGGCTGTAAGTTTCATTTACTATAAATATAATTACATATGTATATGTTTTATGGAGATCCCAGCAACTAAGATTTCTCCACAACTTTAAATTCATTGGGGCCTTCAAAATTTTCTATTTCTTATTTCTTCTCTGACTCAAGTGAGCATATAACTTACTTATATGATTAGTGGCTCAGTATAAAGGAGTTTGGACCACAGTATTCATGAGTAGTTTACCACACCATCCTCTGTAGTGTATATACCATGTATTTTTTTAAATCTATTTTAGAAATGGTTTAGAAAGTTTTAAAATTAATCATCAGAACTATTTTGTGTCCTTCCACCTGTAAAGCTATTTTGCCTTAATAGCATGAGTCTAATTGTACAGAGATCAAAGAGGAAGTCCTACTCAAATTTAGAACATCTTCATAAATGACAAACACCTTCTTTAAAAAATAAGGAGTGGGATGTTAAAAGCTTTCCGTATCAACTCTTCTTCCAGAGTAGTCTATAACCAACCCAGACCACTTTTGAAAATATCACCCAAACATATTAAGCCTTTGAAGATTGATATCTTATGACCACTCACATCTAGAAGAAACTGCTGGGTTCCAGTGGAAAACCTTGACTCTCTTCTTCCTAACAGAACATTCCTGTGTCTGTGTCATGGCTGTCTCCTGTATTTGCTATGTATTTTATAGGCTTATCTATGGCTCTGACCATTGTGGTGTCTGAGTGCCATTGGGCTAAGTATGTATCAGAAACACTCCATATTATAAAAACTAGGTACACATAAAAACAGAAGGAAAAACACATAGGGTGGATTTTCTGGTCCGCCATGTTCCTTACTCACTGTAAAGTGAACTTAAATAAAGTTTTTTGGGGAGGCAGAGGAAAGGGAGGGAAGAAGAGGGCCAGTCTTGTGCCTCACATTTCATAGAAAAGCTATTTTAGAAATACTTTAGTCAACCTGTGGAACTCATTGGGAGGGGATGTTGTGAAAGCCAAAATTAATCTGGGTTCAAAAAAGAATTAGATAAGTTCATGGAGGATAGGTCTATCAATGGCTATTAGCCAAAATGGTCAAGGATATAACCTATGCTCTGGATGTCCCTAAGCCTCTGACTGCCAGACGTTGGGACTGGACAACAGGGGATTGATCACTCAGTAATTGCCCTGTTTTCTTTATTCCCTCTGAAGCATCTGGCATCGGCCTCTGTCTGAAGACAGGATACTGAGCTAAATGGACCATTGGTCTGACCCAACGTGGCCATTCTTGTGTTTCCTATGACACATTGTTTGATCACCAGTCATGGGCCCATCACAGCTTAAAAACCTCTATTTCCACAAAACAGAAGTCCCACATGCTGCTGCCTTAGCCTTCTGTCAATGCCTGCTCAAACAGACGGGCTTTGTCACATACCTGGAAGGTCAAATTGGGCTATTTCAATTGTTCAGGATGTTCCCTATTCAGTCTTTTCATCACCTAGTGAATCAGACAACCAAGCAAATTACAGTTGTGGTTTCTAGCTCCAGAGCAACCAAACATCCTCTCTACGGGCCTGGTCCAATACCCATGTTAATCAATAGCTGTGTTTCGGAGAGTGCTGAATAAGGCCCTGTGGGAATAGTTAGAATCTCAGGTAGATCGGAATGTGCTTTGGTATGTTCCCTCAGAGAGGCCATGGAGACACCTTTTCATGTTCTACAGCACCCAGCTGGAACACTCCTGCATTGAAGCAACTAAGCAATTGCCAATTGTGACAAGGTAGTTTATGGCTAGAGGAATAAGATTTTGCCATAAACACTGGAATTTCTTTTAGCAAAGATTCAAAATGAATCTGTATGAACATTCGGAAAAGAACTTATGATGCCTATGTTTGATTAATAATATCGGAGCAGAAGTTCCCAAACGATGGTTGTGGTTTGCAGAGAGCTGGCAGGTCATGTTGTGCTGGTTCTCCTCATTGCTTCCAACTACTGAACAGCATTAACAAAAGCTTAAAATCCATTAAATATTTCCCTCAAATTACTTTTCAATGTAATCAATTGCTGTAGCTGTCACAGGGATGTTCCTTGGTTGCAAATGACAGATGAATTGTTTCATGATATTGTCCACCTTATGAAAAGGTTTAGAATCCCTATAATAGAATATCAATATTTAAAGCAACAGAGGACAAAATGATAATTGTGATGTGTCATTTCCAAATAGAGATTACAATGCTTCAGCCATACAACAGTCATTTTCCCACTTAATAGGCTCACTGGAATTTTTCAGGAAAGAAAACAAACACCTTTGTTCCAAGGAACTCAAGAGGCTGA
Source organism: Chelonia mydas (assembly GCF_015237465.2). NCBI lineage: Eukaryota > Metazoa > Chordata > Testudines > Cheloniidae > Chelonia > Chelonia mydas. Next base: position 243,262,363 of record NC_057850.1, on the reverse strand, counting down.
AGAGAATGAGCAAAAAAAAATGGTCCTATTTCCAAAAGTTGTTAAGGGAAACTGCTCTTCCCAAAATGCTTTTTTTTTTTTTGTTGGGTGGTCGTCTTCTTGGGGCTCAGAAGCTCCAATGAGGGCCTGTAAGGTTATAATGAGTTCTTCTCCATTTTGCAGAATGAAAAGTCAGTAGACAATTAAACCCTACCCCTTTCCATTCCCAGTTATTGCACTGCTACATTTCCAGGTGTTCCCAAGGTTAGAGAAATATCATTTGGTATTTTACAGTGATCTTTCCCTTTCAGCATAAATATATATATGAAGAGGACTCCAGGATACATCCATCATTCCCTATTCTCCCTCCTTTTATGTTTCATCTCTCATCTTGATACACTTTCTCCAGATAGGAGGCCTGTATATGGCTCTCTTTGGAGTCCAGCAATTACACTCCTTCAGTTAGATGGAGGAGGTCAATAAGGAAAGACATTAAGGACACCCTTCTCCCTGGGAACAGTGTGCACAGCCTCTGGAGCTGTTACAGCTCTTGCCAACCCAGTAAATGAGAGATTTCGTCATATTCATTTTAATATCTTTCAAATGGCTGCATGGATGGCTCGCAGTCCTGGTAGAATATACACGACAGGGTAGTCAGGGAGTGTGTATTGGGAACAAGTGTTTTTCTTGGCATGGACTTAGCATGCCATTTGTTACACAGTGAGATTTTTTGTAAGAATTCTACTCAGTACAGTAGCAGATATCAAACATTGTCTTGTGTACATTGAAGCAAAAGAGTTTTTTAAATAAGGGATTTCCCATTGCCCATAATACCATATATGGTGGTACCTGCTTGCCCTGGAACAATTTGTATAGTGAGGGTGCTGAGAGCCATTGAACCAAACTGTAAACCCTGTAGGTAATGGAAACCACTTTGAGCCGGGGGTGCGACAGCACCCCCAGAACCTCTAGTTCCAGCACCTATTCCTGAACCACTGTAATAATGTCTGTCAGTATCTCCATTATGTAACACCTCTCTTTCCCCTGCTGTTATTTCCAGAGGTTTATACATCAGCTGAAAATAAAGGGATCTGGATTTAATGTTGTTCTTTAAAACTTCAGCTGAGTGCAAAGCTTTTTCTGTCTCTCTTTCTGTCTCGCTCTCACACACATACAGAGAGAGAGACAAGCACAACATCTGATTTCCCAGACTGACTCATTTCAAATATAAGAATCCTCAAACAAAAGGAGTTTTATTTTCAGATGTTTTTTAATTCCTCTTAAAACAAAGCTTCATGTTCTAACTTTTAAAACTGAAATGTTTAAATCCATTAGTGTACATTGTGGATTAAAGTCTTTGGGTATTTAAAAAGAAAAAAACAGTTATTTAATTTTAACATAGTGTCTACTATGCATACAGATACACTAGATTTTGATAAATATTTCATAAGGAGTTTTAGTGAACATGCAGCATCTGCACTTACGCTATAGACCCAAATGACTTCTTGTCCATGGTGACAATGATTTCTAACCTAAGGCATCTCTAAGCCAAATTTGACATGATAGCCTATAACTCCTCCTTTGGAGCGACCACAGCCTGAGTCAAGAATTAGCATGCTCAAGAAGTTCCCAGGATGGCTTTAGCATTACAAAACATAATAGCTCTGCAATAATGCACATATTAAAAAGTCCCCAAGTATGCATTTACAAGTAGTGTCTAATACACTTCCTCTGAGATGGTAATGGCTCCGAAGGAGTTGTCATGATCTCAGTGGAAAAATACTAACATAATATGGAATTTCAGAGCTAGCCATTGAGATCTAGACTTTAATGATAAAGTAAGTTGTGAATGTTTTAGTTCTCTTGAACATGAAGGACCAGCATAAGAATATCATTACTTGGGCGAGGGTAAAGATTGCACAGCTAACTTCTATGCAGCTTCTCAACACTATTTAAACAATACACTTTGATGCTGACCTGAAATAACTCTGCTGTTCCAGTCTTGGCCTCCTCTTGAGTGGCATCAGCGAACCATGCTGAATTGTGGCAACCTGTCTGGTGGCCAAATGTGGACAAGTGGGAATTAGCAGAAGATTAAACAACTCTTTTCTACTAACTCAGAATTGATGGAGGGAACAATTAGGGTAAATTAAGAGCCATCCTAAACCTTTTTCACAGTTCAAAGTTCTTGGTTTTGAAGAAGTTCTTTTTATGCCACATTAGCTTCTTCTGCTCTTGTGGAAGAAGATGTGGTCTTTGCACATCTGCTATGCTGCCTCATGCACTCAAGATGTACTCAACATCTTGTCCATAAAGCAACCTTCCTCTCATATTTCAAATCCCTCCTTACAACGTATTTCATACAGAAACACTTCCCACTTTCTCCTCCTTACCTGTGACTTTGTCTTGTCTGTTTCAGACTGAGCTTTTTCCTATATGTTTTGTAACACCAGGGCTGAAATCCCAGCCCCAATGGGGATGTCCACACTGCAATATAAGCCTGAGCTGACATTCAGGCTTAAGACCAAACTCCTCTTCCATCTACACAAAAATCTCTCAGACTTGAGCTCAGACCTCGAACCCTGTAGGAGTGGAGGGTCAGTGCCCAATTCAAGCCAGGATCCAGGGTTTGAGCCCTATTGCTCTGCAGTGTTGATGCAGCCCCACTTGACTCAGATCCTGGGAGTCAGCCAAAACTATCCCCACAATCCCATAAGCCAACCTTCTTTGTCCTCTGTAGCCCAAGAATCTCCAATCGACTCAAATGAAAATGGAAGCAAACTCTCTTGGTGTACAGCAGCAGTTCAGGGAGTCAGCATTAACCCTTCCACTGGCTTCTGACCACCAATTTGCAAACACACCATCAGAGAGCCTTCTGGGTTTATAATGGAGATGGACCAGAACAAGCCTTTTGCAAAGCACGCTGCTTAGTGGTCATGGGAGCACAGCCAGATTTGGGTGAATCTCCGGTGTGAGGCCAGCAAAACTGTGGACTTTCGTAAGACTGCCAGGAATGACCACGCATACCAGCAAATATCAAAGAAGCTGACATCTTTGCAAACTTATTAGACCAGTGAGCAGGGCAGGGAGTGGATTAAGCAGCTCAAGAGTGAATACCAGAAAACCAGGGACCAGAACCGCACTTCAGGCAAATCACCAATATCATGCCCATTTCATAAGGTGTTTGACCAAGTGCTGGGCACTGTGCCCATCACAGAGCTAGCCCTGGTGCATGATGACCTGATCAGCTGGGATGGTGCGCTGCTGGCCCCAGAATCCAGCATGGGAACTGGTAGCCAGCAGCAGGCACCAAGTGAAGACCATTAAGTCACTCTGTTGCTGAAACCAGTCCCAGAGCAGGCTTTCTGGCTCCATTTTAATGTTCATTAATACAATAATAGGAGGGACTTCCACTCTATGAACTGATGCAAAAGTTGTGAGAAGCCACAGCCAGCAGCATGTATCCACTAATGGCAGATTGTATACTGGCACCTTGGTGTCTTCTCTGCCACTCCACTCCACCACATGGGATTCAAAATGGTGCCCGGGAAATACAAAGAGTGGAGAACACCTTGAAAGAGTATTTTTACTGGAAAAGCACAGAATTTTGCTAGTGCCATTCCTGTTTCTTAAAAAGAATAAACTTATATTGCTGTGCTTTAAGTTTACCACTCTGTAACCACTCAATGGTCTATGGTTCCCACCTGGGAACAAACACAACGAGGAGTCCTTGTGGCAGACTAACACTGCTACCCCTTTGAAACCTGTCACCTGGGAACAATGAACTCTGAGGGAAGGGGAAAGTGAAAATGTGTTCCATTTCCAAATCTAGTCCATTTCAGTTAGAGGCAGGCCATGCAGGCCATGGGTGACAAAATCATTTGTCCCAAGTACAACTAGGGTTTTAATATTTGTCCAGAAATGTGCTGGGGGAGGGGAGAAGAAAGGCTGTGAGGTTCTATGTGTTTGCGTGCAGCCATAACAGCATAAGCCATGTGGTAGCTAACACCTGTTGGTTTCCTCATGAATTCTGATCCAATCCCAGGTGCTGATAGCTGCAAAGGTTTCCTGAAGCAGGAATTTCAGCTAGGTAGTCACATTGCGGGAAAAGGCATATTTCCAGGGCCACCTTGACAGCTGACCAGCCCACTACACTCACAGATGTGATGGTCAGTCACTATAGATTTGGCTATTTCAGCTGCATAAACTGCAGGTTTCCCACCAACAGCTTGTAATAACATCTCCTTTTCTCAGCGGGGCACCACAAGAACAGATATGTCCTCCAAAATGTGAAAGACCTGAAATGATTGAAAAAGCTTTTGAAGCAAAACTACTCACCACCCGTTCCCCAACCCAAGTAGCTATGCAATTTTTCTAAAACAAAACCAGCTTTGAATTTTTAACTTACCATTGTCTCTGTATTTCTTTAACCACCATTAACCAAGCTGTGTCCAAGGAGATTCTGTGGCCTGGAGCATCCCTTCCATGATATACTGAAGTTCAGTTTTGAAATGTACTATTCCATGTCCTGGAAATTCTACACGAATATTTTCTGTGCTCCTCCACTGAGCTATCTGAGACAATAACCCGCTGTGTCTTGTCCTATTGCAGCCCCTTGGCTTCTACTGGCTGCTGTACCTCCACGGCTCACCCACAATACAGTACAAGCCTGGCCCAACGTACCTTCACAGACCGTTCCAAGCAGAAGCACTTCCACGGTAAACTTATGGTTGAAGTTCTGGAGAGGGCCAACAAGAAGTTCCAGTGCCAGAAATAGACGGACTTATGACTAGAGGAAAAGCCTGCCAAGAGGCAGGAGGGAAGGCTGAGGCTTGCTGCACAGCTTGAGGACAGGGTTTCGGTGCAGGAGCAGGCACTTGCCATACAGTTCCCGGAACAGGAATGGTGGCTTAGGGAGGAGGGAAGAACTCAGCAGAGAGAACTGTTGGAGTGGTTCATCTCAATCATGGCTGCAAGCATACAGGTTCCTGCTGCCTATCCCACACCACCGCCTTATTCCCCTGTGATGTACCCTCACTTCAGAAACAGCTTGAAAACTCTATGGCTGGGTGGCACATGCGATCAGGCCCCATGAGCAGCTGGGCAGGGTAACTTAGCCCCATGAAGTCCTCCATCTTGAGCCCCTATCCTGTGGATGGCCCCACCCCTGTGCCAAGTGCACAGAAATTGGGGAGTAAAGGCAAAGGAGAACCAGGGGCCGGGGACATGCACTGGTAGGGAGTTTCTGTCACGTTTGTGCTTGTTCATGCACTTCTTTAATTTTGTTTTGGAAAGGTTCTGTTGTAATGTCAGCAGGCGGGCCTGGCAATGGGTGAATCTTGTACTGTTTTATTACATGTTTATGAATAAAGCTTTTTATGTCATCAAGAAAATTTATTGCTATCACTGCATCTCATCATACAATCAGTATTTGACATAATAAAGCTAAACACTTGATCAGGAACAATTAGGAATTAGTAAGCAGACACTATTCCTTTGTTAGTTAGGTAACAGCAATGCACATCAATCACTTCCTTATATGAATCATCCCGCACTCTCACTCCATTTCATAAGTCATCATGTCATTCATAAGTACATTGCATGACAATCAAGCCCCCACCCCTTCAAAATATTGAACCCCCCCAAATAATTAGCCCCATCCCCCTCAAGCACATTCATAGAGGTGCTATTCCCCCTCTTCCCTTGAGCTATGCAAGTCCGTAATGTGGAAGCATAAAGCATGCCTGACTTCTGTTGCCCAGGTACAGCTCCAGCAGTAGCAGGTGCACTTTCTGGCTGATGTTTACCAATTCAGAGGCCCCTCACTGTCATAGGTCCATTGAGGGGGTAAATGGCTCACCTCTGGCTGCACAATGATTGTGAAGACCATAGCAAGTCACAGTAGACTTCCAAACAGGTCTGTAAACATCTCCAATTGAGATTTCAATCTGCCCACAGCACATTCAACAACCAATCTTCACATGCTTAGAGTGTAATTAAACCATCTTTTGCCAAGGGCCTCTGAAATAAGGGCATGGTCTCATAAGCCAAGTCTATGAATGTAGACTCCTGATCGGCAAAAAACCCTGACATCATGAACTTTCCCAGTGCAGCCCACACGAACGTTCATAAATTGACATCTCTGGTCAATGAGGGCCTGCATAACAGTAGAGTCATACTCTTTTTGATTTATGTACTCATGTGCTCCTTGAGAAGGGAAAACTATGGGCACACCAGTCCCATCAATAGCCCCAGAGCAGTATGGAAACCCTATTTTCTCAAAGCCAGCAATTACTTCAGGAATATTTTTTACACCCACCTCCTTAGGTTAAACCACATGGCTGGTTGCGTCAGAAACCTCCACCACCACTTTACCTATAGTCAACTTTTCAACACCAAACTGGCTGGCAACAGATTTGAGCCCAGGTTAGAAAATTCTTAACACAGGGTTAAGAATCAGTGTAGATGCTCAAGCCCTGGGTTCTCTAACCCGGGTCAGCTGACTCAAGTCCCACTAACCCTGGGCTTACATTGCAGTGATGACATACCCATTGATATCAATGCCAAGACTCCCATTGACTTCAGTGGGGCCATGATTTCACCCCAGGTATTCAAACTAGGCCTTTAGCTGGACTTAAGTAGAGCATAGGCCTCTCTGCACAAGGATGAATCTCATCCACTGTACGCATTTAAAGCACATTGTACACATGGCACCTGCACTGTACACAGCGCAACACATGTTTTGTGTTGCACTTTTTCCTGAAATAAATATAGTCTGACAACAACATAGTATCTTAGTGTGAAAAACAAACTAAGAAACAGTTTTATATGTAATTTATATAAAGCATTTTTTCGTTAGCTGGTGAATGTATATATTTGCAGACATCTTATCTACACGATGCTGTTTTCCTGACAATACATTGAAACATATTTCATGGCAACACAGTGTATTTTTCTCTCCCCCCCACGTACTTGCCACGTACATTCAAATACAAATTTTGAAAAGACTTAAGATTGAAGGGGGGGGGGGAATAATCTTATTATGCAACAATTTATTGTCCTGCCAAAAGAGGGTGCCTTGGAAGTCAAGAACAGCCAGCCAGCACACCTGTGTACATTGGCATGAAGTTAAATCAATAACAAAAAAAATAGGCTAACAGCCAATTATCTGCCACAAAGAGATTCATTTTAAGTATTTAAGTGGAGTTTTTACAAGCACAAGTTGAATCATTTTCTAGTTAGAAGATAGTCCACACAGGATATTTACAGACACTAAAATGTACAATGATATTTATCTAAAATTGGTCCATAATATTAATAATCAGCACCTAATAATTGTAATACTATTGTTTGCCTCTGGAAAAGTTTATTCGTGTAAATGAGTGTTCTGGGGTGTGAATTTATTTTCAGTCAGTGGGATTTCTTGAGATCATCATTCTGGAGTAGCTGAACATTATTGAAATATGTCCTGTTTGCTCTACTGCTGGAATTTAATAGTCCTGCTTAGCATGTAAATGACAACGTCTTTGTAAAATATCAAAATCAGCCCTTCAGTTATAAAAAAGCAGCTGAAACTCCATAGAAATCTTTTATTAGCAAACAATTCCATTCTTGTAAGACATTAGGGGCCAGATTCCCACAGTTACACAGGTGGAAATCAAGGACAGTTTCATTAGGGTGGTGCAACCTCTTCCTACCTGGGAAGCAGATGTCTGCTGCAGAGCACTGCAGACAGGAGTCAGAGATAGGGCTTCCCCTCCTATTCACCATTTCTGGTTCCCTGTGGGGAGCACGCATAGGAGCACATGGGAGGAAGTAGTTCTTCAACTCTCTCAAACATGGGGTCCAGGTACTTCCATGACCCATGCCATGGCTAAAGGCTCCTTGCAGACTCTCCCATCCCATCTTTGAACCCCCACACAAGGACCTGCCACAATCTGGCCCTTAATTTACAAGATATTTTATGTATAGTACATTCAATTAACTCTCCCAAATGACCAATAGGTAGCTCTGTGCTACAATTTCCCTGTAGGCCAGTGTAAAGAACTACCTTGCTGATACTTCCCTCCGATACAAGCTGTCATGGGCAGGCTGGCCATCTGAGCATGACTTAGCAGCTATCCCTCAGCCTCATTGAAGAGCTGGCAACATAAGGGCTAATTAGTGACCCCAGCTGGGTGTAATGGGGCTTAATTAGAAAGACTGACCCCAGCTGTGGGGGTGAAACAGGGAGATCACTACCTAAATACAGCTGGGAAGTCAGTACAAGAAGAAAGACCCTGGAGACAGGAAGAAGGGGACTTCACCTCTACGAAGCATGTGAGGAAGTTAGACTAGAGGCACCCACAGGGAACAGGGTATGCATCTGTAGGGGGTGGGAATCTTGAGTTAGGGGCTGTAGCAAGAGAAAGAGATCCATAGGGAGCAGAGTAGTTTCTTGTGGGGGAGCCCTGAGATGGGGCCTACAAGGGGCAGGGAGATTCACAGAGGTAAACAGTTGGAGTCCCTGGTAAGGGAAGCAGTGGGAGAATCTTGCTGAAGAAGAAGCAATTGAAGAGACTCTCTGCAGGGGCCAGGCAGCAGATTTCAGTCAAGCCCAAGAGGGGCAGAAGAACTATACGTTTGGACATTGTGAACTTTAAGTTGCACCTGTAGTTACCCCAGAAGGGGAGTGAACCGTTATGTGACTTGGCTGCAGGGCTGAGCAACAGAAGACCAAAGAAGAGGCTCAGGAGTAGACACTGTTGACCCCCAGAGGAGATTGGCTGTATCCTGAAGAGGGTAAATGGGCCCAAGAGCTAATCTCTTCTATACTTCTCCCACTCACAAAGCTCAGGGGAATCTTGCTTCCCCTGGGTACCCACCCAAGGACCCTCCTCTGCCTTTCCCCACTGCATGGCCCCCTGTAGCCCACCTCTGCCTGATTCAGACCCTCACCCGGCTCTAAGAGCTTCATTATTGGCTCCAAGTCTCCTGATCCATGTCCTGAGCCCAGCTCTGAGCTGTCCCCATGGAACCCATGTCCACAGCCTGGCAACCACTGCAGCATCACAAAAGGCTTGAATCCATGTTCAGAGTGGCTGACAACCCAGGTTAGCAGGGTCAAGGGAAGTGGGACATGGACTCCTTGTTTCTGCCCTGAATGTCACCACCCCACATGGCCACCTGACCTCCTGCCATCTACCAGTCCAACTGAAGAGTGTCTTGAAGGTGTATGCCACCCTCCTGGAGGATCACCAGACCTGCAAGGATCAAGCTCAGCATAGTTAACTAACATTTTATAACCCTGAAGACAGATGGCTTTTCCACCGCATGTGTCCACTGTGATAGTCTCACATGGTTCATAGTTTTTCAGATGATTGGAATTGCATGGTGATTGCCTTTTGCTGAATACTCGTACAATTCAGGGCAAGCTTTAAAAATTTCTTTTCATACATGATATTGAAAAGGGTGAGTGCCACCGCCATCTTCCACAATGATAAAGCCATTTTATTTTTTTACTGCCACTCTACCTAGAACCGCCTCCTGTGGAACATGCAGTTTATTGGTACTGATCTGTTCCGTGACAATCTCCCAGATCCAGAGTTTTACTTTCAGTGACGTGACAGTTTTTGACTTTGGCCCAGCATGTCTAAACCTACTGTTGTGTGATGCAGATCTATAGCATAGTCTACAGGGAAGATGACAGTCTTTTTTTCTTTTTCTACTGAGACTACATGAGACATGCCAGTAAGAATCCACATGCCTGTCGTTATCTCTCTCTTTCTCCACGATCCTATCATCCTATTCAATCTGTCTACCTACCTATTTATGGCCTCCTTCACCATAGTATCTGAGCATCAGTGTAGGGGCCTGGTAAATACTGTGCAATCCTATGCCCTCAATACTGTCCATTTAAGGTAAATTTATATGCGAGTATAAATTGAGGCCAATCAACTACTTAAAGATAGTAGTAGTCTGTGTTACAGGCATCTTTCAGGAAAGCTATAATGAATGATACTACTTCCTGAAATCTTCTTCCTGGAATCCTGAAGAATGATTTAAACATGACAAATCAACAATACCCTTTTGGCAAGTCACATGAGTCTACAACAAGGTAGGTGCATGGCTATGCAGGCATATTTCTGTGCACTTCATAGCAATTCACAACTTGATATGCTTGGAAGGTATGACAGTATATCCCACCTACATACCAGTTAGGAGTCACTATACCTTAATCTTAACTACCTTAGAATGAGATGTCCTCTCTGTTATTCTTTCCAATGTTTCAAAATTGGTGGATTTGATCAAAATACATTTGCATCATCCTCAGTTCTTGTAGAGTGCAATATTCTTTAACACTAATATCATCTGAGTTTTTGTGGGCTGTGGTGCTTACTAGATGTTGGTGTATCTCATCATGCCAGAGATATCAGAAATTAATTATTTTCAGCTTAATAGTACCTTATGGATTGGAAAAGTTGTAGTTTTCCTGACTATTAGATGAGCTTGATCAAGTTCAGTGTTTCCAAAAAGAAAATTTACAGTACGTTATTTTTTGTACCATTGAGTACATTGACAATTGTTGATAGGGAGAATTCTCCCTTATGGACATCTTATTATTGTTCCTCATGCAAATGTAGACATCCTCTGATACTTTTTAGTATAATTAAAAAAGTGACTTCAAGATATAAGATTTTCCCCCTCAAACCGAAGTTTTTACTGTTTCACATTCCTTAATCTAAAATAAAAACTGCAAATTAATTATACAAAGATGTCTCAATATTCTATAGTGTTAATATTTTTATATTGTATCCATTCTAGAATGGAATTCACCACTACTATAAACACCCACAATGTGATTGGGCAATTTACTCCATTTTACTGTATTAATGACCCCTTGACTGGATATACACATCCAGGTATCTAATCCAAAACTGTACTATTATATAATCTAATATAAGCAATATAGAACTCACCTCATTTTCTTTCTGGTTCTTTGGGTCCTGAATTAAGCCATATTATTCTGCATTTTCCACATTGTTATACTTATTTATAGTAGATGTTATTGTGGTATCATTAAGCTTCTGTGGCTGCTGGCTATTAGACTTTAGCTTGACTTTACCTTCATTCCCATCAACATCATCATCTCCCAAATTCTGGTTCTGAACTATGTCTACAGCAAGAAGACCTTGGATTCTCCCTAGTCTACTTAATGTCTGCAGTTCAAGATGCTCCCACGAGTCCTGAGGACACACAACATTCCTGAAACATGGCCCCATAGTAATATCAGCTGTGGTCAGAGTGTGTGGCAGGATCCATGTAGGGAAAGAACATTCATCATATTCTTGGGACCTAGATATCAGGTTTCCTAAAATTACCAAGTATTTTAATATTAGCACAGCCATACATTATACCTCAATCATTGCCAAACTACCAGAGACTCATAGAAGCCAGAGATGTGAAAAACCTATTAGGTCTCCTAGCCCATGTCAGTGTAGAAATGTTCCACACACTATGTTCCAAAGGGTAGAAAGTTTTAATTATTTAACCCAGGGAGGTTTTGTCTGTTATTTCATTCTAACTCTTAAAATGCAACACACACATAAGAGGTATGATTCACCGCTGCATGACTCCAATTTCACACCAGCATCACTCCATTGATTTTGGACTATAAGGTGGATAGAAAGTTGGCTAGATTGTCGGGCTCAATGGGTAGTGATCAATGGCTCCACGTCTAGTTGGCAGCTGGCATCAAGTGGAGTGCCCCAAGGGTCGGTCCTTGGGCCGGTTTTGTTCAATATCTTCATAAATGACCTGGAGGATGGTGTGGATTGCACCCTCAGCAAGTTTGCAGATGACACTAAACTGGGAGGAGAGGTAGATACACTGGAGGGTAGGGATAGGATACAGAGGGACCTAGACAAATTAGAGGATTGGGCCAAAAGAAATCTGATGAGGTTCAACAAGAACAAGTGCAGAGTCCTGCACTTAGGACAGAAGAACCCCATGCACTGCTACAGACTAGGGACCGAATGGCTCGGCAGCAGTTCTGCAGAAAAGGGCCTAGGGGTTACAGTGGACGAGAAGCTGGATATGAGTCAACAGTGTGCCCTTGTTGCCAAGAAGGCCAATGGCATTTTGGGATGCATAAGTAGGGGCATTGCCAGCAGATCGAGGGACATGATCGTTCCCCTGTATTCGACATTGGTGAGGCCTCATCTGGAATACTGTGTGCAGTTTTGGGCCCCACACTACAAGAAGGATGTGGAAAAATTGGAAAACGTCCAGCGGAGGGCAACAAAAATGATTAGGGGACTGGAACACATGACTTATGAGGAAAGGCTGAGGGAACTGGGATTGTTTAGTCTGCGGAAGAGAAGAATGAGGGGGGATTTGATAGCTGCTTTCAGCTACCTGAAAGAGGGTTCCAAAGAGGATGGATCTAGACTGTTCTCAGTGGTAGCAGATGACAGAACGAGGAGTAATGGTCTCAAGTTGCAGTGGGGGAGGTTTAGGTTGGATATTAGGAAAAACATTTTCACTAGGAGGGTGGTGAAACACTGGAATGCGTTACCTAGAGAGGTGGTGGAATCTCCTTCCTTAGATATTTTTTAAGGTCAGGCTTGACAAAGCCCTGGCTGGGATGATTTAGTTGGGGATTGGTCCTGCTTTGAGCAAGGGGGTTGGACTAGATGACCTCCTGAGGTCCCTTCCAACCCTGATAGTCTATGATATTCTAAGACCTTCTTCTCTCCTGGAGTCCTCTCAAAAATCAATATTACTTCCTGTTTCCCAGCTATGTGTACCTGCTACATCTCACAAACAACCATTAGGTGGCTCCATTTTACAACCTGTCTATAAACAGTCATATGACAAAATGTCTGCTCATTTATTGCCGAGGTAATAAAATCTAGTAGAATCCCAAGAAAAAAAAATGGTTTCCAAAAACGAAACAGAAAGGATAGAATTCTCTTAAATCTGATAATTTTCCAAAAAGCTTTGATAAAAATGTACACTAACTTTTCCCAGCTTTCATGTTGGAAGTAGTGTAATAAACATAGATTCTAATAGATGATCACTATTAGGAAGCCTGTTTGAAGCTGCAGAAACAATAATTAATTTACACTTATTAATACGTGTTAAGCTCTGACCATGTGCTCGGATAGATAGTACTACAAGAGGCTCTGGGGAACATCAGGAGGGTTAGTACGTTATGTATGACCATCAGGGTCAGTTCACACAGCATATGAAATATGAAGCTGCAGGAGGCTCCGGGACTGGTGCTGCCAAAGGCAAAGCATCATGCATGTTCTAGGAGAGTTCACTATGAAAAGAAGGAAGGAGCTGTGTGTGCACCTTAGACAGCATAAAGGCTCTTGAGGTGATCAGGTTGAGACTGCTGAGCTGCACTTCTTGCTTGCTGGGATATCTCTGTCCCCAGGTGCCAGATCAGACCATAATAGTGCCTTGGGTATGAACAAGCTGACACTGTGTTGAGAGTCCTCATGTGCTGTTAGGCTGGCTTGAAAGGGGCAGGGTTGATTTCTCCAGGATAGCGTCTCCTCACTTCCAAGGCTATGATAGAGTAAAATTCCCAGTGGGTCCTTTTGCTGTACTTCAGACTGATAAGGTGGAGGGGGCTGATGTATCACTTCAGCAGGAAAAGCCTGAGATGGAGAAACCTTGGTTCAGAGTGACAGGGTTGATCTTGGCTGCATTATTTTTGGGCTGCTGGACTAGAGAAAAATGAGATATGTTTGAATTTACCCCTTTGGGAACAAGTCCCTTTTTGTCAGAAAGAACTGAGACCTCTCTCACAATTTATAAGCTTGCTCCCAGGTCAGGGAAATGGCAGAGACACAGGTAGGTGGTGATGACTTCAATCTTCTTCTAAGGAGCAGGTCTGCATTTTTAACTTCACACTTATTGCATGGGATGGTAGTTTTACTTAGACAATAGAGAGGTGCACAGAACCTCTGTAAGATAAACATCAGACTTAATTTCAAGTTATCCCTTGCTAAGATTAAGTCCAAGGAGGATCAATATAATGCCTCCCACCAGTAAGATTTTTCCCTTATTTCCTCAGACTTAGTGAACCAATATTTTAAAGGCCTAGTCCAGAACCTTCCCAAGTCAAAGTAGAGTTTGTAATTGCTTTCATGAAGGCAAAAGTCACAGTGATGTTCTTACACCGTGATCACTACACATTCAAAGATTGGTTCCAAAACACAACTTAGTCAATGCTGAAACATGGGGATTTTTAAAGAGCACAATTAGGATGGTTTCATATATAATCTTTCCACACCCATATGGTCGGGTTTGGGAGGGATTTGGGTAACAGGTGCTATTGTGGAATTTCATGTTTGTAATTGTTGCACTCAGTGTAGGGTGCAATTGAGATAAAGATGTTCAAATATTGATAATATGTTTAAAAAACTGGAAACTCACATTTTTTCACATTTTGTAACAGGCTTGAAAAGTACCAATGGGGCGGGGAGTGTTGCTGAATATTTTGGAATTTTGAGGGGTGAAAATGTGCCTATGTTTGAGTGGAAAACATTACACAAATGTTTGTTTTCAGTGCAAAAACAAATACTACAGTGAATTTTCATTCATTTTCAGAGAGGTACTGTTGATGGTACAAAAAGTGAGCAAGTTTTCACACAAAATGTAATGAAACAAATCACTGCATTCAGCAAAAATCTCATTTGAGACCAATCCTGACTTTTATGATCACTCTAATTCAAAATTAAGAAACAATAACTTTCCCTTTAAGTATATATTGATGGAGCATGTAGGAGTCCATATGTTTGCTTAACTGGCCCTGCAACCAGCACTGCTTACAGTAAAACCCAAAGTTCAAACTTAATTCCTTGCTTTCAAGTATGCCCTTCAAACAGCAAAGATCAGTTGATCATCCCTCTAAAACAGGGTATACCTTAACCAGGTGTAACCCTTCTGCCCATCAGAGTTGGCAGCAACAAGGGCTGGGTTCAGTATCTAGGGGTTTCATTCCAATAACACAATGCAAAACCGGCTTGAGCCCCCACCCAGTGACTTGGGACAAATATATACCACCCCCGCTGGGCGCCTCCAAGAGGGAATACTTCCCCTCTCACAAGCACAGAGTCTGAGTGTAGCAAAAAGCCTTTTAATAACAGAGAGAAACAATGTGGCATTATGTTGGGGAAACACCACCAACAGGATTCATAACACAACCCATGAGCAAAAAAACCCACCCCAAGCAAATTGGGGCATGTTCTTTTGCTTTGGTTCTTGAGTCCAGCAACCCAAAATCACCCAAAGTCCCAAAAGTCCAACGACCCAGAAGTCTCTGTCCCTGGTCAGGGCAGCCCCAGAGTTCGAAAGTTTATCTGCAGAGTTTTACCTCCCAACCTGGGTGGAGATGGGGGGGAGGGGGAGAAGAGGTAAGGGGCACCTTACATGATCTGAAGCTGACTGCCCCGCAGCTCCATAGGGCTTCACTCCGATCCGCTCCACGAGCCGCTCCGCTCCACCAGCCGCCCCACAAACTGCTCCACTCTGCTCGGCTCCGCTCAGTGTCCCACAAGCAGCTCCCACTGTCCCACGAACTGCTCCACCAGCCGGTCCACAAGCCGCTCCAGCCGTCCCGCAAACTGCTCCACCATATATCTTCAGGATCCCCCACTACTTAACACAACACTCAGTGATTTCAGCTCTTAGTCAGTTTAGCTCTTTTGTGATTTCAGCTTGTAGTAGGGCAGCCTCAGTGCTGGTGCACCATTAGCCCAAAGTGAATTCAGCTCAGAAGCCTGTAACTAGACTCCTAATAGAATCAAAATTAGCTCTAATATTCCACAGTGGAGAGAGGAGGAAATGCAATTAGCATGTAATGCCCTCACCAGGGGGCCCATGCCACCAAGTATTAATACCTGTCCCCAGCCTCTCTCTAGTCACTAGATTTTGGAACCCATGACCCTTGCCTAGCAAGTGCTGCTTAGTTGATGGTGAGTCCCTCCATCATAACAAAAGGCCAAGTACAGTTCCACTGTCCTTGATTCCCATAATCAGGGTAATAACAATTTATTCTTCCTCCCCAATAACAGAGACACTGGGGAGCCCACAGCAGCCAAAGTGACAGCAGACAAATTTGGGCAGCTATGGCCTCATTCTAGGTGGGGTGGGTGTGCCTATGCAAATGAGATCAGCCCCTGGAGTTCTTCTACAAAACTTCCACACCTCACCACCAGATGTCAGGGTGGAGCTCATTCTGACTCTGCTTACACAGGAATATATCCAATATATCCACATCAAGGTTCCTAGCACATAATATACCAAAACATTTTACTGACATTTTTAAACATACTTGCCACCAGCAATAACTGGTTGCAGTGTGTGTGTGACAAAAAAAAACCCTGTATTTCTAAGTACTATAATATCCTGCCTGCTTCCTAGTCTTGCAAATATCCTTGAAGTGGAACAATATTTAACAGAAGGCAATGCAGCTAGAAAACAGTCAAAGAAATGGGGGGGGGGGGAGTCAGTCAAAGTAAACCGAAGAATATATCTTGCACCACCAAAGCCACAAGCATTATACAAACATTGACCTATTTTTAGGGCAATCACAGTTAGCTATTGCCCAAAGGTTGCAGAAGGTTTCCAAGATTGTTTAATAATGCATGAAACCAAAGACTGAGGTATTATTGAAGAACTTGAGGTAACTTTTGATAGTGAAGGACAATATGATGACAATGTCCTGTTTTCCCACCTTTTCTGCCCTCTGCTTGAAATATTGTGAGTGCTTACTGTGAAACACCATTGTGGAGCTTTTCAGCTGAAGTACGAAACCACACAGATGAGATGCTGGTCAACATTGTGATTGAGGATATGTCCACACAGCAACTAGAAACCCACAGCTGGTCCATGTCAGCCAACTCGGGCTCACAGGGCTTGGGCTGCGGGGCTGTTTCATTGTTGTGTAGACTTCCGGGCTCGGGCTGGAGCCTGGGCTCTAGGACCCTGCAAGGTGAGATGATCTCAATGCTTGACCTCTTGCCTGAGCCCAGAACTCTACAGAGCAAAAACAGCCTTTCAGCCCAAGCCCTGCAAGCCCAAGTCAGCTGGCACAAGCCAGCCACGGGTTTTTCTTTGCTGTGTAGACATACCCATAATGCCATCTGTTTTTCCTTTGTCTTCATACTTTAGTACATTATTTATTTGTTTATAAACATTTCTCTGTTCTCATCACCCTAGCATATCAAAGCATCTCACAAACATTAATGAACTTGATCATCCATCTGTTTGCATATTTCTGATGTCTGTTACCTGTCAGTGCAAAATCTGAGCAGTGAAAGTTTCAATTAAAATATATTTTGCGGGCATATTGGCAAGAATCAGAAGAGATTTTTAAAATGCAGCATTCACACTGAATGAAACTGTGTTTACCACTCTTATTCAACTCTTTAGAACCATATAAAGATAAAGAAACATGCAGTGCCTTAGTGGGTTTATTCAAAATGGCAGTCATTCATCCCATAATTCTTCAGTAGCAGAGCAAAACTGAGCCATGAATGAGTTAGGTGAGATCATCCCAAACAGCTCAGTGTCAAAATTATTTTCGCCTTCCTTTCAATGGATTCAACACACTGAGCACTTCAGATGATTATGGTTGTTGGCGATAAAGCAATAAAGGTAAGTTTGAGGAAACCTGTTATTTTTTGCAAATGGTATTATTGAGCAATTTTGAAATATTCTACGTAGAAAGACCTCAGGAAGAATACATGGTGAAGAGGAGTGTGAGATGAACCCACAATTCACAAGTGGCTAAGCCAACCAAACCTACAAATTGTTTGGAAACAATTTTCCTAGAGCCTATGGGTGAAATCCTGGCTGCATACCAGTCAATGGGAGTTTGGGCATTGACTTCAGTGCAGCTAGGATTTCACCCTGTAAATGAAAACTATATCACAGTATCCTTGTGTCACATGCTACAGTTTATTTAAACAATGCTTTAAGAATATGCTATCATGTATTAGTATATTAACAAACGGCTACTTACTGAAGTAGCTTCTGTTCTCCAAATGTATTGCCTCTGCAGGTCCAGCCTATGGAACAGTTGTCATGCCATGCAGCAATGAAACCCATTTCAAAGCAGGTAGCCATAGGGGAAATAGGTGACACTATGTTCCAGTATTCTAGAATTGATTACATAAAGGCCCCCACCCTGCAGATGGACCTCATTTCCTCTTCAATTCCATCCAAATCCTTTAAATTTACAAACCAGAAGTAAGAAGTATGAGTCATTATGAGTCTATGGACACAATACGTTTGGAGGACAAAATTACTTTGCTCGATAACCCCTTTTTCTCCTTCACCGCTTTGCCTCTACAGATTCCCACTTTAGAAAATTAGCTAGCAGTGCACTCCTCAGGAGAAGAAAGTGTGGAAGGGAGGGTAACTACAACACTTCTCTCTTGAATGAAGCATCCAATCTGGTCTGGACCAAGTATTCAGCAAACAGCATTTTGTAAAGAGATGCACTGAGCTCCAGGTAGTAGCCTTTCCGGCAAAGAGATAGTGCTGAAGATGCTTCTCCATCTTATATAAAGTCATGAAGTCCTTCCAGTACAAGAACATCAGGGAGCACATAGCTTGTCTGCTTAGATCATTTCTCGACTGTCCCTTGAATTTTCACAAGAAGCCACAAACATGCTTTTTAAAAGGTATTGCTTATATCTTTGACAGGAAAAAAGTCCTTTTAACATCCAAGATGTGCAATGACATATAATTTGGAAGATCATGAGTCTTAGCACAAGTACAGACAGAGAAAAATTCTGATTTAAATGAAATTCCAAGAACACTATAGTCAAGAATTTGGGATGGGTTCTAATGTCTATCACAATATTTCTGCTTTAGAATGTTGGACCGCTTCATCCTTGGAAACATTTGTATCAGGAGTTATCTGCCACTAACGGCTGCAGTTCTGAAACTGTCCTGAACAATGCTATTGTCAAAAGTGAAGGACCCTTCAATGACAAATGCTAGAAGGAGCATACACAAAGAGGAGCCTGCAGAGAACTTGTGAGACCAAGATCTCAATATCATGCGCTTGCAAGTTATGATTCTCAATATACACTTTCATCTAAACTTCAGTAGAGTATATTGTTTTCCAAAGGATGACAAAAGGCTGAGAGCCCCTTGCACAAGCACATAGAAGGCAGAGATGGCAGCCAGGAAACTTGTGGTCATACCTCAAGGCAATCCAGAATCTTTCAATAATAAAGGATAATGTAAAGTGACCAGTAAAGGGAAAAGGGACTAGATGCACCTCTTTGGACTATCCAAATCTTTAAATATTTTCCACTTACAGACATGACCCTCTAATGAAAGAGTTTTGTGTACATGTTTGACTTTCCCAGAGAAATACAAGAATTTCCCTTTTAACAACCTAGCAACCAGGCCATCAGATAAAGTGATTTCTAGAGTGAGCAAAGACCTGGATTGAAATCCTGGGCCTACTGAAATCCATGGGAGCTTTATCATTGATTTCCATGGGGCCAGGATTTCATCCCTGACCTTACTGCTGAGGCCAAGTCTCTAAGTAGAGGGACAATCCCCTTTTAAAGTCATACCAGTCCCACAGACCCATTGCTATTTGACACAACTGTGGTATCCCTGTCTATTCAAATAAACCATTGCACAGAATATGTGAGACCTACCCCTGCTGTCCATCTAATCAGGGAGAAAAAAAAGCACGAAATGCAAGTCAGATGGACTTTCAGCCCCAATTAGTTCATGTGTCTTGTTAATACCAGATGTGGCCACTATGTCTAGATCTCATTTTTGAGATCACCTACCAGAATTCTTCCCGGGATATTCTGAGAAGACAGACTAATGCAGGGAAGCCTTTATAAATCTTGAACCTGTGTGGAACTAAGACCAACTTTCCCATATTCACTCTTACCCTTAAAATGCTGGATAGAGAACAAGTTATCCTTAGAGTATAAATCACGCCCTGATAAATTCAGGCCCTTAGAAGCCAGTTGTGTATACATGGAAACACCTGCAGTCCTTGATAACAAAGGTTAGCAGCCACACCTGCCAGACACCCAGCAAACAACCTTATAGTTGCTGCTTTCCCAAGTAAGTATTATATCTGGTACAACCACAATGTCCTTATTTAACCTGAGGTGCTTCCTGTGCTCCTGTTGAGATATGGAACTGTGTATCCAGAAGGCCCTGACCAATCTTGAGAAGTCAAAGCAGGGATTTTCTCCTCAGAGATGGAAAAGAAAGGACTGGCACTAGCATACATTCTGTAGCCTCCATTTACAGAAGAGACTGGGCCACACCCCACAGAGTCTTTTTGTAACGAGACCACTCAATGCAACAAAAATAAATCTATTCATAGCACTGCAAGCTAGGAACTTGCTATTTAATTTGACTGCATCACAACAGCATGCAGGGAATACAGCCATTAAGTAAACAGGATGTGAGGGTGGATGAAACATGACTCCAACCCATAATACCCAGTCAATCCTTAGTGACCATTCTGCTACAATTATCATGAGCAAATAGAAACAGAGGGGATTTTGTTTTGGTATGACCTTAAACTATTGAATGAGGATTCACTGATTCAGAAATATCCTCCTATGCCTGTAAAAATCTGGACTACTGAAAACTAAAATTAAAGTCAGTTCGAGATTCTCTAGAATCAACAGAAAAATCAGACAAACCCACGCTGGGCAAAGATGACCATCTACATTTCTGGCAACCTCTGATTTTTCCCCCCACATTGACTAGAGAACCATGATGGACCTGGAATCCCCTTTGAAGAAGAGGAGTGGAAAGATCAGGCTGTCTGATATCAGAAAGAAGCCTGCAGCTTCTTATGCAAAGATCAACAAATTAACCAGGAAGGCATGGACCCTGGGTTAAAAGATGGCTGTCTGCATTTGGGATATAACTGGACCTAACCTTTGACTAAGTCCTTACCAGATCCAGAGGTGTACATTATTGGATGCTTGTTCACCTCTATGTTTCCTGTTCTTCCTAAAAAGGGAAGCAGGTAAATCCAAAGAATCCCAATTCTTAGACTACATGGCTGCTTTTCTTACAGGAAAATAACCTTAAGACCTTGTGTCCTGATGTACAAAAGAACTTCTCCAACAAGACTGAGACCTAGAAGAGGCTGCCAGGAGCAGGTCTCTTCCTGATGGATGTGAAGATTTCTTAGGCAAAGACAAGTAGGCCTGGGATCTTTCCCACTGAATATGCTAACTCCTTCTTAGGCAAAAACAAATATTTTAAACTAAAACTATTCACTAGTAGAAATGCTGATTGTGTAGGGAGAAGATTGGGTTCCATTCTGATCAGGCTGATGGAAAGAAAGGAAAGTCAGTGTTGGAGTTTCAATACCCTCTTTCTAGACTGTTGGAACAGAAGGGCGTATACATTCTCCTCCATTGGCTAACTGCTTTGAAATGGATCCAGTCATCATGTGGCCAGGCACGCAATCTCATAGTGGGGATCTGCAGAGGCAATGTCATGAAGAAGAAGAAGAAGAATTAATGTGCTCAAGAAAAATTGCTTTATTATTAGATGCAATAGACTATATTGTAAAGACATGTAAAAAAATAATTTAAAAATACTTGACAGATGGTGTTAGCCTGTTGCAGCCTGTTACAAAGCAATTATAAATTGGAGTACATACAATGGTTCATACATGTGGCTTCATGTCAGAATACAATATCATAGCCTAATTTGTTAAAAAAACCAAACTCTATAACTTATATAGGTTACCTTAATTTACGTTTGCCTGATTTGATAATTTACTATATCTAGGGCCCTACCAAATTCACTGCAATGAAAAATGCGTCACGGATGGTAAAATCTGGTCCTTTGTGTGCTTTTACCCTATACTATATAGATTTCATGGGGAAGATCAGCGTTTCTCAGATTGGGGGTCCTCACCCAAAAGGGAGTTGCGGGGGCGGAGGGTCGCAAGGTTATTTTAGGGGGGTCACGGTATTGCCTTCTGTGCTGCCTTCAGAGCTGAGAAGCCAGAGAGCAGCAGCTGTTAGCCAGGCCCCCAGCTCTGAAGGCAGCGCCCATCAGCAGCAGCGCAGAAGGAAGGGTGGCAATACCATGCCATGCCACCCTTACTTCTGGGCTGCTGCTGTCGGTTGCTCTGCCTTCAGAGTTGAGATCCCAGCCAGCAGCCGCCACTTTCCCGTTCCCCGGCTCTGAAGGCATCCCTGCCACCAGCAGCAGCGCAGAAGTAAGGGTAGCAGTACCGCAACCCGCCCTACAATAACCTTGTGACCCCCCCAACTCCTTTTTGGGTCAGGATCCCTACAATTACAACACTGAGAAATGTCAGATTTAAATAGCTGAAATCGTGACGTTTATGATTTTTAAAATCCTATGTCTGTGAAATTGACCAAAATGGATCATGAATTTGGTAGGACCTTAACTATGTCAGATTGCAGAATCTTCCCTCTGTGGAATGCTGAACTAACATAGCTGGGACATACAGATTATGTCAAACCCATCCAACTCCTTGAAGGATAATTACCATAGACATGTAACCACATGGTCAATCTCCTATGTGTTTGTGTAGGCAGAGGACATTAATTTAACAAACTCTCCAGCAGCTGAACTTTTTTCATATCTAATAGTGGACCCTTAGATATGGCCTTCCACCGAGCAGCTGCAGGAGGCTCACCACCATGCCCATGACATCTCCCTGGAAAAGCTATAAAATACCCTCCAGATCTGTTATGTTAAGAAAAGGGCCTTGCCATCAGTTATGATGAGATTGTATGACACTTTTTATTGTTTCACAGAGGAACGCCTTCCAGACCATAGACTGTACTAGGATTACAAAAGCTATATGGTAACTGATGCTGCTGTAGCATGATTTATATTCTGGTGTTTATTATTGTTTTAACAGTGTTTGCTGACGTTGACTTAAAGAGGTATTGGATTTAGTGTGAGTTTCTGCAGTTATCTGCTAAAACATTATTTTCCAATATAACACAGCAAGACTCTCCTCAATGACTCACAAAATACGTCCCTGCAACTCCTGCTACAATTGGATTAGCAGGGCGATTTCCCACAACATCTCCAGCATCAGAGATGATGAGCGTCATAAGAGACTATGCTGTCATATATCAGGGATGTTCCTATCTTCACAATCTGGATCCATATGGTTGGCTGGGAAGAAAATAACCAGAAGAAATGGCAAGTAACAACTGCCCATTTCTACCCATTGGAAACGTTTTTAGGTGCAATGTATAAAATAAATAAAACATGCTGCTCTTGATCTGCAGTGAAATAAGTGGTCAAATATGCCTGGATCAAGGCCAATTATGTCCCCAAGTGTCAGAATCCTATTGACAAACTTTAGGTTATTGTAAAACTGTATATTTTTGAATCTATGTCCAGAGTAGCTTATAGCTCATTAAAAATGCTTTGTCAAGCAGATTCTATAAATATCTATAATATCTATAACACCTGCAATAAAATTCATTACTTATGCAAAACTAGTAACACAAACAAAGAACATTAAATGAGAGACCTTTTACTTACCGAAAACATATCATAGCTATTTTACTTCAAGATCTAATTAGATTTAAGGCTTCATTTTGAAAATAGAAGATGAAAATGAGCCTCTTACCTTAGGGAGATCTGGCAATAAGTCAACAGCATACATTTTTTATCATATAGCAAATTTGCCCACATAATAAGCAAACAAAAGAACTCTGCTGATTGTGCTTAACTGAAAGAAAAAACCTCAACTATATAGTGTGACATCAAAACATCAATTATTTGGATTATTTTTATCAATTACATCATTTTCTTTACTGCTACTCAGATGCATAAATATTTTTACAATCATGATTGTTAAACCAGTACCATGTATGCAACTATACAGTAGTTAATAATCATTGTTTTCACAGCTAACCTCTTTTTTTCCAGGCATTTCTAACTTAGACATAAATGAACTCCAAGCTCAAAACTGGCATAAACAATACCCCCAAAAAAGTATTTTGTTTTGTTTTTTGAGGGACTGCAGTATAGTAGACTAATTATGGGATTGGGAGTTGAACTCATTAACTTGTCTATGTCTCAGTTTGCCATCTCTAAAATGGGAGAACAATTACTAACCTACTTCACCAAGAGAATTAGTTAGTTTGTGCCTGGTCCAAAGTCCACTGACATCAATGGAAAGACTCTTCATTGATTTCAGTGGGCTTTGGATCAGGTCCCAAAATGCACAGGCACTTTGGAAATCCTAGGTTCTAAGCTCTCTGTACTCTATCCGCCAAATAGGTATTACAACACCTACCGGTATCTATGTCGTAAGAGTGCTGTGATGTCAGGCCTAATAAGTCACCTGGTTTCTCCCAGAGACACCCAGTTTTGAGTGCCCTTTACTGGGTTCCTGAATGGTGGCCTCAATATACTTGTTTTCATGGACAGGGAGTTGCTCATTCAGCCCAACAGGGGGGCTCATGCAAGGAGATTGTCCTTATAAACTACTTGCCTTCCTTTGTGAGATCCTTAGACAAACAGCTCTATAATATAATTAATTAACAACATTCCCAGCCCAACTGGAAGTAGGAACTATTGCAAATTTTGAAAGACAGCCTGTTCTTATGAGAATTGCAGCAGATACCAGAGGTTCAGACAAGATTTGGAGAAGTATCCAAATCCTTGTGAGTTTATCTGAAAACAGCCTCCAAATATGTTTAAGTTTAATTAGCAAGTGATTGTTTAGGGTAAGTCTGTGAGGGGAAGCCAGGATGTGAAAAATATCTGTGAGCAACAGGAGAGGAAGGAAGATACTATGGACAAATTCTGCTCCCACTTAGATGCTAGATGACTCCATTGACTTCAGTAGGCTTGTATGTTGTATGTAGACTAGAGCTTGTGGGAAAACAACAACTATTCTTCACAGGACATTTTGGAAATTTTTTAGGGTTTTTTGGAAATGTTTCAGTGTTTTTTAATTTCCCACAAAAAAATCAGTATTTCAAAACTATTTCAAGATAAATGTTAAGTGTTCGGTTTCCAGTCTTTAGACAAAAACCAGAAAAAGCCCATTTCACTTGAAAACTAATCAACCAGTTATAATCTTGATTAACCTGTGGAGATAGTGTGCATTCACTTATTTATTCAGGCAAGCTGAGCTGAGAAGAATGTAGTATCTGGTTCTACCACCGAGGTCTTGATTCTTATTAGAGATGGATCTAAACCAAAAACCCAGATCCAAACACCAGGCTTTAGAAAAAATTAGATATGGATCTGGAGCAGAGCTTTGCAACACCAGCCTTTCTCTATATCTGACCCAAACAAGAATGTGAAGTTGAACATCCCCAAACTTGATAAAAATTAAGGTCTGCAGCCAGAATGGATATCACAGTTCCACACCATCTGGTCTTTTCGTCTTCCTTTCAGCAGGGTTAAGCAAAATAAATGAATACCCCAAAACCATATATTGTGAAGCTACACCAGGATTACAACTAGCCCTCAGTACAGCATTTTAACCCAACAGGCCCAACACACTACCTCATTTGTTTTTCTTATTATAGGTTCAGCTTCAGTCTATATTGTGGGTTAGAGCCCTTTGTTGTTTTCCAAAAGAACAAGAGTAGAATTAATATTTGAAAATTTGCTACAGCATACAGCTTTACCAGTGATGCTTTTTAACATGCATACCATTGTCTTGTAATGGACCCACTCTGTAGAGTCATACTGTATGTTACATTGATTGATTGGTTGATTTATTGAGGCAGAAAGAGAGTGTGTATGACTACTAGCAACCTAAGGATCCTTTCATTACATCAGGGATAGTTATACCATAAAGGTTCAGCAACCCAGTTTGTTTGGATAAGTAGCCAAACCCCTTTAAACCTCATAAGTCTACAAAGTCAGGCTGGAAAACTCAGGAGAAAAGTCTTGATTGCAAGATTTCTTGTACTTCCACTTCTAGTTACTGTCTGAAATACACATGAACAGCCTCCCACACAGTATTTCGACCATTCTTGTGCCGGTCCCAGCTGGGAATTGAATGTGAAAAAGGCATCCACCATCTCAGAACCTTAAAGAAGGGACCAGTACAAGATTGGATCTAATAATTAATGAAGAGTCAGATGTGGGAAGTTGTGTTGTTATATTTCCCAACCCTTCCTTACCCCTCCTAGTAAGTCCTGCACTATGCTGTAACATTGTGGCATGAGGCTACTGTGTTTGTTTCCTAGAAAATCATCCTTATAACAGCATTCCCCTATTGATGATAAACACATTTCTCAGCTCCCAATTACAGTGACATACTCTAGCTCCAGTAAAGCTCATTAAATAACTCATTAGAGAATGTAGTACAGCTATATCATTTTTGAATTATGAATATTGAAAAGCAGCAGCATGAGCGACTTTGGTTCTTTACATAATATTCATTAAAAAAAAAGACACTTTACAGAGACTCATTCCTGAGTTAATAATCCAGGGCCCATTCCTGCTCCCATTATGTCCATGGCGGAAGTTCCAAAGCAAAAGGAATAGGCCCAAGCTAAAGAAAACAATGCCACAGTTTAAAACAATCCCCTTGCCTTAAACAATCTTCTAACATCGCCTACTCAAGTAGATCAAGACAAGTTTTATAGCTTGCTTGCATGTTCCAACCTTAAAAAAAAATGATTATTTATTTATGCCCTTTTTATTTAAGAAGTTAAATCCCCAGAGCATCTCAATTTAGATCAAAAGCAAGCTACCAAGCTTCACCTGGCACACCTGTGCCTTATGATTTCTTAATTACCTGCCGAACATTCCCAGAGCTATAAGGCAAAGATGCAGGATTCATTTAGTGCATATACAAATCTCTGAAATACACCTAATGTAACAGAGCCTTTCCAGAATGCCCGAGGTGTTAACCAGTGTTAAATGATCCCACACCTCCTAAGACACTTGCATTGCAGCAAATTGCTTTCTTCCAGGTTTCAGAAGATAGGGTGCTATCACAAGGCTATGAATCTGCGGAAAGTTATTTACTTCTTTCTGACTTTCTTGAGAAAATGTCTTAACACTGTGGTTCTCATCCAGGATGTGTACTCTTGGGGGTACATAGACGTCTTCCAGGGGGTACATCAACTCAACTATATATTTGCCTAGTTTTACAACACACTACCTAAAAAACACTAGTGAAGTCAGTACCAACTAAAATATCATACAAACAATTACTTGTTTAGACTGCTCTATATACTATACACCAAAATGTAAGTACAATATTTATATTCTAATTGATTTATTTTATAATTATAAGGTAAACATGAGAAAGTAAGCAATTAATTTTTCGGTAATAGTGTGCTGTGATAATTTCATATTTTATGTCTGATTTTGTAAGCAAGTAGTTTTTAAGTGAGGTGAAACTTGGGCTAGGCAAGGCAAATCAGACTTCTGAAAGGGGTACAGCAGTCTGGAAAGGTTTAGAACCACTGTCCTAATAGACTTAGCGGACTATCCAGAGTCTTCTGTCATCAGAAAGACACTGGACTTGATCCTAATATCATTGAAATCAGTGAAGGTAGGATAAGATCCTTTAGCTACAATAGCTACACTACATTATTATTAATCGTGTTTATTACAGAAGTACCTGGAGACCAGCCAAGAACAGGGCCCAAAGGTGCTAGACACTGTACAAACATAGAGTAGTAGAGAGTTCCTGCCCCAAAGAATTGATAATTTAAATGGACAAGGCAGACATAGGGTGGAGGAAAGGGGTATAACACACAAGCAGAGTGATCAGTGAAATGCCAGCAAATATCATTTGGTGCCACAATTTTTCTTGTTTTGAGAAGGGTTGCGGAGGGATTAGTTAGGCAGGGATAATCTAAATAGAAAAATAAGGAAAGGGAGAGGAGTGAGGGGGACAGAGCAGTGGAGAAGAGGCAGGAATTCTGTTCCCAGTTACATTTTGCAAGTATGGAGTAACCTTATTGTTTTCATCTGACTTACTTTCAACTTTGACTGCTATCAGAATCTGGCCCCTGATTTCTGTATATGAGCAGCTTTGTAATTTAGTAGGACATTAGCAATAATTTCTTGTTTGCACTTGTTTTGCTAACAGTTAGACTCTTTAACCCTCCATACAAATCCACAGATCTCAGTATGTCTTAATCAAACATTACAGTTTGTTTCTTGGGCTATTTGTCAATAGTGTAATTTCACTAACTGGACAAATCACTGACTGAAGTCTCTATTAATCTGAATTTAATTTATACTGCCAAGAGGAGTTCTTTGGTTTTCCTTCTCAAACTGAGGACATCTCTGAGGTTGGTGCTACGTTCCCTGCACTGCTTTAGATGTCATCTTCAGATCAGTTGGTCTAGAGAAAACATATAGGACCTTAATTACAGATGATTAAAGGAAAACATTATTAATTATATCATGATTATACATTTTGCAATATTGTGTGCATAGAAGCCCCAATGAGACCGGGACCGCTTACAGACACACAGAGTAAGAGGAAGTCTGTGCTATTAAGAGCCTACAGTCCAAATAGATGAAGGTGAGAGAAATGGAGCCCCATTTTACAGATGGGTGAGTAACTGAGATACAGGAAGACTAAGGCCCAGAATTCCAAGAGTATTTAGGCTCCTAACATCCATTGAAATCAGTGGAAATTAGGAGCCTAAATTCCATTGAGGATCTGGGCCTAAGGGACTTAAAATCATAGAATCATAGAAATGTAGTGTTGGAAGAGACCTCAGGGAGTCATATAGTCCAGCTCCTATGCCCTGTGCTGAGGCAGAACCAAGTAAACCTAGACCATCCCTGACTAGAGTTTGTCCAGCCTGTTCTTAAAAACTTCCAAGGATGGGGATTCCACAGCCTCCCTCAGAAGCCTATTCCAGAATGTAACTACCCTTATAGTTTTTCCTAATGTCTAACCTAAATCTCCCTTCTTGCATCTTAAGCCAATTAGTTCTTGTCCTACTTCCTTCGTCGTAACAGCCCTTAACATATTTGAAGACTGTTTTCAGGTCCCACCCCCCCCAGTCTTCTTTTCTCAAGATTCAACATGCCCAGTTATTTTAACTTTCCTCATATTTTCGAAACCTCTTTTCATTTTTATTGCTCTCCTCTGGAGTCTCTCCAGTTTATCGACATCTTTCCTAAAGTGTGTCTCCCAGAATTGGACCTAGTACTCCAGCTGAAGCCCCACCAGTGATGAGTTGAGCAGGACAATTACTTCCCACATCTTACATACAACACTCCTGTTAATACACCCCAATATGATATTACTCTTTTTCGTAACTACATCACATTGTTGATCCACCTTCAATTTGTGATCCACTGTAACTAGGGCCCTACCAAATTCATGGTCATGACAAACATGTCACAGACCATGAAATTTGGTCTCCCCTGTGAAATCTGGTCTTTTGTGTACTTTTACCCCATACAGTACTGATTTCACAGGGGAGACCAGTGTTTCTCAAACTGGGGGTCCCAACTGAAAAGGTGATGGCAAGATTATTGTAGGTGGTCCATAGTATTGCTACCCTTATTTCTGCACTGCCTTCAGAGCTGGGTGACCAGAGAGCACCAGCTGCTGATCAGGTGCCCAGCTCCGAAGCAGCTCTCTGTCAGCAGCATCACAGAAGTAAGAGTGACAATACCATACCATGCCACCCTTACTTATAGCTGCTGCCTTCAGAGCTGGGCAGTCGGAGAGTGGCGGCTGCTGGCGGCGGGCCCAGAGGTGAAGGAAGCAGCACAGAAGTAAGCGTGGCAATACCATACCATGCTATTCTTACCTCTGCAAGCTGGGCTCCCAGCCAGCAGCTGTCACTCT